>NC_066850.1:11739233-12097983 GCF_001640805.2 Lates calcarifer
AATTTAATTAAAGAGATAATAATGTTTGAATAAAGAGCAGAAATTCCTCTATATTTTGACCCTGTTTGAATAGATTTGATGACTGGGGTGTGTTTAATTTGCCTGATTCTTCCAACATCTATTTGTGAATATCCAGACAAACCTTAATCTAGATTAACAGCCATCAGAAAGGAGAGCTCATATCCTGTTTAATGAAATCATATTTGCTCGCACACAGCCTTGAAAGCCTCTTAAAACTGCTCTATTTACATGGCTCCACATAGAGAAGCTGAAAACACCACTTTTACACTTGAAGACTCGCTGTAATTTCCATCAGCGGCGTCGAGACAGCGGCTTTTTGAGCTACTGGGTTTCACTTGTGTCAGATTGAGGGGGTCAGTCTTGTTTTATTTTGTCATTTCACTGATGTGAAGGCCCAGTTTCTTATTTCTTGTTTGTGAGAGTTGATATTCTGCCTGCGTTTAGTTGTGGTATCATGATCAAACCAGATAGCACTCTGTTATCGCTGTGTTGTATTATTTCTATGGGCCAATATTTTTGGTATTATCAATGTAATCTGGAGTATCTGCTAGGTGTGTGTGTGTATGTGTGTGTGTTTACCCCTGTTCTGCTTGGTGGGACTCCATGTTCAAGGCAGGATGGAGGGAACCTGAGCTGCAAGGTCTCCAATAAGTACGTAGTGCCACCATGTGTCTGGTGGAGGAACTGCAGGCATTTTGTGCAGGGGGGGGGGGGCCTGCATGTTTAGATCTTTGCACGTCTAGTTTTTGTTTGCGTGTTTGTTGCTGTGCTGTACGTGTTGTCCTGTGTGTTTCCTTGTGAGCAGGAATGGGTCAGATGGCGGAATGTGAGATGTTGCACTTGGCAGACAAAACAAGGTTCTTATCCCCTTGATGTGAAGAAGACCTTGGAGGATGTGGGCTGAGATCTTCTGCTTAGATGAAAGATGGTGCTCAGACAGACTACGTGCAACAAAACCTGCTTTAAAAAGCTTATTTAAGAGACTATTGTGTAAATTAACACAATATTACACTCTCTTTAAAGCTTAAATTGAAGGAGGAAATATAAAGAGTTGAGGATGCAGTTAAAATATATTGTTTTTGTTTTGTTTTTTTAAACTCAACATTGTGTGTGTGCATGTGCGTCCCGGCGGGGCGAGCTGCCTCCTGGCGCCATGGGGATGAAGGCTTTACGCTTGGGCTGAGATTACCTGTGCGGGCGCCCTGTGTGGCTTGTTTATGAATCAGCTTTTTTGTTCCAATTTTCCCCTCCGCTTGTGTCTTTTTTAGGACAGGTACCTACACCCGGGGAAGGGAGGGAGAAAAGGAGGGAGGGATGGAGGTGTGCAGCGGCCAGCCACACCTCACCATGAACCCCTCACCTGGAGATGACCCGCGGGGGTGTTTATAACCGCGGTTTATCTCCATGGCGATAAAGCCTTGTGCCACGGCTGTGGAATGAAAACAGGTTGGCGAGCCAGACAGACAGGAGTCAAGGATGTAACGTAACACACACACACCACCCTAACCTGCTGAGTGGCCGAGCCAGTGGCCTGCATGATTGCCCCCAGAAACTCAGAATTAAAAAGAAAAGTCCCCTCCAGGATCCTCTCACACTATTGCATATCATTCACATGTGAGTTTATTCCAAGAGTAATATTGTGAAAACAAACCTGCTGCCTTTCTGATGACCCCATTTGCCCTCAACTCTAGTGATTTTATTTTTTATCCAACAGAAGCCACCTGAAATGATCTAATCAATCTAAAAGTTTAAAAGTCCAGGCTTTTTAATACTGTTAGGTGATTAATTTAGAAAGACTGCATCATAGTTTATAAGTTGCTCACATTTTCTGTTATAGTGGTAAAAAAAATAGTCTTACAATCTGAAATTTGGTGGAATAAATGAATAAAATCATAAATCATAAAATAGAAATAAAAGTACATCAAATTGTAAAGGGCAACATATTTAGTTACACTCCACTACCAGCTGACACCACTGCCACTGTAAATCCTTAATATATATTTATATTACTAATATAAAAACCATCTAACAGTAAAACTGACTCACACAGGCTTGGTGAATCAGCAGCAAATGTCTTTTCAAAAGTTTGAATTTTATGGTAGATGTTTTCTTATAATGAATACCTCTCCTGTGCTAGCCACACCTAGATTTAAAAAAAAAAAAACACGCACAGGCATGGCAGGACATCGAGTAAACCATGAAGTATCAGTGTGTTTACACAGCAATACTGTTCAGCTGGAACACTCAACTATTCCAAGCATGTGTTACATTCAAGTGTTGGGCCATTGTGAGCTGGAGAGCGGCTGTTGTTCGAGTGACTAATATAAGAATGACACGAGCCAAGTGGGCTTAACTTGAAGAATACGAAGTTCGCTCGCACACTTTGCAGCCGAAGAGCGGCAGCGGCGGTGGCGGTTCAGAATTCATCACATTTTAAATCAAGCAGGAGGAGAAACAAGGAGATTGGATTTGAGCGAGGCCTTCCTCCGCCTCTACCACCACCATCATCCACTCTTGTCTCTGCTGTATCATCCATAGGCCCGATACCAGCCGCCCCATACCGCCAGTTCAATTACCCATCATGCCCTTGACCTTGGAGGTCAGCTTGCTTTGGAGGATGAAGCCTTAGATGTCCAGAGAGAGAAATAGAAAGTGAAAGAGTGGGGGGGAAAAAAGAGAGCACAGGGAAGGAGGGATTGAGAGTTAGAAGGGGTGAGGTGGAGAGATGGATTGTGGGGAAGGTTGAGGGAGAGCGAGATGGAGGGCGAGGGATAGTGTATATATATGTGTGTGTGTGTGTGTGTGTGTGTGTGTGTGTGTGTGTATGAGGGAGAGAGAGAGAGAGTAGGAGGGGAGGAGGGGGGAGAGAGGCCTCAGCCCTGCTCTCTCTTATCTCTCCAGCTTGGTGGAGTTTTAAATTATTCATTCCCTGCTGCTCCCGCCGACTTACACATCTCCATCACACGGCTGCCCGCATCCGCCCGGGGAACAGGCGGTCGCCACGGCAACCTTATCGCAGATCGCAGATTTCGGCTCCAGAAATGAAATAAAAGAGGAAATTGGCTGTATTAGCATAAGAGGAGTCAGCCCGGAGTTGAATACACACATCACCCCCACCCCCCCCCCCCACTAGCCCCCCCCCTCCCATCACCACCCCCGCCACCGCCACCCCCCCAAAAGCTCACAGCAACACCCCACCCCTGCCTCCTCTCCTTATCAGCTCTGTGTGATCGCTGCTCTCCCTTTCTATATTTTTTTTTCTAATTCCACTCTCCCTCACCCACCACCACCTCCACCACTGCTGCCGCTGCTGCCACTGCCACCAACTCGCCCTCCAACCACACACCCCCATCCCCTCTCCCTCCTCCGCCGCCCCCACCATCGCTCTTTGTTCCTTCTTGCGCTTGGAGAAGAATGGGGTGAGTGGATGGGAGAGAAAAATAGATGTGGTCGCCGTAACCTCTGACCTTTTCAGAGGGGAGTAAACAATAAGCAATAACCTGGGAGATGTGGCTCTGGCAGCACTGCAGCTACTGACTGACAGCACACTTTATTTCCTGTCCAATAGGACCTTTTTTCACTCCTCATCATGTTATTATTGCTGTTTTTTTCCCACTTCTTTCTGTCCATCTTTCTGCCTTGGTCGAGTCCACTGGGATCTACCATCTCAATTTTTAGAGTACTGTGCAGCGGTGTCTGACTCTGACCTTAAAAAAGAAAGGTCTGAGCGATTTGTTTGGCTTTCAGGTGAATGAATGTAACTTCCAGGCAGTGTGAGGCCTCACCAGTGTAATCACTCTCTGCAAAAAAAAGGTCCAGGTCCACATTAACATCCTCCGTCAATACATAATCTCCTATAGCCATCAGCAGTCCTCCATCAATGTTAAGCCACAAAGGCCGAGGCACAATGCAAACTCTTTAGGAGACACCCATAAATGTGTTTCTCCCCTTAGCGCCTATTCTGCTGCCACTTAACCATTCGCTAACAAGTTGCCCCCCCCCCCTTCTCCCTCCTTTTCCACCCTTCCTTCCCTAATTGAAGTTAAACAGCTGAGAAATAGCGACCATGTCCCCCCCATATGGTTATAAATGTCAACATACTCTCCCTCTTAGATTGACACTTCCCTGGGGAAGAGTGCGTCTGCAAGTGTGTGTTTGTTATGGTAATCATCTTCCTCCCTCTCACATCTTTTGTGCAAATGAAACCAGCAGGGGATGTAGGGTGGGCAATAAAGGACAATAACGCCCACCGTGCTCGCTGGTGGCATTCTCCATTATCATCACCATCATTATGGCAACTTAGTTAAATGTTATTTTAAACACAGCTGTGTTTTCTGTAGGTCTCCAGTGCCCACAGATTTTTTTAAAAAGCATGACTGAATCGATGAGGGATTAACTGCAGCATCCACTTTGTTCACTCACTCACTCTGCCTCCCCCTCACTTTCTGACTTTCTTTTCTCTTTTGTTGATTAGAGTGTGCAGCTGCTTCACAAACTCCCAGCTTCTTCATCTGTGGTGGGGTGGGGGGTTGGCTGGGATCCGATCCGGCCCATTTTTGACCTTCCTATCAAACCCCATGATGGTACAGTCTGCCTGAGAGCGCACTGACCACATCGTAAATTCACACAAAGGTTTGCAGTGCAACTTAACAGAGTTTATAAAGGGTGACTTTAACCCTGTTATTTGTGGATTGAAACCAAACATTTGAACCACTACTATGAAATTAGTTATGCCCAGAATTATACTTTAGACCATAGAAGTAAAATAAAAGGTAGTAAAAACATGGCCACAGAAAATGTCCTCTGATTGGCTAGCAGGTTAAAGGTTTGAAAAAGTTTGTTTTTGTTTTTTCTAATCTTACCAGTGTTATTGAAAGTTTCCTTTTAGCGATATCGCTGATATTCCTCAATGTGTTCCCCTGGAGTGTCCTAAATAATTTAATGATATAAAAATATATACTGTATATTCTGTTCTGGTCATCAGTTTTAATTATTTCAACTTTGTTTCAAGAAGTAATGTTTTTTATTAAGTGCTCAGTATTTCAATCAGTGCAAAATTTGGTTTCAGCTCACCCAGCACAAAACAGAAGTTGAGGCTTGGTGATCAGATGATTTTTGTTTTGTTTTAGTCTGAAGGTGACTTCATTGTTCTAACAACCACATGAGCTAATGCAGCACCAGCAGCCGCCATATTTAAAAACCCTTGTAAAACATTATCCATGTGTTAAAAAAAAAAAAATATATATATATATATATATATATATATACACACACACACACAGAAAAAAGCCCTTGAAGGTATGTTGTCCTCAGTGGGCTGTTCCTCTAGGGAGTTCCCAGAACTGCTTGCTCTAAAAGCACCTGCAGTTGATTCACTTTTTTATAAACATGATCTTGTGCTTTCGACTTTTTGTCTCATCTCTCTCCTCTTACAATAAACAACCTCAATAAATAATCTTACTGATTGAAATACAGCTACTTTTTGTTTTTGTGGTAAGTCGCCTTGGTATAAGTACCATAATGCGCTCTGACATGAAGAAGAAAATGGACCACACCACTCAGGCCTTCCTTTGCCTCTGTCATGTCTGCTATTTTTATATCAGGAGCTCATTGTGATTTATTATCATGCTTATGTTATCAAAAAACTATATCAAACCCATTATATCAGAAGTGGATGTGATGACTGGATTATATCCAGACTAATAACTGGCCAAAAATGGCAAACCATTATATCACACTATCCCATAGGAATCTAATCTGATGCATTTCTCCCACTCTCTGCACTCTGTCTCAACAGATACAACACTGGGTAGGAAACTGTGGAGGAAGAGGATGGGAACCACTCAGACCCATCCACATCTATCATCTCCAAAACTAGCCAAAATTAACAGAACCATACTGACCACATTGCCCCGAGGGTTCAATTTGGCTGGTGGCCTTTAGTTCAAATACACAGTTAAATAGATGTCATTGTACAACAAGCAAAACAAGAACTTCTGTAGACACCATCTGACAATCTCATCTATTCATTTGAGTCCAAAACGGAGCTTTTGAAGATAAAAAAAAGTAACTCCTTTCCCATGAAACAATCCAAATGTCTCTATTCTACACCCCCCAACCCCACCCCCCACCCCTTTTGTTCAACCATTCATCTGTTTCATCACAAGCGCCTTAATATTGGAACAATCCTGATTGCTTCTCGAGGCGTTATCTCCTGAAAGGCTTCTTTCCCTTTCGTCCTGCTCTCTAATTCCCGAAACCCTCCTCCTGTGTTTCCCCACTTTGTAGCATCGGGCCTGTTTATTCCCCAAGCTCTTAATCTGTTTTAAGTGGTGAATACTTTGGAACAGTGAAGAAAAAGGCCTTAACATGAAGACAGCCCAGGCATCCTGTGCCATCCTGCTATCCTTGGTGGTCTTCTAAAGCTCCCTCTCCCTCTGTTTCTCCATGTGATTGTGCCTAGTATGGTTGGAGGCTCATCGCAGCCTACATGTGATTTCACATGGGCTATAGAGACACTTAGCGCCTGTGGCTCTGTCCCTCCTACACACAGTCTGCTAGGAAGAGCTGTACCACTCACAATCCAATGTGTGGGTTTGCTGAGAAGCGCCTGTAGTGATGACAGTGTGTCTGTGTATGGAGAGTGTGTGTTTGCGAGAAAAGACAGAGTGTGTACTCGCTTGTAAAGTGCGCGTGTGCGAGTCTGATGCCAAGACCACACATCCTGTACGGTTTTTGTAGAATCGCACACACAGAAATACACAGGATGTCAGCTAGTGGGTTGGTAATAGTAAGTGACAGGGTGAGACGGGAGACAATGATGATCCCTTCACCGTCCTAAAATGGATCGGTGCTGCGTCCCCCCCCCCAACCTTCACCCCAGTCCAACCCTTCCATCCCACGCTTGTCCCTGTTCCCTGGCCCTGAACAGATAACCACAACGGGACCACAACTGGGACGGGGAACGAATCTCGGGAGGTGCGTCCTATAACAGTGACGCTATGCTCCGGCCAAGAGAGTGTGGGCACAGTGGGGTTGATACCCCAAAGGTTTGTGGGTAGAAGTGTCACACTTGGTTCCAGCCCTCGAGGGTGGAGGCATAAGGGGACACTGCCTTTTTCTTGTCCAGTCGGACAGCGTTGGTCACAGTGGATTTCCAGAGCAGGCTGAGGAGCAATGCATGGTCCCACACCATGTTAAAGACTGTGGGATGGCAGCCATTTGTAGTCCTGTTTGGACAGGCGTTAGTGTGCGGTGGGCTGGTGATATGGACGTTGGAACAAAGGGGATTGAGACAAGTGTCAACAACAACTACAGCCCAGCCTGTGTTTGATTTGATGCAGTTTGCTTCAAGCCAAAGCCACTGCTTTTATTTTTACAGCATCAAGGAACAAAGCCCAACCAAGATGTCAGATGTAAAGTTTCTCTGCAGAAACAACAACCTTTAAACCCACAGAGGTACTTTAAACTGCACCAGGTATCACTACTGTTAGATTTTCTTTTCTTTGTTTCAGTATAAAAGGATAAGAAAAATAAACAAACTAAGAAAAGAGCTTACAGATCTACAATGGTAAAGTGACAAGACCAGGATTATATCAGAGTTTTATTAGGCTTCTAGTAGTGGGCTGATTACAATAAAACTATGAGAGAGACAACACAAGATTCTCATGAATACAAATATCATATGTGGTATGCTTGAGTGCAAGGTAATGTGCTTGGTAACACTTGGTACTTTGTAAGCCTGTAGTGTGTGTTTGTTGTTGTGTGCAAGTGCCCGGCTGCTGTAGCAAACAAGCGCGAGCAGGGCCCATAAATCGTGGCACTATCAGTGGTCCGGTCTCTGCCACCCTTGTGTTCTTTTATTGAATGTTATTGTAGCTGGACGGCCCCTCTGTAGATATTTCCTGGTCAGAAATCAAGATCAAAGCCAAGGGTGTCGGGGTAGGGGAGAAGGAGAGGGGTGGGGGTAAGGAGAGGAGAAGAGAGGAGGATGATGGGAAGGAAACAATGACTGATGGACATTGGAGGAGAGGGGAAGAGGGGATAAGAGTTGGAGTGGGTGGCCACTGGCACTGCTTTAAAGCAAAGAGTGAGTGGTGATATTCGACTTAAAGTGAAAGCTGGGGGTGTGAGGAGAGATGTAATGTGGATTTAGGATCATCCTACGATGAAGAATGGAGACAATCTCACACTCATCGTTTCCTGCGATTGGTCAGATGAGGATGTCTCATATATATATGTAATTTTTTTTTTTTTTTTTTTTTTTTTTCCCCTTTTTCTTTTTGTACGGTGTAGGAGTAAGAAAACACAGCAGGGATCAAAATATCACAACCTGTGTGAGTTAGGTCCACTAGTGGGAAATTACAAAAGATACAAACTTATTATGGAATGATGTAATTGTATTAGAGGTCTGTGATAGAGTGAGAATTCAGTGGGAGGCAGTTTTATAAAGTAACAGATGACCAACAGATTAATATAATCTCAGCACAAGATCATATTCATTTTTTTTTCCATGAAAGCCCCTTCCATAGTAAAGTATTTTTTGCCCTTTCCACATACTGTGAGTTTCTCTACTTTGTACTTTTTACAACCTAAGCACTAAAATGTATCAAAGTTTCAATCCTGTTCTAACCTGCAGCATTAAGCTATTAAATTAAGCTAAAATGTACATGTTCGGACATTTGTGTACCCTCCAATTTGTTCTGTTGAACACTACACTACAACTGCATATTATTAGAACATTTAAACATTTGTGGTGCCTACAGCTGTCTATGTGCGAATCTGCAAGAGAGCATAATTGAGGCTTTACGAGAATTTACTATTCCCATAAAGACTGGAATCTTCCATGAGACAAATTCAAAGAATAACTGTCACAACTGAACCAGAAGAGGCAGAAATGTTCCAATTTTCAGTCCCTACTATGGATCAAGCACCAAAAACAGTGCAACTGCAAAGGAAATCCAGATTTCTCGTTTCATATGCTAACAGACTCTATACTGAAACTAAAGTGATGAAAAGAGTAAAAGTGAAAACTCAGAATAAAATAGTTCTAAACTTGGGTAATAAAAGTGAAATCAAATTATTTGTTTTGTTTAGAACCGTCTGAATCCTTGCTGATCCCCCCGTTTCAAGGATTCTGTAACTAAATCTCACCCTCGCTGCCGTCTTCTCGGTACCTTTACATATGAACAGGATGTAACACATTAGTTAGTAAACCCGAGTGTATCTAGACGTAGGCGTGATTTGTTGGACTTCCCTGTGGCCCCTTCTCTCCTTGCCTTTAATTGCTGTGGGGATCACGGGGCGGCAGGGACAGAATGGACTCCAGAGATTGTGGTTCCACCGCTGCTTCCCAAACTGGCTTTTCTCCCCATGCGCCCGCTCGCCAAGCACTCCCAAATTCCCCCATTTACCACCCCTCTCAACCTCACACCTCGCCTGGGTAATGGAATCAAAAACAAGTGCTTCTCTTCCCAAAGATAGACACTCATTTCCAAGAGGAGACTGGAGTTGACTCTGTCACTCTTTAGTGGGGAGTTATAAAGCATGGAGTAGTTCAGAATTGGCTGAAAAAGCCAGTACACCCATCATCTAACACCCACGTCTGGTCTTCGTCTCCTCTTCTCCTCCCCTTGTGCCAACACTTTTTCTTTACCTCCTTTCAAATTTCAAATGTCTTTCAAATTTCCTTTTCATTGGCTTCTTTTATTCTTCCATTTCTACTGGCCTTGTCTCATCTCTTATCCCTTTCCCTTCCTTTCCTTCTCTTTCCATCCTCTTCATTTCCATTCATTTCCACTGGCCTTGTCTCCTTTCCTTCCCTTCCCATTGGACTTGCCTCATTTCCTTTCCTTCTCAGTGGCCTTGTCTATTCTCTTTTCATTTCCTTTCCTTCACTTTGACTCTCTTCATTTTCTTTCCACTGGACTCCTTTCCCTTTCTATCCACAGGCTTACTTACCTTTTCTCTAACTTTCCTTTCCTACTCTTTTCTTTCCTTACTGCTGGCTTCCTTTTCTTTCCACCCAGCATCCTTTCCTTTGCTTACTGATCCTTTCCATTTCCTTCCTATTCTTTCCTTTGCTGGTTTCCTTTCCTTTGCTTTTCCTTTCTGCTGGCTTTCTTTCCCTAACTACTTCCATCACTTCCTCTCCTTTCCTCTCTGCTTCCTTTCCTTTTCGCTGGCTTCCTTCACTCCTCTCCTAATCTCAGCCAAGCACTGGGAGCAGATAAGGCTTATTTAGTGTTTGGAGTTTTCTCCCCTCCGTCCTACTGGCACTAGAACATCTCCTACCAGGGCCAAGGTAGATGAGGACAGCAGATAGATAGCAGGAAGCTTTTTGTGTATGGAGGATTTGATCTCATCCTGATCCCAAACACAGAAACACACACTCTTAACTCAGAATCACATACACTCGGATCAGACATACGCTTTTTTTGGCCCACAGGGCATGCAAGGTGGAGTGTTGGAGTAGTCTGATTGCATATTTATTACAGAACTGATCAATATGACACCGGCTGTCTTTGGAAGACCATAGCCTGAATTGATTCTTGTGACATTTTTTGATCTGATTTCACAAAAAGGATGCATGCATGTTATTCTTAGTAGCAGCAGCAGCAGCTGTCATGTCCTATAATGGAGTCAGTGCTGTTTTAGAGACATTTTTTCAATTCTCACAGGAAGGAAAGTTGGGGAAAGTTACATAACACTTGCAATTTTCAAAGATTTCCAAGGTGTTTGCACCACATTTTACAAACAGTACTCTCTTTGACATGAAAGAGTTGCTAGTTTGACAATACCACCGGGAGGCAACAAACGCCGATAATCAGCTTGCCTTTACTTTCAGACTTTTATTTAATACATTTATACTATACTTCATAAAAATGTGCAGGATTCTGCTCGACACAATGAATACTTCAGATTTTGTCTGTCTGTGCAGTTTTTATTTAAGGGGCTATATGTGTTTATTTATATGTGTATTTATTAGTTTTCTCTGCCGCTGAACATGGTTTCTTGCTGGGAGTGGGTGATGAGATGGTCGCATGCCAAGAGCTTCAGCCATTGTTGCATTTATAATACAAAAAGTTAGAATACATCCTCTGAGCAGCGCAACTTCTTCAGGGCAGCTATAGCAACTTGCTATTGGTAAGTGAGAGCCAGGGATTGGTGGTTAGTATGCTAACTTCAGTAGAAGAAAAGAAATAATAGAACTAGAAGTAAAAGATTGGCTTAGCTTTCCACCGTTGAAGACAGCTTTTGGCGAGCAAAGGAATGAAGTTTGACGCAACATTTCTTCTACACTTGTAAGTAAACAGCTATTAATACTAACGTCAGCTTTGTAGTGATAGCAAAACTTACAAAAAGCTCCTGATAAAGTATCTCTACAAGTTAGATTAAAGAATCAATATCAGCTTTGATCTCTGAGTGTTCAATAAAAAGATAAGCCCAAAACAAGGTTGGCCCTGCTTAGCACAAAGACTGAAAGAGGCAGAAAACAGCTCACCTCCATCACAAAAAAGGAAAACTTCACCTTCCAATAACTCCAACATTGTAAATATTAGCTGATTTCAGTCCAAAAATATCTGTAGACTCTTGTTATCAGCTGTCAAAAGCCTTTATCTGTATAATCCTAAATTGACCCCATACAGGTCTAAGATGTACACAGAGGAGTAAAACAGCAGCTGCTCTGGTTACTGTGATTAGAGCAGTGTTTTAGTGATTTGGCAAGATGCTCTGGTGATAAACAAGTGATTATGTACATGATCCACTGCAGCCCCCCTCCCCCTCTCCCCCCTTTCTCCTCCCAAAAGCCAACATGTTGGATCCGTGTGTCTGAGTCTCTGATCTGACGACGCAATTCAACAGAGGCTCTGGAGCCCAGCTACCTCAGGGAGGTCTACACGGATAAGCATTTAAAAACACTAATCTCCCAATCACTATTGCGCAAAGATAACCGTCTGCTTGGGCAGTGATCAGCGTGGAGATTATGGATGTGATCTGGATCTGATCACTCCTCCTGGTGATACAGTATCAGATGGGTGTTTGAAATAGATTTGGGGGTGTTCTGCTCCAAAACTGAAATTATCCAGCTTGTGAGAAAAAAAACTTAAACATCATCTTACTGAGAAAAAAGTTAGAGAATACCGTCCCATCGAGACCAACTAAGATGCTCTTGATACAGCTTGTGTTTGATGTTTGGAAACTCCAACTGCAGAGAGTAATGAATCAAAAGAGATAGGAGAAAAAATATTGGACTTACATATGCCAAGAGGCCAGAAACATGACTACAAATGAATGATAATGTGGCTCCATGTATGCTGGTTGTGTAACAGGCAACTGTTGCCATATCAGCTTAAAAAATAATATATCAGTCATGTTTACAGCTTTTATAGTGGCCAAAATAAAAACAGTTATTGCAGGTTTAAGAACGGAGGAATCAGCACTATTATTTTGTACATATATCACATGGATGAAGGCACAGTTATACTTGCAACCAGTGCTTTCTCATTCACTTCTGACTGACAATTTAAAGAACATTTGCAGGTCAAAGTTCACCGTTATTGATCCTTTAAGTGTGACTTTACACAGTCAGCTGGTAGAAATAACGCTGTTTTAATGCATCCTGTGTTTTAAGTTGAATTTATGGAAGAGTCATTCATTGTTCCTTTGGACTGTGCGAGGAAACTGGAGCACATGGAGAAAACCTTGACAACCCTCTATTCAAATACTAATAGCAGCAAGTTACAGGGGCAGTGAATTAAAGTACAAGAATGATGTTTAACCACCAAAATGAACAAAAAAACATGTTATTTTTGAAGAAAGCATGACTTTGGGCTTTTCCTTTAAAAAGGTCGAGGCAAAATTACATCAGTTTGATGTAATTTCATCAGTTTGATGTAATTTAGTTTGGTATATGCTATGATTTATGCCATAAAGGTTTATGTCAGGTGGAGAAATTGATTTTAGGTCTGTTTTTTCCTCCACTACATGCCTGATTCAGTCATTTTTCAGCTCATCTCTCTGCTCAGGTCATGCTGTACCCATTGCTCTGATCCGTACAGTGGATACAGGCTCCTTGTTTTGGTTCAAGCCTCAAGTAAGCGTCAACCCAAGCAAAAGGCTTCCAAAAAGGCCTTTCTCATCTTTCTACCTGAGCGTGGCGTAACTGCAGCAGACAAAACACCAAATCCAAAGCTGATTGACATCAAAGCCACCACTCCTCTATCTTCTCTCTGTTCTCTGCCATCGCTCCCTTTCACACCCCTTTCCCACAAACCCTGCAGCTTCACCCGACTGTTTCTTCGTCCTTTCCCTGACCTTGTATAGCTCTTTTTATCCACTGATTATCAACGGCCGTAGCTGTTTTACCCCCCACACTTACTCCTCATCTTCCTTCTCTTTGCTCATCTCTCTTTTACTCTCAGTGTGTGGGCTGCTGCTCAACAGGAGGTCGTCCACAGGTAACTCGGTGGAGCGGCCCGCAATGCTAATCCACAGAAAAGAAGAAGAAAGAGGGAAAAGTAGAAGAGAGGAAATGGGATTAGGGGTGGGGTGTGCGTGGGTCTAACAACAACACCACCACCACCACCACCACCACCACCATCATCATCATCATCATCGCAGTCTTAATCAAACCCAGTTACATCTCAAACCAGCCTTGAATGTTTGCCGCTCGTAATAATGTGCACCTTCTGTCTAATTTGGCCATTATTCAGGCCTGTCAGACCGCAATTATTTAGAGCTTATCTCTCTCGCACACGAGATGACGCGTTTGTCACGCTTTTGCTCCACGCACAAACACACAGAAACGTGCGCACACACACACAGGGCAGGCAAGGCGCTTTAGAAATTCCACTGATGACTGCTTGCGATAGGAGACCCCCCCCTTACCGCCTTCACCGTCAGCCCCCCTCATCATTACTGCATTGATTACCTTGGTTGGCTTATCATCTACACATATTCAATCTCATCAAGAAGAAGCCACACACATGCACACTCCATATTGTTTACGCGTAGATGGAGATTGCATTGTTGTTTATCCCCCGAGTTTGTTTATTCTATTGGCTGATTTGTGTTTAGTAATGTCATCTATCCCCCTCTGGACTTGGAGCCAAGCAAAGAAAAGAAAAGAAACACAATCTCTCCAGTCAGATTGGCTGAGAATAGGATGCATGATATTGGGTTTCTATGATCTTTTGTGAGCCGTAATTTGATGCCACGCAAAGTGTTTAGCGGAACAAATATAGAAACGTTGTTAAATTATATCATAAATTAGTGATCAGGAGGGAGAAGGAGACGGAGATATGTATGTATTTACTGCAGTGATTGGGTTACATTTGCCATAACAAGACCAATGTTCCACATAGGGTTTTTTTTGACATCCCAATTTAGTTAGTGTTATTTGGAGAACAAACCAGCCATGTAATACACAATAAAAGTTGCAGTAATGATGTTTTTAGGCAATAAAGCCAATGGATGTGGCTGTCATTAAAGCATCTTAACAATTGCAAAACAATTCTTATCAACTGGGAAATGCTACATTTTCCGAGGATGAGGAAATGAGGCAGTGAACAAAACTAGCCATCAGATAGTGCGCCTCCTTAATTCTCTCATCCCCTGTTAAATAATATCATTATCATTGCCTAATGACGATGGTGCAGCAGTGCTTATGGAATAAGCCGATTAGGACAGAGACAAACAGCATGGGGCCAGGAAGCACAGCGAGGCCATTTACCACTTCATACAGGACAAATGAGTGTGTCCCTACCATCTTTCCTTCTCTCATTCCCTTTTTCAATCTCCCACCCCCTCCACACACACACACACACACACACACACACACACACTACTTCCATCTATTTCATTTCTTCTTTTTTTTTAACACCAGGCCATCATGAAGTATTTGATTTCCTCTCCTCCCTCCTCTGCCTCCTTCTCTCTCTCCATTCCACCCCCCCCCACCCCCACTCCCCTCCCTCTCCTCCACCACCCCTTCTCCTTTGTGCGGAGGTAATCGTAGATGCAAAGGGAAGGGGGCCGCCGGGCTCTTATCAGCCCATAACATCTGTTGGCGTGTCAGGTGATGAGATGGAGCGCTCGCGGCCTGCCGGCGGCCTGGACGGCTCCTTTAATGCAGAGAGGGGAGTGTGCAAACAAACAGCGGCTGATAGGGTCTATGCTTGTCACAATCGCTCAGGACCATGATCTATCTTCCCCCTGCCTTTTCGCTCTCTCTTTCTTTCCCCCTCTCTCCCTCTCTGTCTCCATCTTCCCCTCTGCTACTTGAGTGCCCATGTTCTTCTTCACTTTCCCCAAACACCTTTTTTCTCTGGCTCTTTAGTGCACCCCCCTGTTTTTATTTTTAATCAAATCCTCTCCTCCTCTGCTTATGAAGTTTTTATAATTTAGCCTCTTGTGCTTGCCTCATGATTACAGATGGGTGCACAGTGGCGATCAGGTTGTTATAATGGTTTTCGGGAGCCTGCAAACAGAGAGGAAAGGGAAGTGGATGTCTGACAGTGAGATGCAGCAGATAAGATGGTCAGTGGGACTATCAGTGTAGACTTACAGTAGTGTTATCAGGAGCCATGCATGCTCAAAGAAAATGTTTCGGGGGGTCTTATCAACATGCTCATTTCCACAATCATCAACGAGCATCAACAGTGCCAGCACCATCACTGGGAGCACCATCATTATCATCATCATCATCATCATCATCATATCCATCATCATCACTGTCATTATTAACAGTATTGGCTTTGTGACGAGGAAAACCATCAGGATCATTATCATCATTATCAAGGTCATACATTTTCCCATCATTTCTCCTCAATCTGCCGGTTTCAAGGGTCTACAGAGGCCAAAACTCTGAAACATGAGATGTCCATAAATGTTAAAATGAGGGCATTGGTTTGGTTCAAATTTTACCTACTTTGTTAGCGATAAAAACAATAAAGGCCTGGACTTGTTGCCGTTGTTATCCCTGATTTTAACACACCATCCATTTTCAAGACTCAAAGTTAGTGACATTAAGAAATGTTAAATATGAACTGAAGAAGTTTAAAAATGTTTATTACTTGTACTGTTTGACACTGACACTGTCCAACCACTGCTATTTTAACAAAATGTTCAATATTACTTGAATATGTTTTCAATGTGTTAAATATCTCATTGTGCTATTTGTGTTATGTTAAATATTTTGTCTTCTATTTTGTTTTGTTGTTACAATAGTGTTTTGTCTTAGTCAGCCACTCGATTCCAGTATTGGTGTGTTGCATTGTACTTGTAAATTATGCCATTAAAAACAACAACTAGAACTTGATTTTGATTTGTTCATGCTGTTTTAAACTTGCTACAGTCCACGTATCACTGAATTTACCAGTCACAGCTGATTTCCTGCACGTAAGACCTTTTAATATCCTTCAATCCAATTTCTAAACCTGTCATCCTGTTCAGGGTCACAGGGATCTGGAGCCTATCCCAGCATACAGTGGGTGGGAAAGCAGGGCTGCCAGTATATCACTAGGCCAACACACAGGAACAAGCATTCACACGTATTTAGAGTCACTAGTTCACCCTAACAAACATGTCATAACAGTCCCATTGGGCCTTTCTGCAGCATTTCTATGAGTCTGAGCTCTTTGAAAGTCCCTAGAAACATGAATTTGAAGGTTTTGTATGGTCCAGAATATATCAAAAGGGCACATTTTATTTTCTATTTAAACATTTTACATGAATAGAAGTGGATTAAGAATTTTCTGATACTCTCAGAGGGCTTGAAATGTAACGTTAACAATCTTCTCACAACAGTCAAATAATCAAGTTTTGTGTCATTTATATGAATATACGCACACAGTTATTAGAGCTGTTAACTCTACACATAAGAACTGAAATTAAGTTTGTTGCATTAGCTTGTTAAGCTGCAAAACATCTGTTTATCACTTGTCCAGCAAAAAAAACATATAAACACAATGTTTCTTTAGCAGCTGATATGAAAGACTGCATTGTGAAAAAAACTGTGAAAACTACAATTCTTTCACTAGGCCATAGTGTATTTCAAAACAAAATGATAAAAACTGAATCAAATTGGAACTTTAACCCACAGCCAGCAGAAACCCTTTCCCATCCCAAACGAAATAGGATTTCATCCCCATGTCTAAGTGCTTTGCGGGAACTACATCAGCCCCTGTGCTGAACTGTACTGCTTCTTCTGAAGCTACACAACTATAATGTCATTGTCAGATGGCTTGTGGCAGCAAGATCAATAGTTAGTAATTCCTTGGCTGGGGGTCTGAGAGTCCTCGCCCTGCCCTCTCTATCTGCCCCACCACCACCACCACCCCCCAAAAGCTAGAATGTCCTCTAATGGAGCAGGCCAGATCTAATCACTGCAGTAATTGAAGTTTACTTTGAAGCTTTCAATCTAGGAGAATATTTAAAGACAAAGCCACCATGAAACACTATCTACTGTCCCAGGCCTGATGTGATCTGGATCTAGTGGCCTCTTCAATAATAGATGAGAGTCTCAAACATACTTTTATCCCTTCTATAGTCACATTTGCGCATCAGACTTTTACTTAATTCAAAATTCAAGGGCCTGACCATCATGAGTCTTTTTGAAAGCCAATACTAATAGAGATATTGAGGCTTGAGTGATTTATTCTTCTAAAAACATTAGTCTGTTTGTAAATTAAGAACAGAATCATTCAGAATCAGTTACGTATGTGGCAAAATAGTGAATGTTGAGACTATGTGATTAAATATATTAAGCCTGTGCAGGGTTGATGAAGCAGAGGTTCGGATGAGTGTGTCTGGACAAGCAAAAAAAAATAAACCACGTAAAAAAACAGATACTACAGTTTTTACTCTAACTTTTTGGTAATATAGACATAGTCATTATCAGTACCAGCAGTGCAATTACCTGACAAATACCTGACATTAAAGCAAGACTATATAACTTTTGCTGAGCAGCAGCAGTAGCAGCCTCTGCAGCCACAAGTGATAATTACAAGACACTAGCATGACAGATTCTGTTGGGTTCAGAGTCCAAGCAGTTGCAGGTACTACAAGCAGCTTGACCCGAGAGGCTAACAGCTCACGTACAGAAAACACAGCCTATGGTTCAGGCAAAAAAACACTAAGTTCTAACACTAAGGAAAGAATGACTGAGTTTCATTTTCTGGCTAGCTGAGGTGCCATTCAAACTATTATAGGTCAGTGTGCCATCAAAATGATTTTGAAGCTGTTATTTTAAGGTAATATTGTATGATGTTGCTTTAAATATTGTACCATTAGTTTGTAAGGCCAGCCAGAGAAAAGTCAATGTCAAACTACGCTTGGTTTATCTATAAATAGACATGCAAATTGAATTTAAAAATTGCAATAGTAGCTGAAGGTAGTGCAGCTCACTTTTCCATAAAACAGTGTTGAAGTGTGCACAGTTACAGTATGAGCAGCAGTAAGCTAATAGGCAACACTGAAAACAACAGCATCAGTCAGCCACAACACACATTTATCAATAGATAAAACAACAGTATGAAAGCATCATAATGCACATGCCAAACAACGGCCAAATGCCATACATTATCAGCTCCAGCATCAGCAGCTTCATAGTATTCACCACACAAACAGCATCTGAGCAAAACCAAAACTTCAACCCATATTTATTGGAAAAAGCAGCACTTACCTTGTTGGAGTGAAGCAGTGATCTCAGCAACACATGGGCCTCAAGCTCAAACTGAACATTTGAGGCTGGGGCACTATGTACCACAGATGAGTACATGAGCACATTGACATGAGTTTATGGTTGGAAATGAGTGCAACTGAATGTAGTAGCAGTGTAAACCAGAGAACAGAAGCTCTGAAGCTTTGCCAAATATGAAGTGTGTGGAGAAAATGTGAATGTGACAACCTATGTTGTGAGACAAAAGCCATGTTGAGTTTCCCATGACGTGCATATTGCAAAGAGCACTCATGTTTACATCCCTAATGCAAGCATAAACCAACCCACAACAAAACAGCAACAAAGTGCTGCAAGATCAATTCAGCTCATTACACTCAAAAATGATGATTCGTATTCACCATTTATATCAACAGCTTAAAAGCCTCATATTGCACATAACAAACAACTACCACCAGAAAAATAAGCTCAGCCACTAAAAGAACTCAACTCACAACACCAATGGCAAATATTACAAATAACAAGATGACAGCATCATAAAAGCAGAAATTAGCAGCCAGCCAAGGCCAATACATCAACAACAAGCAGACCCGAGAGAGCACCATCAGCAGCTTTTTGCCAAACACACCAAATGCAATTGAACAGAACCAAGACATGAACTCACAACACAAATGTTAGCAAAAGCTGGCACTTACTTTGCTGAAGTGAAGCAGTGATCTCTTGCAGCTCTGTGAAGAATATTCCTTTTGGGGTCCAAAGTGCAAGCAACAGGATAGGAAGCTCCGATATGATGAACAGCCAGTACAAATGTCCTCCTCAAAGACGTCCTGAAGCAATATGATGAAACTTTTGGTCACCAGCTGGCAAACTAGCTTGCTAGCTTAAATGCTATACTAACATTCTTCCAGCAAAACAACAGAGTTAGCCATTAGCTTAACAGAGCCAAGACAGGAACTCACCAACAAGCTGCATGCTGAAAGCTGCATTTGCTGCAGTGAAGCACTGACCTCTTGCCTCTCTACAGAAAATAATATTTTGGGATCCACAGTGCCAATAACAGGACAAGAGGTTCTTACATAATGAACAGCTAATACAAATTTCCTAAGCAAAATAGCTCTGAAGCAACATGAACTGACGTTTGGTGACCAGCTAGCTTGCTAGCTTAAATGCTACTCGGGCATTAGTATCTCCAACATTGAGTTTTCCCTGCGGTTAACCATTAATTTAGTGGGGTGACAGGTGGACTTGGTGGCAACTAGTCCTGGTAAAACATTGGAGCAGGGCATGCACAGGTTAAATACCCCGCTCAAGCACAACGCATTAAAGTTAACAGAGACTACACCTGAACTCACATCAAATGTTAGCAAAAGTTGCACTTACTTTGCTGAAGTGAAGCAGTGGCCTCTTGTCTCTCTGCGTTTAATACTCCTCCACAGTTCCAACAACAGGACAGGAAGCTCCTGTACGACGAACAACCAGAACATATTTCCCCGAGGCCACATTATTCCACGTTTGTTGGCCAACTAGCTTGCTAGCTTAACTGCTACTCGAGCATTAGCATCTCTTGCGCTATGTTTTTCCCGCCGTTAGCCATTAACGAGGCTCATGGACAGACGGACGTAATGGCGGCATGACAAAACTGATCGGCAGGGCAGGAACACGTTAAATAGCCCGCCTTAATGCACTGGGGTGCGTTAGATTTATGCTGCCGTCAGTGGAGTTCGTCATGTGATCCTAGAAATCACACGTCAGGGTTCCATTTATTAAGAAAGAAAGAAAGAAAGAAATAGGCTACTAAGGCTGTGTCAAAAATCACTCATTCACTATTGCCTTCATTCTTGTTTTGTCAGAGTCAGAAATGAGGAAAATCAGTAAAGGAGAGTCCATGATAACATTAAAATAATAATGGAGAATATTTTTTATTTGTTAAAAAAGCAGAGATTGTTAAACTGGACAAGTTAAACAGATATGTATATTGCAGAAAAAACCTTTTTCCATGGATGCAAACGGGGCATCTGTCCCAAGAGCCCATATTCTTAGGGGGCCCCAAAGGCCCCAGCATTCACAATTGGTTTGATGTAATATGATAAACTGCAAATCATTTTAAAAATGACCCATGTTTTGCCACAAAGGATCATGAACCACTGAAAACAACAGAAAGGGTCAGGAGCCGCTGCAGTCCCCTTTATTCTGTATTTCACTGATTCAGATGGTGACAGGTGACTGTAGGGAAACTGTGTTTCCCTATTATGAATGTCAAAGTATATCAAAAGTCTATAAAATAGACCCAACACTGATTGCATTGTGGGATTTTTTGGGCCAAAAGTTTGTGCACTCTTCAAGCCTGGTCCTGGTGGACGAGTGCCTCAGATGCCTCTTCCCCTTTCTGATTCTGGCCAGTGACCTTTGTTGCACATTGTACTCTTCTTTCTACCCATGTTTCCTTTCTGTATTTCAACTGTCACAGTCTAATGAAGCCAAACATTTTTTGAAATGATGATAAAGTGTAGCTATTACTGTTAATAGAGTTGCTTCTGTGGAAAAACAGGACTTGGTTAAAAATCAGTCCAACCTAACTTTTAAAAAATCCTAACTTTCCAAATTGGACATCATATGCTAAACACGCTAAACATTTGCCTCAGCTGTAGTGACTGATTGACTCCTGTTAATTGTGTTAGCTCTGTTGTGGCAGAGGCAAGTTGTGTCAGTGCTTGCAGTTGCGGCAGTGGCATCTGTCCTGGCAGCGGCTCTCTGATTGATAGGCCTGAGCACAGAGGGGCAGTGGGAGATGAAGAGAGGTCTGATAGCAGGCCGCTAGATACTCCCTGATTCACTGTGTGTCAGATACTGATAACACCGAGACTCAGAGAGAGAAAGGCAGAGAGAGTCTGTGAGGGAAGCAAGAAGAGAAATAAGGGCATAAATGAATACTTGGAAGGGGGGGGCAAGGAAGAGAGAGGAAAAAGAGATGCCTTAGATGTCACGTCAGTAGACAGTGTGGAGTATGGGATTGTGGCCGGTAGCTTATTTCATCACACTGACAAATCGAGGTGTGAGTCCCATTGCTCTCGACTTCATGTTGTCAGGCGGACAAGCCTCCTCACAACATGATCTTCCTCCTTCGTCTCTCCTTTTCGACTCTCCATCACTCTTTCTCATCTGTTTTTCTCTGTGAGTGTGTGTGTGTCCGGGTTTTTATTAATAACTATCTGTGGGAGATGAAATAAAGGCAGTGTGTTTTTTATGTGGTTGGCGTGGTCACAGTGCTGTCATTGTAATGTATGTCTTCTGATAGCACGTTGAGGAGAGAAAAAAATGGAGTGCACCTTCCTCTCCTCTTCCTGCAGCTTCAGTGTATCAATAGCATCACTCTTCTCACCCCCACCAACCTCCTCCCCCAACCCCCTTTCTTCTTTTTCTCCCTCTCCCCCTCTTCTCTCTCTTCTGTCGCAATCTATCCACTTTCCCATTTTTTTCTCAGATGCCCCAACCTTATCTATCCATTTTATCTCCCTCCAGTTTTCGGCGCCATTTCTCCTCTTCTTCGCCTGTCGCTCATCCTGGTGTCACCAGGTTTTCTGTCGCCGGGGAAAGGCAGAGGGTTTCAGGAGGAAGCCAAGTCAGTCAGGAGGTCACAGATGACACACATGTACTGTACAGAGCGCCTGATGGTCACGAGTCATTTAGTTTTCAAAAGAGTTGAATATTTTTGACATACCTGTCTGTCACATCACAGACATATGTATGCATGAGGCAGCATACCCCAGATGATGGCCATACCTGAGCGTGTCACATGCAGGCGACGTGACAGTGTAGTTTTAACCTCATGACAGCTTACCTGTATGTCACCAGCTCAACCTCTTCGTGACTCTTCTTGTCTGAATGAGGCGTCTGTACAATTCTGTCTTTGTGCGCACATCTTCTTCCTCCAACAAATTCATTTCCGGTAAATGCAGAGTTTCCTATAGCATGCCTCAACGCTTCCGCACTTTTGATTCATAATATTATTACCACAATCATTTTAAAGTATGAGTATAGACATATTTGACTGGTGCTCTAAACCTGCAGCCTGCAGCTTTTGGGGGTGACCAGGAATGATTGATTCTAAACTATTAATCTGAAATTATTACAAAGAGTAACATTAATTCAGGAAATTCAGATGCACAAATGCCTGATGCCTTTAAAACACAGGGAGAAGGGCTTGTTTTGTTTACCTACAATATGTATGTCTACATACACCCATCTAATATTGGTCACACTGATTAACAATTTTTTAAGGCTCAGTTTTATTGGAT
Organism: Lates calcarifer; assembly: GCF_001640805.2. NCBI lineage: Eukaryota > Metazoa > Chordata > Actinopteri > Centropomidae > Lates > Lates calcarifer. The sequence continues at coordinate 11,762,229 of NC_066850.1, forward strand.
CCTCAGGGCCCCCTAAAGGTCCCAGCATCTGTGATTGGTTTGTGTGATGTGATTAATTGCAAATTGTTTTGATAATGTACATAACTAAAAGACAATATAAGATGAACTGATAAGGGCTCTGGAGGTGGCTACTGCATTTTTACCTTATCTTGAGGCCCTGTCTTTTGTGCGGCCCCTGTTTCAAAATGTGGTTATAATATCTTTACTGTTTTACTTGATATTTTTCCCATTCTAAATATGTCTGCATGTAATTACATTACCACGATCTAACATGAGGGTCAGTCCCTCCTGACTCTAAAATGAGTCATGATTATACTCCTCCTGACTCTAAAATGAGTCAGGAGGGAGGTATAAAAATCTCTTATGATATGGTGACAATGTGAAGTAAAACCAAAGCTGCCTGTCATAAATGGTGTTTTAATTTTCAGAAACACTATTATTAACATTACTGCATCTTATATGAGATACAAGCTGCCAGTCATACTGACCCTGGTCTCAGAAATTTACTGTAAACACACAAAGGTATCACTATCAACATGTTATAGTTACACTGATGTTTAAAAATCAAACTTTCATTTCATCTGAACTCAGTAGAAGGAACATCAGTTTTAATGGCTGGTTCTCTTAAAGAGGATTCAACTGCTGAGATTACTGAACCAGTAAAACACAGACGTGGACAATACCTCTTATAGCTTCTGTTATCTATCAGTGAGAAGAAAAAGCAGCTCTGTGGTTTGTCGTAGTAGTAAAGATATTGTTGAAATTACATCTAATGACAAACCAGCTGAGATTATGATTTTATATGTATCATTCAGCAACCATTGTGCAGAGCTTAGCTGCTGTGTGGACTTTAAAAATGATACCAAATTTCGCCTTCTTAGAAATTCTACTTTGGTAATCATTATGTGAGCGGAGATACACACAGGGGATTTCAGAATGTGTATTCATCTCCTGCTTTAAACCACTTAATATCCTCACTATTTAAATTCTACCAAAGGTCTACTGGTTAATAGATGGGTTTGCCAGTGTCCTGGGATTGTGTTTATGTAGTGTAGTGTGGTGTGATTTTTATCAATATGATCCAACTTCTTTTATTACATTTTTATTTTATTATTGATCAGTTCTACATTGGCCATCTATAGCAGGCCTTTAACTTTACATTTAGGTTAAAACTGGGTCAAAATTGTTTGAAATGTATTAGTTTTTAAACATCTATATTGCATATACATTGATTTAAACCACACATTTAGATATAATTTCACCTGAAAATCACCACATACATGGGGTGTAGTGTCCTGTGGTCTTGAATTTGTTTCAAACATGAAATACAACTGCATCTTACATACTCTGAAAAATAGCCCAAAGTAGATTTATCAGTTGGGAAATGGAATCCTCAAAGTAATATTGGTACAAGCTTTTTTTTTTTCTAGCTTCTGCTAGAAACAGTTGCTTATAAACTACATACCAGTGGTGAGCTCCCAGTGGAGGAGCAGTTCAGCAGGTGAAAGAAAGTACAGTATGGTGGTCTATAGGGTGGAGGTTGAAGAACAGAGGATGTGCTCAGTGTTTAGCATCGATCAGCAGGAGATGGAGGTCTGACTTGCAGCCCGGTGTTGTGTTGGCCTGCCCTAATTGATGTAATGAATGTGATTAGGTGCTATCTGAGGGATCACACAGCCTAGCCCTCCGCCCTTTTCTTTTTCCTTATCTCCTGATGCTTCCTGGGCCCAACAGAGTGGACCAATAATGTATCAGAATGGTCGGGAGATGGATTTGTGGGTCCAAAGATGGATGAGTTACCAGACTCTCATCCAAAATGTGTGTACACACACACAGTCACAGGCATCAGCACAGTGGAAATGGATGCAGAAGTTTACACGTGTGGCTTAATCATAAAGATGGAAATAAAAAGAAAGTCATGTTTAGTGATGGAGTTGTGAAATGCCACATAAATGGTTCTCTTTTGTCTAGTGTTACTAATTCAGGGGCACATCCATCAATAATTCCAGCCAGGTCTTCTATATTAGTTGACCTGTGTCACTTCTACAAGTCAAATGTATTGGTGGTTACAAGGAGCGCAGGGGAGAGGACCCTGGTCTCAGAAAAGAGCAGAGGACTGAACGCAGAGAAGTATTCAGCAGCGCAACACTGGCATCATGTGGAGGAACAGAGTCCTGCGGGGGGACACAGCACAGTGGCTTCATCCCAGATCAGAGCCATCAGGGAAATGAGATAATCTACCCTCACTGATGCAGTCACTTTGTTTACATGTAACATTTTTAAAGATATATAATCTAATTTTATCACCTCAGCAGTTTGTCAAAGTTCCATGATACTGGAACCTGTTGATGTATCACCTAAACATAGAAAGTTGTTTGTAAATACATCCTTTACCATTTATTTACATGCAACATCCAGTTTTTTTTTTTTTTTTAAACAAGTTCCTGCTGAAAACAAGATGGAAACAGTGCATCTTATGTCTGGCCTCCATTATTTGCATTCTGCAGTGGCTTTTTCATTGGTCCTTTCCATCTGATGTCAGAAATAACTGGTAAATATAGCTAATAATAATAATATTTCCTAACTTCATGAGCCACCAAGAACCATCTTAGTGTGCTATTACACATCTGATTGGCAAACAATGGACACATGGATACTAGAAGCATCAACGGAGAGAGCGGCTGTTTCACATTCATCACAGTGATGAACAATGTGGATGATAATCACTGGTCAATATCTGGTATTTAATAAAAGGTCAGCACTGGCTTATGATACCAAATCTATGAACTGGGGATACTCTTGACTGAAATCCATATTTTAATCTTTTGTCAGTGTAACATACTGTAAGTACATAGCATTAACCTGTGTTCCAGCTTTACTCACTGGTATTACGATACATGTGTTTTATAGTTTTCATCAGTCTGGACCATGCTCATGACCCTGAATAGAAATGAGAAGGAAAAGACACTGGAAGAATTGATGGATAATTCTGAAAATATCTGTATTCTGCATGAGGCACTGCAAAATCTAGCAGCCCAAGGGCCTCATTAATAAAAATAGCTTCATTTAAATTTCATTTTCAATTCCTCCTCAAAATAATCTTTCTAATTATGGGGGGTTGGGGGCACTTGGTCGATACAGTAACACAGTTTCCATCAATAAATTATATATTCATCAGGAATGTGAACACAAAAGTTTGTCCCTCAGTTCTCCAAACCATTTTCATCCCAACAGGTTCAAATGCTATTGATCAGATTGTTTTTTTCTTTTTGCACATTGTACAGGCTTTATTACAGGCTGGATCTACTCAAGTTGCTCTACTCTAAATCTTGGGATGGATTTAGAAGTTCTAGTGTATTACTATTGATGCTGACATAAATTTGTGGACAGAGAAACATGGAAGGAGAAGAGAATTTTTAATCTATTTTTTTATCATGTGGATTCACTGATGGAGAAATATATTCTTATAATATTAAACAACAGGCAGATTCTGCCCCTCTGTGGTTACATCAAGGATTTCTTTTGTATTCCACCTGCTATTACCATCTACCTCCTACATACACCCTAAAGAGGGCAGTGTGACACAACAAATACATCTCCCTGCATCCATCCTCTTTCTCACCCTGTACAGATGCAGACAATTAATGCTTAACTGATTATAACAGATTTAACCTTCATTTTACTCAATAGGTAACAGAAACCACACTCTCTGTGAACTCTCTTCTTCCCATTTAAAAAGAGCACACCGGAATGAAACCAGTGAAAGCTGTGAACATACCATATAGATGTTCGATACCCTACATCCTCATATTCTTGATCACATGTGTAATTTTCCAGAGCTGGAGTGTATCGATTCAGGCTGTTGTGATTACAGCTTTCATGCACATTGATCATAAGCCACTCCACAACGTGGTGATGCTATTAATTACAGCAAAGGCTGCAGAGCTTTCCTATCATCTGAGGCCACTGCCAATCATTGGAATAAGTGTGTGTACGTGCTATTAAACTCAGTGTAATGGTGAAGGTTTGTATCTTCCTCAGAATTCAATAAGTTCTCAAGACCTCTTCTTTGAGCTGAGGAGTTTGTGTGAGCTTAGATAAGAAATTCTCTGGATCTGATAAACAACATGTGCTAGATTTCCAGTTTATGAAGCAAAAACTGATATTAGGATAATAACTTACGGTTCACTTGAGCACTGTTATGGGGCCAAAAAAATTGTCAATAATTTGCATTCCTTACAAGTATTTTATTTCATATTAGCGAATATGAAAAGCATCATAAACTGGTATTAAACTGATAAAGCACTGACAGGAAAATGAAGAACAGCAGCTGACAGAGCTGGAGGAGAATCACACATTATGCAAGTCAGAATCTTGTGTGTTAAATGTTTGCAAACCAATATTTTTTTTATAAATGGCAGTTTATCTCACAATCCTTTGTAAATGCCTTTTATCTAAATCACTGGATTAATATTCCAGGAGGATGTGGGTGATAAAATGTTAGCCCCTGCTCTTTTGGTAACAAGATCCGTCATTCTGGGACTGTGTCAAGTCATGCAGTGCCATATTAAAAGAGGTGATTTCTGGTAGACAACACATAACCTGGCTTTTACGGCGCATAAAACCAGTAGGTGGGTATAAAGCGAGGATTGAAAATGTGTCTTTATCTGACTTTACAACAGCCTTTTTGATGAGCCTGTGGTGTCTGGCCATCCTAATGTTTTTCATTACTTTGTCTTGCCACACAAGCAAATTGTCAGTGTGTAATCCTTCCTACATACATCATCCACCTCTACTTCCTCTGATTTGTCTGAACACTTTTCATTACAGAGCTGCTGTTCTTCACCTGTCCACCAGCTGCCACAGCTGAGTTTCATCACCTGATTCAGACCCTGTTTGTAGCCAGCCTCAGGATAAATCAAGAACTGCTCAAGTTTACATTGCACATACATCAGATTGGCTGCCTAGTCACGTAGCCTCTGGGTCTAGCTATTACTTGTTGGGATGACCCATTACTTGCCTTTTGATCACTGCCTGCTTGCCTTAACCCTTTGTATTTGATCATCAGGTCTGATTGCCTTTATGTTACTAACTGGTCCAGTAAAAGTGGTTTTACTGCACCTGCCTTGCCTCCTGGCTCTGTTTTTGGCTCTCAGTTGTGTCCCATTAAAACAGGGTCTGTGATAAATGACAGAAACTCAGAGCATCAATTCATGTATGTAAAACTTTTAAACCAAGCAAAACACAAGACTACAGTCTCCTTGAAACCTATTCTTTTCAACCAAGCTAATCCAAGTTAAAAAATGAAAGAAAAACAGCACTCAGTAATAATAATAATAATAATGAAAAAACCTTGGGTCATCCAATTGTTCAATATAAAATCAATATTATTATTCTCAGAGAGATAACTTTTGAGGAAATTACAAGAAGAAGAAGACACTGAGAGAGCTCTTAGTGACACAATACCTCCATCATGGTGGTATAGAGGTATAAATAACACTCATTCAATAAAGAATTTTCACATTAGAGAGGAAGAGTATGCTCTCTGATATACTTTATTTTACCATGAAGACTTTCAGCTAATGGTGTGATAAATTAATCCACAAAAGCAGACAGGTAAAAGCTGTAACAGAGCCGATATCAGCATACAATGTATCTGCCTGGAGGATGTCTGAGGCTTTTCTGTACGTCTGGTAATGGGCAAAAAGGGAGTGATAATAGGGTGTCTGACTCTGAGAAAGTAAAACTCTTCTCTAGAGGTTTTGCCTCTCTGTAAAAGATGATCAAGGACGTCATGAATAATACTCTTGCAAGCCAGAGTTGGGTCCCAGTGAGTTCATTGAGGGAAAAAAAAATTATTGTCATAAGGTTGTCTTCAACTTTCATTTGCATAATCAACTTAATTCATGACCTGTAATGATAATAGATTCACTGTGAGTCCTACAGGGCAACCATCTTTTCTTTTATTCTACTTGGTCTCTTTGTCTCAGCTGAATTACTGGGGTCCCTTAAACCACGCTTTTGCTTCTGAAAGTGTTTCAATCATATAAAGCAGAATGAGATGAATGAAAACATTGATTCTCCAGTGATTTAAAGACAAGCAATAGTAACTGATACCTAGGTTAATTTAATTGTCTTTCATCATTGTTTTTTTTTTTTTTTTTTTTTCAGTTTGACAGGTTCAAAAATGGGATCCAGCTTCTACATCAGTTCTTCTGACTGTCTTTTGTGGCGCGACTGGATAAAACACCAGGTCTAGAGGCTGCTGAAAGCTGGTAGTTCACATCCCAGCCAATGTGTTTTCAAAATCTTACCTTCAAATTTTTATAGTTTTCAATGATCACATTGTTTGATTGTCAGGGTTCAAGTTATGTGGGTTAAGCTCCCATTAAGACAGGTCTGATCTGCCATGAGTAAAAGCAGTAAAGTCATTTATACCAACAGCCATTGTTAAATCACAAATAATGCTTTTTATAAGGAGATAAATAGGCTAAAAGAAATGTGTTTTCTAAATAAGAACTACCATATTTTCTCATCCTCGCCTAGCCGTGGATGCAGTAGAATCCATCCATCCATCATCTATACCGCTTATCCGTTAAGGGTCGCAGGGGTTGGGGGGCTGGAGCCTATCCCAGCTATCATTGGGCGAGAGGCAGGGTACACCCTGTATGGATTGCCAGTCCATTGCAGGGCCTACATATATATATAGACAAACAACCACTCACATTCACACGTCTTTAGACTGTACCCGGAGAGAACCCACGCAGGCACAGGGAGAACATGCAAACTCCTCTAGGGCTCATGATTGTTGACTGTTGATTTTAAGGTATGTTTACTCTCACAAGTCTCTCTCTGTCATGGAAAGAGCACCTGTTAAGGTGTTATTTATTCATTTATCTCTAATGTTATTTTATTAGTTAGTTACAGTTATTTTAGAGACCCCCACAAAGCTCAGATTATAACTCGAACCCTGCTTATTGTGTTTTAAAAGTTGAACATGCAAGCAGTTAAATACATTTCCTGACAGACTGAAGCAGAGCGTAGTAATAGTTGCAAGACTGGGAGTTTTACCGTTAGCTTGGACCCGTTGTGACCTTTTACAGGGCTTATGTGGCAGCATGAGAAACAGAGTGAAAGAAGTTCCGTTAATGAGGTAAGGTGAGAGATGGGATGAGGCCGAAAGACAGATTCTGCGGAGGGAAGTGTCAGTGAGCTGGATGGAAAGAACAGAATGCATGCTGGACATTGGGCTGTCAATAGACACCTAGACAAGCAGTTGTCCAGTCTCTGTGCAGCCATAACAAGCTTTGGAGCCTCACCCCTTCCCACCTCCCTTTTTCAGTTCCCCTTTGGCCTTGGCTGGGCCTGCTGTCTGGGGCCTGGGTGCCTGAAATCCCGGTAATAACAGTGGCATTGATCGCTGTGCCTGGGATGGCCAATTACAGCTTCCATAGCATCTAATGAGGAGCAATCGCTCCAGTGGCAATTACTGCAGCTGTATAGCACCCCAGAACTGAGATGGAGAGCTGCGAACACAAAGAAGTGCAAGTGAGACAAATAAAGAGTACTGCTATTACTACTGCAGACACATAAACATCCATGTAGTGCACTGTCTCATCTCACAATTAAAATGTGGAATTATTGCAATTAATATAATAAAACAGAATGAAATCCCATATTCTCTTTGAGCTGAGTAGGTTTTATGTATGAATGAATACTATTGGAGTATTTTCTGTCAGTTGGTGCTGATATTTCAGTGTGTTATGTTCACTTTAATTGCATCTATTGTTGTGCGCTGATGCTGTAGGCTCTCTATAAATAAGCAAATGTTAAGGAAACTGAGCCATGTCCTATAGTTTGGGGGGGTTAATGGTCACAGAATGGCACACATATTGCTTTTAAAGGCTGATTCTGATATCTTGTCATCTAAACTGCTTAAAATTTGATAGTTGTGTAAGCAAAAAGCAACAGAGAGAGCTTAGAGACAACATTTAGATAGCAATGAAAGGAAAGATTATTTGCAGAAGATACAGCTGAAAAGTATTATGTGGTTGTTGTTTAGGTGGTCAAACATTTCTTCTATGGAAAGGGGTCTGATGAGGAATATGACCTTAGTATTTCTAAAATCCTGACTACTGCCCTGTCCTTGAAGTAAACACTGTGTTGAGAAGCAGCTGAACAGTTTAAACTGCTAAACAGCAGTTCTGACTTTTAATTTATATTTGAGTATGTTTTTTTTGACCCCCAAAACATTAATAGAATAAAATAGAATACAATCTTATTGTCTATCAGGCTGGAAAATTATCTTCACTTAACCACACAACAAAACAGCTAAATAATTAAATGAAAAATAAAAAACAATTTGCTTGTTCGCAGCAGAAGTTTTAATTAGGTTGTTACTCTTGAGTAGCTTTTACTCCACTTAAAAATATAAACTAAACGCATAATTTGAAGGCAAACTTTAAGTCAGTAAAGACCCATGAAGTCCGTTAGGTTAGGTTAGTTATGTGTCAGACGGTGTATGCCGTAACGTATATGAAACGCACCCTTTAGACGAGGCAATTGCGTCCATTTTCTATGCATTTTCTTTTTAGCTCGCCACCTCTCTGCTTTTGTGCTGTTTTTTTCCTTTGTTAACTCGACGGAAAACTGTGCTAGTAGTGCAGTAATTCGTGTAACATTTCACAAGGAAGCCAGCTTGTCAACAAACCGAACACGTAGACTTATTTGTGAAGGAATAGCTATAGCTGCCTTTCCGACCACCTCGGATGCTTACCTTGAAGACAGAGGCGGGAGTTTCGTGTCCATTTTTTGGCTAATTTTCCTTGTCAACTACTGGACTTTTCCAAGCGGACGTACTCTCTTCGCTTTTCCAAAAGGTAAGTCCTGCTTTTACCAGCATGTCTGTCCTGGTTTTTGTTCAGTTTGTCTTTGTGTGTTTGGAAATATTAGCAATATGTGTGGCTACCTGTGCTAATAATGTCTAATTGCTGTGTGTAGCTTTTGGCTATATTGGAACCCGGAACCAGCATCAACTCCTGGACTTCTCTAAAGGTTTTATTCACAGCTCTTTGCTTCACCAAGGTAAGTCCTGCTTTTACAAACATATATGTCTTGGTTTTTGTTCAGTTGGCTTTTGTGTGGTTGGTAATATTAGCAAGCTATGAAGCTGCTAATGGCTAATTTCAGCTTTTAATAATTTGGCCATAATTACTGTAAGTTTTACTTTAAACTTTGAGTGACTTTGTTGTAATGGCAGGACCTTTTTCCTTTGCTGAGCTGCATAGTACTTTACTGCTACTTTAAGAATAATGCATTCAAGTTGTTGATTTATTTAGTGGTGAAATATTCATGGTTGAAGGGATGTTGTTTTTAAAGCAGTTGTTGGTATTTTGCTTATTGATTCACTGTGGCTACTTGCACAATGTAATATTGCTTTATGGGTGAAAATATGAATGTAATTATTTTCCCTTACCGATTGCTTCATGGAAAACACAACATGGTTGCAGTCAGACAATTAAGACGTTTTTCAACACAATTCATATTCACCTAAGTTCCTCAGTTCCTCATATCCCCTATCTTAGCTGTAAGCTCTTATTTCTGTTTGCTTGAAGTCACATTACTTTGTGTTTTAAATATCCAACTGTAAATAATTATCTGTTGCTCAGGTGACATGTCTTGAAGTACTGTTGCAGGTGCTCACTTGATGCTGTATTCCCCTTGAGGTTTATTAGATTAATGACTATGTACAGCATCAGCTGGCGAATACACAGTGGAGTCATAACACAATGTTCTGTGCTCTGGGGAGGGGCATTTATTACTGTCGCTCCTTAATTTCTGCTGTATTAAGGTTGATGTATACTGTAGGTGCGTGATCAGGTCAAAACCTACAGTTGCATTGTATTCACATAATGAATTGACTGCATGAGAGTTGGAGGGCTGAACGCTGAACACTTTCGCCTTTGCCTTGTGCCACTTTTTCTCTCTGGCTATGTGCTGCTTTTTTAAAAAAAAATCAATTTAATGCTTTGCAATAGAAGGGTAAAGGGCTGTGGTTGCTGTTAAGAGTCCATCAAATAAAACAAAGGACACAGGGGTGGCTGTGTGTATGTGGCTCAGGAGGTAGAGCTTCCATTAATTGGAAGGTTGCTGGTTTGATCCTCTCCACTATGCATGTCTTTAAGTGTCCTTGGGCAAGAAACTGAATCCTAAACTGCTCGTACGTAACATGCTATCACTGGTGTGTGAGTGTATATATAGCACTGTAAATGAGAAACCGTTGTGCCTGCCAGATCCTTGCGTTCATCTCTGGCACCCCTCGTGTGTTGGATTGTTCCATTATTGTGTGTATAATATGAGGTGTCACAGTGTTAGGATGCAGTATATTGTAGGATGTTTTTATTATTTTGCCCACCCGCTCACTTTACAGCAGAAAGGTGGGGGGCTGGCGTTAATAAAGCTCCATAGAAGATAGGGCTATCTGATCTCATTTCTAAATGACAACAATTCTACTGCGTTTTCATCAGGGACACCCGCTGCATCAAAACGAACGCTCCTATCTCCCTCAGCCAATGACAATGTGCCATTACACTGCGGGATTCAGAGCAGCAGAAACTCAAATAAACTTGGTGAGAGTGAGTGAGTGACAGTGGCTAATGACAGTGTGAGGCGCAGATGTTGTGTTAGGACAAATAAAAACAGCAAAATGAATCCAGAAGAAAGCCCCACTGATGACACTGTACTCGTGCCGAAAAAAGATTAACTAGTTAATTCTACCATTTTCTCTTTTTCAATTCTTTCTCACTGTCAGCCGGTTTTAACTCGTCTTGTCACTGGTAGTTTCCGCTTTAGATGTGTGGTTTCTCGTGGTGGGCATGCAGCTGTCAGCGGGCAGGTACAACTCACCTGACACTGGAGCGGAGAGAATCAGAGCGAGTAACACTACCTGCATCGTGCTGTTGTTCTGCCCTCTGTTTTCATGAAGTTATCTAACTCTAAAGTTAGTTTTGTGGTTTGGTCACTTTAAGACAATATGTGGTTGTAAAATTTACAGCCTGTCACACTGTTGCTCCTGCAGTGCTCTGTATGTGAATTCTGAGGCAGCTAAAAAAAAGTGTCCACTGACATTCTGTGGGTCATATCAGGGTACTCCTGACTAATGCATCGAATAGTCGACATTTAGTGGCCTTAGAACCTTTCACAGTTTATTACCATACCTGGCAAGCTCCCATAGACACAAGGAAATTACGTATTCCGATCAACTACCACTTAGCCAAACATTCTGTTCAGTTCAATTCAGTTTCATTTATATAGCGCCGAATCACAACAGAGGTTATCACTTATTAGACGCTTTTAATTTAAAGCAGTTCTAGACTGTTCTCTTTAAGATATGGTCTGTCCTATATCAGGCGCCATTATATTTTCTGTTCCCGCTTCCTCGAGTATCAGGTAAATGAGTGCAAAAATGTTAAAAAAAAAATTGTGAGAGAGAATCGTGATCTCAATTCTAAGTAAAAAAATCGTGATTCTCATTTTTTTTACAGAATCGTGCAGCCCCAATAGAAGAGCAGAATGTCTGTCATCCTTTACATTCTTCTCATTCATTCTCTTCTTTTCTATTACCATCCCTTTCTGGTTGCGGGAGCTGTCTGCACATCTAACCATGACTCTGTCTTTATGATCTGTATGCCTGTTTGGATGTCTGACTTTCAGAAACTATTCCTTTTACTCTCCCATACCGTGCTTTCTTTTTTTCTGTTGTGTATAGATCCTTTATCATCTCTCCTCTCTTCACGCGCTGCATCTTTGCCGCTGTGTAGCTTTAATATCTGGGTTTAGAACAAGGACAGAGGCAGCAGCTCAGTGACAGTCAGACATGGGGGAGCAACACAAACACCCTTCAAAGCTCTTTTTTATGTAAGCGAGGGATAAGAGAGACCAAGCACATAGATGCAGCCATGAGAGAGTCTGATTGAGGCTTTGGCATGAACATGCAAAAGGAAGCTGTGGGCCCATAGCTTTCATTAGACTAAACACACAAACATGCACACACACACACACACACACACACACACACATTGACGTTGTTAGCTAAGAGGGAGCGAGGTGTGGAGAGAGGGGTGGAGAGGTTACAAGATAATCAACACTCCCTCTCCACCGTAAACCCACACAATAAAGACTTGACATCAATATGCCAGTGCAGTCATCACCACAATAGTGCCTGGCACCGATGGGGGAAAGGGTCTCCACAGTACATCCGCACTGATTAAACCATGATGAGTGTGTGTTTGTGTGTGTGTGTATGTGTGTGCGTGTGCGGATGTTCTCTGAAATGTAGAGGACAGTTTGCCTACTTTTAATTAGCAGAGAAGAGTTTGGCTGCCCCTTGTTTTGATTTGGTCTGGTATCTGAGTAACAATGCATGATTAGGGTTAGGGTGTCCCAGAATAAGAAAATAATGGACGTCTTTGCTAGGCATATTATCTTGTATAATTGGACACCTCAGATCAAAGTGTATTTTTAATACCAAGAATTGAAAATTGTCATGAGAGAAAGCTAGCAGCGAATTTCTAATCAGATTCATTATCATGTTTACTCATATCATCAGTGAGATGATTATTTAAATCCAGGTTTGGCCAGTTTTTGACTGTTCTATTCTGTCAAAATTAGGGATATAACAGTATTGTCAATTTCATGATATTGCACGCGTTGTGTTACCGACAGTAACAAACGATAGGTCTTCTGGGCAAAATTGTAGTTTTGTTACAGATGTAGAGTGAAGGGAAATGAGAACAGAGACCACCCTCCCATCCGTGCCCATCATCCTTTGCATCCTCTTCAAATCTACAGCAAAGCTGGTGGATGGCAGTGTGCCAGTTAGAAAACGTGACAACGCTTCAGTGAGTGATCGCACTGTGCACCATACGAAATAACACTGGCAAAACAAGACTTAAAGTGAATAGCTCTGAACTGCAGTCATGTTCATACAGCCTCTGACAAAGAGACTGGCTGCTTCAGGTTCTATTCAGTCAAATGTCTGTAGACAGCTTGCTTTTCTACTGACCGCTAATGAGTGACTGTAGTGAGTCGATCCCTCTCTTTTTCTTATTCCTCCTGCATAATTATTTTCTCTTATAGTTAAGGTTTTTCTGACTCATCATCTGTGACAGCTGTAATTGCCGGCTGTTTGACAGATATTTAGTTTCATTTCTGCAGCAAAGACGTCAGAAGACATCAGGAACTAATTTTCACTTCTCATGAATTTATTTCCTCTGTGGCAGCAGAACATGTTACAGCAGCTTCACAAACTCATGCAGGTTAAACTGAACTCGCCAAACACTTTTAATGCTAATTAACTCGGAAAAAGTCACCTTACACGGACTCACAACAATTACTAGCCAAGCAACATGATAACGATACACACAATTGACAAGGCAATGCAGCCCTCTAAAATACAGTTACAGTAGTACTTGCTCCATCCAAAAAAAACATCTGTTGGAAATGGAAATGTAATCGTGCCAGGGGCAAAAATATTGCCTTACATTATGGTTAGTACCTTATCTTTTCTTACACACTGTAGTCTATAAAATAAGAGAATAACTGCAAGAAAGATATTATTTTTACATTTTTACTGGAATGTAGTTTACAATAAGGGAAAAACTGTAAGAAACTGGATTTTGTGGCAACAAAAGATTTGAATTAAGTGATTTTATTTTTGCAGTGTACACTACGAAGGAATAAATAAGAACTCTAAGATCTTAGTTTGTTTTCATTCTTTCTTCAGATATCCTTAGATGTATCTTGAGTATATTGAATTGTGAGCCCTGTAGCAAGTATTGTACAGAATTGTCAGTTGATTAAATTGTTACAGCCCTAATCGCGTTAAATATCGTATCGTCGACTTGTTTCCGAGGTATTATCATATTGTGAGATTTTGATATTGTTACATTCTTAGTAAAAATTATTGTCATGGACTCCTTATTTGTCCTTTTTTTTGCATAACCACAAACTACCTTTCACAGCAATCGAAACATAAGTAGTCCATATTCATACAGTATATTAGATGAATACATTTCTACAGTGAAAACCTCGTATTACCTTTGATAACTTTGGAGTAAAATGTGGGAAATGTTGTTTCCTAGTAACAGCTGAAATGAGTGGTCTCCAGGCGTCAGAGCTGTGCGGTTATCTAAAAATAAATCCCACTCTGAGCCAATCAGAAGTATTTACTGTGAAAATGTTATCAGCACTTAATCCACACTTGACCTGTCAATCAATAACAGAACAATAACAATGTTGTGCAGTGTAGCAGCCCTCCCCTCCTCAGGTTTGTTGGATTAATTTTATAATATGTGTGTGTGTGTGTGTGTGTGATATATATATATATACACACACACACACACACACACACACACACACACACATATATATGTATGCGCGCGTGTGTGTGTTCTGGATCATCCCACAGATACTGGATCAGATTGGGATCTGGGAAGTTCGGAGGCCAGGTCAACACCTTAGGCTCTTTGTCGTGTTCCGCAAGATATTGCGGAGCGGAGCGGAGCTGAGCGGTTTTTGTGGCGTGGTGGGAGCACTGTCCTCCTGGGGAGACCACTGCCGTTGGGGAGTGTTGTTGCCGTGGGGGAGAGGAGCAGCAGAACACTGTGTTGTCATGAGATGATCAATGTTATTTACTCTACCTGTCAGTGGTTTTAATGCTGTGGCTGATCAGTGTATACAGAAAGCCTTAAGATCTCAATTTAATTACATTACTAAACTTATGTTTGTCCAGCAGTTATACCTGGTCAGGGCTTACAAGGGATTACAGTGTTATCACTTTGTGTTCCTGCCTGCACATCGGACACGGCAGCATTAGCTGTCTAATCAAATTCCTCCTCATTCCTCTTTCTCCCTCCCACATCCACCCAGAAATACATCTTCAGTGACAAGTAGCACTTTGAAGCCATTAGTTGATCATTTATTTATTTATATTTTTGCACAGGATAAGTATTTCACTTAGACAGAGGAGAGATGTATTGGATAAACCTGTAATGAAGTGTTTCACAGTTCTGTCACACACAACATTGAACAGCCCCTCGGTAAAGTTGTCTCACACCTTTAGATGGCAGCAACATGCCACTCCATCATACAGAGAGAGACAGAGAGACACAGAATCTGATAGATGTCTGGAGCAAAGCTATGAGGGGAAAAACAAAGAGGGACTGTTAGAGCTCATTATTTCTTTGATTCTTTAATTTTCTTCGTGTCTTCATCCAAATCTTTGTTATTGGTAAAAGGCCATCTCTTCCAGTGACATGGAAAAAAACAACCTGAAAGAAGAAGAAGAAAAAAATCTCCAAAATCCCAAAACTAGAGCTGCTTCGCTCATCTCATTGTCTAAGTTTGATGTCTCTTCCGTGTAATTGAACTTGATGAATGCTGGCGTTGTTTTCCTGCGAACATGCTTTGTCCTTTCAACCTCATCTGACATATCTGGGCCGGCCGGTTATTTTCAGAACACAATTCGGTACCTGTCTGTCTGGTGGAGATCTGAGGTTTGAATTGTCAATTATATGTAGTCATGAGAAAGGAGAAAGTTGCTTTTTTGTGAGTGTTGCTGCAGGTTTTACATTCAGCTATGTATGATTCTGTTAAGTCTACACTGCCTAAATTAGGTGTCAGTGGTAAAGGATTATGAAAAGATCAGACTTTACAACAAACATTTTTAACAGGTGGATGTGTTCCCTGTCAATATTTTCACTTTTGATACGAAAGCAGGGTAAAATGCTATAATAAAGCATTATTGGAAAATGTTTTTAACTATCATTTTGAAATTTGGGTTGGATTTTCACAAAATGATGCATATACCCACTATCGATGATATGAGTTTCTGGGCTGTTGCCAGAATTTTAGAAATATTGAAGTCATGAATCCAAATTTCCTCATAGCAACCCCACCCACTCATGAGATGCTTAGTTCTTAATTCTGTCATTTTTAAAGCAATAATGCCAAACATTTACTGCCTGTTACTTCCTCAATGAGTATTTGTTGCTTTTCTATGTCTTTTATGGTTAAAATTAAATATCTTTGGTTTTGGACAAATAGTTTGAAGATGTCACTGTGGAATCTGGGAAATTGTGGTTGGCATTTTAAATGTTTATGAAATGTATAGACAAAATAGTTAATTTATTTGATTCAGAAGACTTGTGGGAGATTACTTGGTACTGAAAATTATGGTTAGTTGCAAGTTAACCCTAACCCATTTAACTGTTCTGTTACAATTTACTTTTATTCCTGACAGGATGGACTAAATTCTCCATTCTGCCTTTAATCTTATTATTATTTTTTTTTAACTCACTCACACATTTACCCAACCTCAGAATAAGCCTTAAAACCCCACTATGCTGCATATGGCTGCAAACTCCTCCTCAGATTCCCAAATTCCCAGAAACAATAATGAAGACATGTCATCAGTGTCTGGAGTGGTGGATATAGCCCTGATGAGTTTACGCTGTTGTTGCAAGTTGTCTTTTAAGCATCTATTCATTTAAATGTTTTCTAGGTTCCCAAGTTTTATAACAATTTGGTCAGTTGGGGGTGGTCAAATGAAGCGACACAGGTCAGCAGGTTTTTTGTGGCGTTTTGAGTTTGACGCAAAGCGATCTAATGAAAAGTTTGCCAACTTAAACTCTGGACACTCAACCTGCACCTCCCAGAAAGAAAAAGAAAAGGGAGAGCGCAGGAAGAGAAAGGGAGGGGAGAAACACCTATGAACTTAATTACCCAATGAATAATTAATGTTTGATTGCAGCGTTCCCCCAGGCTGTCAACACAAGATAATTTATCATAAGATTATAATTTATCACTAATTGCTTTGGCAAGAGGTTTATGATTAGAATAATTTGCTTATTAAATGCACAAATTTTATTAAGCAGCAAACTTTTGTGTGGAGTATGTATCGATTTAGCCATGCCCACACCGTCAGAACGAGTGCCATTAAATTGCATTTAATCGAGTTACACATTCGGGATTAAAAATAGTTGTTTGCTCAGTCATAATGCAGTCCTGTTTTCCATAATTTAGTTAAACAAAACAGGTGATTATTCTAATGCAGTGAGATGCATATGACCCAGGGAGCGATTTTTTTTAGCATAGAGAGGTGCCTCAATATCCTCAAAGCCAAGAAAAGCACAACAGCATCAACAGACTTAAGCTCCTCTGTGAATCCTGTTTACTCCTCTAAGCTGTAATGCCTATTTAGATGAGGAGAATTTGAATTGTTTGTCTCTGGCATAATGAATGTTTGTTGTCTGGCATGAAAATCTTCGTGGAGTAGTCACAGTATCATAGCTGTGGGCAGAGCAGGTGGATGGGTTTCTGCTTGGTGACTGTCTATTGCTGTCCTTTGTCTCAGTCTTTTTCTCCACAGCCAACTTTTGTAATTAGACATTCACTCAGTTAATATATCTAAAATATTTGACATTGTATTCCCGATACAGGCAGAAACTGTACACACCTTACCAGCAGGGAGAGACAGACTCTTAACAGCAATTGCTGCTAAAGATCTCAAAATTATAGCCCTAACAAAAAACACCAGAGGTTGAATCAAACCCTTGGAGACACAGTTTTAATGAAAGTTGTATGTTTCAGTGTCACAGAAATTCTGTCAACACCACCATTTACACAAAGATGTGTAACCTGGTGAAGCCCTGAGCAAAACCACAAAATAATCTTGGAGCTTTCCTCCTCCATTCAGACTGGTTCACATTCAGAGAGGGCTGAATTATCAAGTTACTCTTTAAACCAACATCTAGATGTTAAACATACTGTAGTGGAGGATCTGATATGCAATGGCAGCATCGACTTGGAAATGGTTTGCATGGTTGCAGAAGAGCCAAGAAATATGAGGCCAAGAAGTACCCTAGGGTGCAATCGTTGCTCTCAGGCTGGCTGAAAGTGAGCGTCCAGGAGCCCATGATGGCCCAAATCCAAAGAGCTGAAACCTACTACTACTGTTGGGTAACAGGTGCTTTTTGTGTTGCTGCCTTTTTTTTTAACCTAGTTTCTTTTCCTTACATTCTTGAAACACTGACGTAAAGAGCGAAATTTGCAGACCTTGAATCTGGATATCCTGATGGTAGATCTGACTGTGCTGTTATAAGTGCCTCCACCTCCAAATCAAATCTAAACATCCTTAAATCTTCTTGATATTTATATGTTTTCATGAGTTAAAATATGTGATTCTTGATTTTTTTTAATACATCAGGAATGCTTTGAATATCTTCAAATTTGGTGCAATATCCACTTGGACTGAAGGATGAACTGATGAAGCATTTGATGGTCAAAGGTCAAAGGTCAAGGTCACTGGGACCAAACAAAACATGTCATAACTCAAGAATTCATAGGCTAATTATGACAAACTCTCACACATGTCTAATAGAATAAAGTGATTTTATATCCAAAAGGTGAAAGATCACTTTCACTGTGACATCACAATAATCTGTAAAAACACCATAACTCTGTTTTATATTTTAAAGGACATACTGAGTTTTGTTTGTTAGCGGTACCTGGATTCTCTGTCCCCATGCGTCACAAACTTGCAAGGGGGCTCAGCTGATGGCACCTCTCGTTGCAAGGAGAGCTAAAAAAAAAAAGAAAAAAAAAAGAAACATAAAATATTAAAGAGCTGCTGATCATGCAGCTACAGTCCCACTGAAAGGTTTCAGACATAATTTTATGTAACCATATCTATCGAGATCACAGATGAGGAATAAAAAGGACGTCTGCTGGTCATTTTAAACAACACATGGTTGTTTTTGATGAGTATAATCCATAAGAATTTTCCCAGACAAAATTAATACTGACGCACACATGCACACACATACTGCGTCTTGGCATTTGGAGGGAGGAGAGGACTTGAGTGGGCTGCTGGAAGCAATGTGTGTTCCTTGTCCTGCTGTCCAATCAATGTGAGAGGACAGGAAAGGAAGGGCTGAGGGCCAGTATAACACTTTGTAACACTCTCACCTCACAGTGTGCACACGTCACTAAATGTTACACTCAACACACATACACTTGCACACACAGACCTCCCAGGTTTTGTCTCACTGGCTGGGAAAAGGATGGTGTGTGTGTGTTTGTCAGTGCAGCTGTAAGGTGCTCTTATCACCCTGCTGAGGAAGCTGGACAGATATCAGTTCTGGTGGCAAAGACATGGACTACATATGGCACAGATAGTACTCACTTTAACACACAAACACACACACACAGTAGGAGACACCCTGTATTAAAGGGTTTGGCAGCTGTGTTGAAACCGTCAGACAGCCAATCAGGGGATCGATAGCAGCCGTGACTCGCCCAATGACCCACGCTGTTATCTTCGCTGGCCATCCTCCCATCTCCACCCCCCCCACCCTCTCCCGCCGTTTCTGTCTCTCCCTGGATTTTCCTTTTGCTTTTTTGCCTTTCTCTGCCTACCCCTTTAACACTTCTTTGCTTCATCAGTCGGTAAAAACTTTTCCCTCTTTCTCTTTCTACGGCTCGGTACCACCCCCTCCCTCTCTTCTCCTCCTTTTACTGGCAGTCTGGTTTTTCTGGTCTAATGAACCTGGGGGGTCTCAGGGCAGCCTCCACTGGGTTGATTAGGATCCTCATTAAAGAGAGGACCAGACCAGACTCCCTCCCTTCCTCCCCCCTTTCTCCGTCCATTTCCCATCTCTCCCTTCCCTCCTCCTTCTCCTCCCTCCACCCTGCTCTGTTACACAGAGTGCCATTTTTAATTACCGCTGCCGCTCATAAAAGGAAGGCCCATTATACATATCTGTGGGAGTGTGTATGCTTGTGTGTTTTTGTCCATCCTTTCCTTTTTCTTTCTCCACTGATCAATTGTAACAAACTCAGTGTGTGGTGTAAACTCCTCGGCGAAGGTTCCTCATGAAAACAGGCATTATTGGCCAGCTAGTTGGCATTTTTAACACAGTGAATACACAAATAAACACAACAGTCTTTAATGTTCGTTTTAGACTCACTTTCATGCTTCCAGAAGGCAGTAATGGGCAAAAAAATAACTTGTTTGGAAGAGAAAGAAAAGGTACAGAGCATAGAAGAAAGAGAGAGGCCAGACGTAGGAAGAGAGGACTGCAGAGAACCAAAACAAATGAGGTAGTTAAGTAAAGTTTGCGGATTTAAAGAGACAGAATGGAAAGATGGAGTTGTAGAAATAAAAAAGGATAGAAAAAAGAGGAGGAGGAGAGGAGGGTAGTGATGAAGGAGGGCAGGGTTAAGTCTGGGTTTTTGCTGTTGTGCTCGATGACGGGATCAGATCAGATCAGCGCTGCTCCAGAGGATGCTCAGGGCCAAAAACTAAATCTGATTATGTTGCCTGAGAAGACTAATCTCTCTTGAATCTGTCTTTGTCTAATTCCAAAAACAATACTGTAATCTGTGTGTCTCTGTGTGTGTGTCTTTGTTTTTGTGTGCGTGTTGTTGGTATTTATGTTTGCAGGCCTGTTTTTGCAGCCAACTAGGGTCATTCACTTGGATTGACTGACGCACAGTTTTCCCAGTATCATTAGTGAAAATATATATGAAATAATGAACTATAGTGCTTAAATGAGTAGTCATCTAATCTGCCTGTTAACTGCCTTATAATCAGAATAAATAGCAAGTCGCTGCACAGTTGCACCATTTTCAGTTGATGCCAAAGCTTTGGCATATGTAAGACGTTAACTTAAAGTCCCCCTCCACTCAGTATGTTTGGCTCAATGTTGTCTTACCTGGATGTTTGAGCTTCACTGTGCAGCATGATTTATGTACTGTGTAAATTTAACCCTAGAAAACTAAAGTTTAGATGTTGAGTGTGGTCCATATTTTAGTATTTTTAATCATATTCCTAGATTCAGGATTTCTCAGTGACAGAGAAGGAGTAGATGTAATAATGATAATAGTTATCATTCCAACAGAGTGTTTTTGTCGTACAGCATGTCTGAATACAGTCTTTTTAACATTTTCTAAGTGTTTGTAAGTCGCCTTATACAAACTCCATAGTTGCATCATTCCCTACTAAGTTTGTTGCTATTTTGTGGTTGTTTTTCCAGCTCTAGTGCAGAAATGGCTCAGTGTATGTTTGTGCTATTGCTACATCACCGACATTACCATCAGCAACTGCTTACTAGACGAAACATTGTGAAATCAGCATCCCTTCACTCACCAAGAGCTTTCTCCAGTGGTGGAAACCGATGCCAGTGTTAACTTGTGTTTTGCTTCTATTTCTATCACTTCCTTGATAAGTCAATTAACTAAAGATTAGACATGAAACATTCTCTGAGTCCAGCTTCTTGACTTTGTGAATTTGCTACTTTTCTCAGTGTTAATTCATCGCCGAAAACCTTAAAGTTCTTTCATTGTAGAAAGAAAATCTTTGTAGTAGTTTAGTTCTACTGTTGGTTTGGCTGAACAAGCCATTTGAAGATGTCATCATGATCTCTGGGATGTGAGATTGACATTTTTACTATTTCCCAATATTTTATATACTACACAATTCATTAAATGTGAAAACTAGACTGATTAATCTATTTTGAAAATGTTCTTATATGTTCTAATATGTCCTTTATTTAATATATATGGTCCAGCAACCTTTAAGAAAGTTCTGTTCTGTGATGCTTGTTCTTATAGATGTGCATGCTTGTGCGCACACACACATATTCTGTCACAATGCATTAGGTATCAGAACTGTTCAGTGAGCAATCAGAGGAGCGTGCACACACACACACACACACACACACACACACACATGCACATGCACACATGTACACGAATGCTTGTTCTGCTCACTGACTTTCTGTTAGCACACCCGTCCACTAATTAGATTCCATTAAAGGTGGCGTTCATAACTCTGGAGGTTTCTTTGGCTGACACACCACTCGGATGTTAAAAATATCACCAATTAGACACAGCTTCAACACACCATCACGTCCGACCACCCAGAAAGATGAGACCTCGCTCTGCCTCGACAGGCGTTCGACTTCCAACCACCAGCCCTAAAAAAAGTCGCAGAAGTTTTTTCTCTCTGTCTGTAATGGTCTGGTAACTCCTGGAAATTGAGAGTAGAGATAGAAATCATCCTCATGGACAGGTGAAGGAGAGGAAGGTTTATCAACAAAAATGGCGCTTGGGGATTTAGTGGTCAAAGTATCGGACTTGGGGTAAACTCCCCAGGTGGCTGATGGGAAGGCAAAGCAGGGGCTTTTCTGCAGCTTAATATCAGTGTTGTCTTCTCTTCTCTTCTTGTCTCCTTTGGTCTCCTTATGGTGCCATCTTTATCTGTCGCTCTCTTTATCAACGACTGAAGCACCCGCTATTAGCTTAGGCTGCTAACTTGTGATAGAAACCCTCATGACAACATCTCAACCCCCCCCCCCCACCTTCACCTTCTTTTCATTTTTGAAGAATGACGAAGAGATGAAGAAGAAGAAAGAGTCGATAGACTGGTATTTTTGGTATTTCCCCCCCACATCTCTGCAGCTCCCATCTGTCAGCACGCCAGCAGCATCTAAGCTAACCCGGGCCGGCGTCGGAAATGTCACTCGGTACATTAGCATTTAGCCACCGCGCTCTGCTGTCAATCTGGGTTTATCTTTGACACCCCCTATGGTCTATCACCTTAGCTCGCAGCCCCCCCTCTTCCCAGTTAGTCATTGTACTAATAAGGCAGGGGGACAGTAGAATTTATCAGGGCTAGACATTCCCGCCCCGCCAGCCATTACTCATCCACAGACCAGGACATGCCAACAGTGGCTAATTGCTTTCTTTAACATTGGCACATGTGACATTCAGCAGACTCTTCACTGGAAGAAAGGAAGATGGGCTTCTTTTCACTGCAACCCATACAGAGCTGTTCTGTGCACCTCATGTCTAAATGTATGACACATAATGTACATTAGAAAAAAAAAGAAACAATTGACATCTGTGTGGGTGCAAACCCGTACATAAACATAACCTAAAGGGCCTAATTTGTTTATTTTCTGTGGTGCAGCAATTTCAGTCAAAGTTTCTACTGCAGAGCACTATGGGCTGTGTTGAGATGCTGAGAATCAGTTATCCTTTTTTTTTGTGCTTTAATAGATAGTTAACCACAAGACGTTCCTCACCAGATAAGCGAAAACACTGCCCATTTGTTTAAATGACTGAAAAGACCTGGGCTTCCTTTTGTGGTCCAGAAAGCATCAATGTGATCCTGCTGAGTTGACCAGGTAGCATTTTTTTTAAAGAAAAGATTAATGTTAAAATTTACTTTGATAAATTGTGGACCTTCATTTTGGCCACCGCACAAATAGTCCCTGGAAACCTCTTGCGTGGTTGTTCCATACACCTCTTAATGTGAGAGTTAAGGTAGGCACAGAGGAATCTGGTTTAGGTGGCAAAATTGTACTGTAAGCAATTTCCCTTTTGTTGTGAGCAAAGGGGGGGATTATTCATCAAAGCAGAGGTGGATGATCCAATATCTAGCAAAGCTCTTTGTTTTGTTCAGTGGCAAAAGATTAATGAACAGACCAGACTGACATTTCCAGCAGGAAGGACATTGATCTGGAGGCCTTCTGAAGATCCTTATTGTCCTGTTTACCCTGCAAACAATGGATGACAGCGAGAAAATATGTATGCTATCTACACACTATACGCACAATGGCTAACACACGTAGACATGCTCAATAATCCAAAGGGCAAACTTAGAATTTTATAAGCTGCTATATTTGTTATTAATCAGGAATTGCTTCATAACATCTGAAGAGGTTTTTTCCTGTTTGTATGTGTTTTATTTAAGAAACTGACTGGCGCCTGCTGATAGAATTTTTTGGCAACACTCTAAAGCCAATAGGGACCTAAACTATTTCTTTCAGAAATCAAACACATTTAAGCCATTTGGGTTCCTGACCTACAGTAAGAGTAGAGACAAGTAACAGAACTTTTTTGGGAAGATTTAAATGAGCCAACTGTCTCGATTCCCTCTTGACTTGATCTAGTATTGCTAACAAATGCTGACTGGAAGCTGTTGCCAGTTTTTGGGCTAACAAACGTTTTAGATGTCCCTTGGTTTTGGCAAGCTGATAAAATACTTGAGCTCCTTCTGCCAGTATTATCATTAATGCACTCTCTTATACTTATTTAATGTGGGCATCAGTATACTGAGTTGTGGCATTGACGGGTACAAACCAGTCACACTCGGGCACTTAAGTGGTCCACGTCAGCTCTCATTAACCCAAGTCCTCCCTGTGATTGACCTATATGCTTCTGGTTAGAGCCTCATGTCATCATAAAGCAACAACAAAGCCAAGTGTGATCTTGAAATAAACACAAACCTAATGTTGCACACAAGGAGGTCTTTAATTTTTTATCTTTTAGGTAGGACCACATTGTGATAGCTTTGCCAACCTTACGTGGCTCAAATAACCATTAGGTGGCAAGTGATACTGGATGCAGGAACACTGCCATGCCATAGGGTTCATTGTACTGACCTCAGCTTCTCATGAGTTGGTTTCTGGCCAGTAATGGATTCGGTACTCAAGGAGGCCGACATACTGCAACTATCTGTGGATTGTGTAAAGAAAAGAGCCAGAAACTGCAGAGGCCCTCTGACCCCCAGGCTGGGTTAAAGGCTCTTTGCCCCTGTGCCAGTCATATTAACATAACCCCAGTGCTGATTGATTACTATGCCTAATGTGAGCAGATGGAGGCCCACTGTTGCTTCGCCAATCAAAAATAATGTCATTATAGTGGAATAATGGCTGTGGTTACCAGTGAAGCCAGAGAGAGAGGTGGGGTGAGGGATATGAAGAGAAGATGGGGTGTTTTTATTGTCCCCGAGAGACCAGTAAGATCCAATCAGCAGGGTGTGACTTACAGTCTGGGAGCCCAGAGCCCATCCACAGCACCTCCCCTCCGCTCCAACTATCGCCTTCACAGACAGTCTGGGGAGCTCGGGGAGCAGGCTCCATAACGAGGAGAAAGGAACTGTACATAAACACACTGAGAGTACAATGGCCACTTTTCTGTTTGATTTTTGTGCAGTATGAATTAATAAGCGAGTGTGGATGATATGCATTTGTGCTTGCACAGGACTTTTGCATAGGCAGCTAATAGTGTGTGTGCATGTGTTGTGTGCCTGTGTATTTGGCCAGCTCTCCAGTTATTGCTTTTGAAGTTGTTAATTAAACCCTCAACCATCTGGTAGCTCAATGAAATTACACTGAGCTTCTCAGCCATGAAAAAAACATGACTGACTGACTGACTAAATTAATAAATAAAAAGATTAATAATTTAATAAATGCTTCAAATATCTCTTGTCTAACTGAGGGAACAACAAGAAGTCTTATTAATGTAAATTCAGTGCTCTGCGCTGTCACCCCTGTTGCGTGTGTTTGTGTGTTAAGTGTGTGTTGCCTGCCATCCTGAGCTGCGTGCACATGCTTACGAAGGCTTACAGGTGAATCAAAGACAACTGTCAGTGTGTCAACCTTTGATCTCTCTCGATATCTTCTTCCCTCTCTCTATATCTCCTTTCTCCTGCTTTCTCCTCTCTTGTCAAATGCAGCATGCCTCCATGCATTGCGGAAAACACACATCTTGTTTAGATTTCCGCGTGGATGCATCTGTTTGTAGAACATGAGTGTACCATTTCAGGAAGCGAAAATGGCATACTGTTCTTTATCTTTAATAGCTGACTGCTGAATGCATTCTGCTGCCGCTGTATTATACAGTAATTCAGCGTAATGTACTGTACCACATGTTTTATAGTCTTTAATGTTACAATGATGACATTTTCCATATGGTTGCATGCAAATTAATTGCATTTCTGCTAATAACCATGATGAATGAATGCCCCTGTAAATAAAGTATTGGCTGATGATGAACATTGTCTCATGAGACATGTTTCATCCCGGTGAGTATCTGGCCGGCAAAGTGTACACAGTAATTAAATTAGTGCATCTGTACAGAGATGGCAGTAATACAAATGCAGAGATGCTGCTCAGGAGGGAGCAGGTAGTGGTCGGTTGTGTGCATAAGAAACTCAGAGGGGGAGACCCAACACTTTGACTTCAATACTGCAGCGCAGAGAAATAAGGAAACTAGACATTAGTGGATGATGGCTCTAACTCAGAAATAGACATCTGAGAGACCTTTGAGTTGTGTGTCAGTGGCTAAGCCAACATCAGCGTAGCCTATTTGAACTGACGCACCAAGTAAGAATAGGTCACAAATGACGTCTGCCAGCAGTGTTACAGTGAAACATTGTGACTTTTGCATCAGTGTGAGGAAGAACTTTTATTTGTAATGTTTTTTAGAAGCTGGATTGGAAAAAAAAAAAAAAGACATAAATGCACTATATCATTATCGATTGTATTCATATCCCCCACTCTTCATAGTTAAAACAGCTGATGTCTTCCAGACTCTATGTGTCACATGACTATTTTGGTCCATTAATGGTTGCATGTGGAAGAAATTAGGCCACTATACTTAGCTGAAGAGGAATAATAAACCTGAGAATGATAGCAACCGAACCCGAGGATTTTGAGAATTGTTACACCCCTACCTAATTCAGCACATGCCTCTATGATTAGGTTTGTCTGTAGGACATGGGTGGGCACAGACATCAGTGCTGACAGGCTGCTTCTTGGTATAATAACGGTAATGACTGTGCTTTTTGGGCTAGTTTTGGAAATCTTTTAGAGAGAGATAGAAACCGAGACAGACAGAAATTTTAGAGAGAGGAAGAAAAAACCATGTCTCTGTATTTATGCCAGTTACAGTTTAATTTTCAAAAAAAAAAAAAAAAAAAGTAAAAAATGATGAGGTGATAATATTTTATATCCAAAAGGTCAAAGGTCATCTTTACTCTGCCATCACTTTCCTGGCCACTATTTAATGCCATATCTCAGGAGCAAAAGGGGGGATTGTGATCATATTTTCTGCAGCTTGACTGGCTGGTTGAGGCATGCAACCATGAGGCTGTACTTCTAGTTTATTTTGGTATCTTCATGTCATTGTCCAGTCTTTAGAATATAATGTTGTTCCTGAATTTATTGAAAGAGTAAGTCTGGGAGCAATGGTCAAAAATTATATTCCATGTGGTGCTTGGTTCCAAAAGAGCAAAAGTCACTTTCATGAGCTAAATTAATTCTGTACATGGCCATTGAGAGAGGACATTTTTCTTGCTGCAGAGTGAATTTTCTGAAGCTTTGCATTTCCCATGCTTTATTTGTGTCCTCGTCTAAAGGCTTATGCGGCAGCAGACTATCCATTTGTGCTTTACATAGCCCCTGTGCTCTTTTTGTTCCGTCAGATGATGATGCTGCTCTCTGCACTATGCTGCCTCTTACGAAGACAGGTCACTTAAGAGAGCTACCTGGTGAGCAACAACTGTCTGGATGTGCCATGTCCTGCGTGTGCATTTGCGCTACATAAAAAGAGGAAAATAGCAGCCTGGCATTTAACCATGGCCGCTGACACTGCAATAACTTGTCATTTTTAACTGTACCGTGGAGGCAAATTTTAAGATGCGAGTGGGAGGCTTTAACCTGAACCAGCTGGGACACAGAAAAAGAGAGAGCCTATTTTGTGTGGTCAAGAGTGAGAGAAATACGAGATGGGCTGGAGAGGGGGGGATAAAGGGATTTCAGAGTGAAAGAGAGTTAGGGATGCTGTCATTTGTTGCATTAGGTAGTAATAACAAGAAAAAAGTGGAGGGAGGAAGAGAAAAGTCAAACACCACTGGGAGCTAAAGATGCAGACAGGATCGAATAGGTACAGAGAAATGTACATGTACTATTTTTCCAGTAATGCAGTGGTAAATAAGCTGTTGGGTGAATTGTGGTGATTATCATAAGACAAACAACCTCCAATACCAACACAATCAATATGAAAACACACTATCCCCACATGAACTATGTATGAGCAGAAATTTCTTTGTTATATCCAGCGAATTCATCCTAAACATATACTGTATATCAGCGTAAAACAAGGGTAAACACATATAAACACAAAAACATATTTTATATGAAGTATCATTCAAGAAGGTAATTGCATTCACAGAATTAAGAGTGAAAAGCAAAGCAAAAGTATGTAGAGACATTAGTCAGTGTTCTCCCTCTCTTTCCTTTTTTCTCTCTTGTTCTGTGATGAGATTCCATTAGGCGCCATTAAATCTCTGCCTAAGAGCCCTCTGAAGCTTCACAATTACAGAAATAAAAAAATCACAATCCTCATTGAGCGCTCTTCTGCATTAGGGGCTGCCTGGAGTCGCGTGGGAGCTGTTACATGGGGCCCCGGCACAGACCGAGTCAGAGGCTCTGCAGAGCTGCAAAGCACAGCTCATTAGAATGACTAAGAGCCCGAATGAAGGCCCTTATGTGAAAGCCATAATGGAGCAGGGGCTCTTGTGCCAGAGCCGTAATGGAGGCTCTTGTGCAGTTGCGCTTGTCTCCCTCCGCACAGCAGAGGCTTGAGCTGAAACTGCGCGGCTGGAGAGCTGACCCCCACCGAGTGGCCACTGAGGTGCTCTAAACACCGTGTGTCTATTGTGCTGGCAGGCTGGTCACAGAGCGGAGGGCTTTCACAGTGGTCTGTCACTCAGCGAAGTATGCGGAGGTGGTTCGTTAAAGGAATATTTGATCAAGTATAAGGTTAGAATATTATAAAATTTTGCTGACATTTGCCTTTCAATAAATATTGTTTGCTGTCCACCTCTGCTATGACCACACAGAGCCACCTAAGCCTATGATTGGTTAGTTATGTAGTGATGCGGGCAATGATAAAGATTAAGTGTTTGTTGGTAAAGAAATGAATAAACAGCCTACAGCAACAGAAAAATATGATTTACAGGCGGCACAGAAGAAGCCGTATTTGCGTGTGTGGGTTTTAATTACAATAGCTTGTATGTGTATGCACTCTATTGCAGTGCATGTCAACAGTGAGCTTGCGCAGCTGCAGAAGTGGCTCACCTAGCCAGTTGCTGTCGGAAGTGGCTGCATGTTACTTTGTCTGAACATGGCATCTAAGAGAGCAGCAGTGACCACATGCTTAAAGATTGTAGTAGTAGTGGTTTACCACCAGAATCTCCTTTCTGCAAATTTGTTTTGAATTTCCACCTCTGCTGTCTCCAGGAGCTGCTGAAATGTTGTGGAAATTTCAAACTTGGTTTACCATTACATTGTTCCAAACCCACATTTTGTGTTGACTAAAACCTGCCCCCCCACCCCCAATAAATACCTCTGTATTTTCTGGACAGCTTGCCTCATGAGACTGTAACATTTGAACTTTTGGGAGCCAGAATCTATGTATGATGACATGAATCAAGTGAACAACCTCAGCCGCTGTGTGATTCTCTGATGTTAGTTGAATCAGCTTTCTCCTCTCACAGCTGTTGTTTGGGAGATCAGATTTTGAACCATCACTTTGAGTAGGTGTAGGCTTCAGATTTCCCACCAGTGAAGCCCACAGTGAGGTGTAAGAATACACTACGTGCGTATTTTTACACACAGTCGGTACATAGCAGCTTTAAAAGCAGTAATGTATCGAAGAGTTGTATTTTTTACCTTTATCCACTCACTTACCTTAACAACTTAGAGATGACAATAAACTGTGTCAGAAAACAGGTGATAAAATCAAAAAACAATTACAGAGACATTTTGGGTCATACCTTTCATCTGGCACTCTTGATCTGAGCAATACGCAATGGTATACCACTTCTAAAAGAGCAGCCCTCTGTCAGTTTTTACTTGGTGGCATCTACAAATATCAGCATTGCAGATCCACTTGGGAATCAAGAGCTCGCTACAGTTGTGAACGGGTTACAAATTGTCCGAATCAGCGGTATCATATGCCTCTGAACTTATTGGTTCCCTTTATTAATGCTGACATGCTTTTCCTGAGAGTTGAGCATTGCAAAGCAGTGTGTCTGTGCTGCTGGAAATTTGCAACAAGGAGTCATGGTTTCATATCACAAAGAGAGATGATGACGGTCTGGTTGTAATATCTGTAAAATGGTCATTTCAAGTAAGGTTGTAACCTCAGCAATACGCTGAAACATCTACACAACATGGCTAAACTCAGAATGCTGTGCATTTAACTTAGTGCACTGCTTCTCAACTGATTTAAACTATGTTATAATAACATTACTGCACGCAGACAGCTTCACAGATGTTTTCTTTGACTCAAAAAAAAAACCCTAAATGAATGCTGAACAAATATTCTCTAATTTCATCCATTTTAGATGATGACAGACAGACTAGCTGCAGCTAGCTCTCGTGCTACAATAAAACAATTGTGTTGATGCTGAAAACCTGTGTTCTTCCGCACATAGTGTTGAACAGGCATCAACAAGGGAATCAATAAAAAATTGGATGATGAGCAGACTTGATAATGGCATCAATAAAATATCAATTCTCTCCTACTCTGTAGGATTTGAAGATTCAGACTCATTAGACAATAAAATTCTGGGGAAAACTACAGATTTTCTGTGAATTAGAATTAACAAATAAAATGAGAATAGCTGCTGGTGTTATTTCTGCACTGGCGCTCATAAAAGACTTTAATAAAGTACTTACTGTCTTAATTTTATCTCAGGTACACAATGATTCTTGACTTGTTCTTCCAAGTCAAAACTTTTGATGAAATTATTTCTCATGAACCTGTTTAGTGACTTTGTGTCTGTGGGACGCGCTTTAATTCAGTCAGGTATTAGCTGTTACCATAGATGTCTCTTTATAAATATATCCTCGGCTGTGAGGTTGACAAGCAGAGTGTTCTTGCAGCCTCTCTAATTTCTCTCCCTGTTAAATATCACTAGTCCTACTGCTGCTTAAATGCAACCCTGTTTTTAGCGGAATGACATTTAAAAGAAACACAAGACCTTTTGCAACACAGGCTCTGTAAAAAATGAAACTCTTGAAATCTCCTGCATGAAGCGCTAAAGCTCTGCTTTAATTATAGGAGAGTTAAAGTTAAAACTTATATTCATGTCAGTGGAGGTGGAGAAGATTAATTTGTGCAGTCTAAAAATGGATGAAACATTTAACTTGTGAGGGAGGAATGTGTGTATCATTCTCGTTCGTTCCTGTAATATGGACGGGATTGTTGGCAGTTGTGAATGCCAGGTCATCTTGCTCTCTACTTTAGTGTGTGTGTGTGTGTTTGTGCGTGAATGTGTGTTCCCGTCTGCATCTCTATCTCAGCGTGTGGGCACATGAGCCGCAAAGCTGTTGCATGGCCTCATCGATTTCATGCCCTCTTCTTACATCTATTCACATCTCCTCTCCGACTCACCACCCTCCTCCCGGTCCTCCTCCTTCTCTTTTGGTTCGTTGCCCATGGCGATGGTTCACCTTGGTAACCAGCAGCTGAACAGGAAGTGGGAGGCGGCCTGGTGAGAAGAAGACCTCCCGTGAGTGTTGTGTAAGGCAGTCACATGATTTTGGGGGTGCGAGGGGGGCCTTCGATCTGCACTGGCGGGTGGGGTTAGGGGTCGATGGTGAGGGGCTTGTTCGCTGCAGGCTTTAAAAAGCAGAGGGAGTATGTTAAACATCCTATCGATCCACGTGCTCCTTCGAGGCCGGAAACCATGGATAAAGAGTACACAGTCAAAAAAGCCTGAGCACATAAACTCTCATATATCACACGGATGGATGGAAGCAGAGAGAGTTAGAGGAAGGAAGGAACTAGAACAAGCGCGAATAAGAGCTTTAAATATAAAGCAAGGGTTTCTCAAAAGCACCTTACAGGGGTTTTATGTCTCTCTGCCAGATGTGAGTACTTTGGGAAGTAGGCCAGTGCCTGCTGGTGGGAGTTATTTTCAGGCAGGTTATTGTACCAGCGGAAGCCTTCAAATGATGTTGGCGGGGGGCCGTCATATACAGAGGGGCTATTCCTCTTTAGAGAAATGCTAACTGTTCTAGTTACGGGAAAATCAAGTCTTCAAAACTATGGAAAAGTGGCTCCTATAAAGGTTCATGGACTGATGCACTTATATATATAATATTAATTCATTTTTGAAAGTTTCGAGTCCATTGCATTCGCAACTATGGCCAGCAATGATGTCACAGTGTACTGAAAACACAATGTAGCAGCAAGGTGAGAATTTTAACCACTAGAGGTCAGCAAAAACCAGATTTTCAGCTGCTGTTACGTCGCTCCTTAAACGTCTTCACATAAGCTGAGGACAAAGGTTTTAAAACTGTAATCCTGTCAATGTAGTCAGGCAGTAGTGGTAGGTTTTGATAGCTAGAGTTGTAAAGGGTGACACTGTAGTGCCCCCCCCAGTATTTGATGCAAACAAACATAACCACTGTTAGTGATAAATGATCAGATTTGGGTAAATATTGCAACCAGTTCTTTGGCTCCGCTATGCACAGTGTTTTTGCTTTACACATGGGCAGGTGTAACTCATGTAACGAATGAAGGTGGAACACAATTCATTGCACCAAACATTACTTTGTTAATGTTATGTGGTTTCCAATAAATTTGCCAAAGCCTGACAAAAAGAAAATAAATATTGTTTTGATTTCAGCCATATTGCCCAACCGTAGCATCCATGGCGATGTATGCCAGCGTATCTGGCTGCATCTTTGTTTTGTTTTCATGGCAGGACAGTCTGCAAGCATGTTGTGCATTCCTGTGACCAAGCATGCCCCCCCCCCCCAAAAAAAAAAATTTGTGTGCATGTGACTGTTCTTGTGTGCATGTTGCTAGCGGCTGCATGGGGCTCAGTGCTTACTCAGTAATTCCCTGGTCCCAGGCTGTGTATTAGCGGCTGATCCAGCCGACTGGGCCAAGCATCCACATTCAGTCGGCTTGGGATCTGCAGCTCAGAGCAGGATGCTGCCCAGGCTCTCTGATGCCTCCCTAAGCTCTCCAGCACAGAGCAATTTACTGGCACCGGATTGGTACAATCAGTGTGTGTGTGTGTGTGAGTATTTGTGCTCATTGCAGTTTACTCCTGCTTTTTGTCATCTTTCTGGCCCTTTCTCTGCCTCGGTCATGGGCCTGTCATGGCCCACTCCGGCTCGGTTTTGCTGGTGCAGTGCCCCTCTGCTCTGCTTTCATGCCAGGCCAAGCTGACAGTGACACTAACAACCTGAAACATCAGGATTTCTCAAGCACTGCCTCTGTTTTCGGGAATGCTTCTTCTTCCGTCTGTCTTTGATATTTCGGATGAACCGTGATGTTTTTGCCTGTTTTTCCTCAAATTCTTGATTTGTTTTCTCTTGGCTTGAAATTTCTGGGAATACTGTGACCTCCATTGCCATAGCTGTTGAATAAAGATATCTCCTTTTGCATCTCTGCCATTTGGTAATTCGCTAACATGGCCCAGTGGACTGTTAGATTTTGTACTCTGTTATGCGATTTATTGTGAGATTCTGTCAGTGTCCGTCTGTGTCTGTGTGTGTGGTTAAAACAGCCAGTCAGTCTGCCAGCCGGTCCAGTTCTCTGAAATGCAGCTAAATTGGCTCATTTATGTAAACATTCAGTCCAGGGCTGTCTTGCCCAACCTCGGCCTCAAACAACAAGAAGTCTACAGGGGGAGCTTTGGAAGGCTCCATATTGCAAAACAACAGGCATTGTTAGAAACACAAACAAGACAAACGGAAGTATTGTTTGCCAGACATATTGTATTTAGCATAATGGTGCATTTGACAGAGTGACAAAGTTTATTTCTGATTGTGTCACACAGCATTGTTAGATGATGAGGTGAGCTGTAAGTCTGCTAGTGTAGACAGGGTAATGATGAATCTCTGAAAAACAGCAGAAAGGTCCACATATATTTGATCATAACATCCTATTATTTCTGTTGTTTTTGGGTTTAATAAAAAAAGAGTTACATAATGTTTCTCACAACTCCACATTGTTACAAATGCTGGACACATTTATATGGATTATGTTCATATTGATATCATTCTGCAGGACAGAGTTTGTGTCTCAGTGCCAATCCTGCACCTGCAGTGATGCAGTGTGTGGGTCCAGGTGCAAAAAAACTCATCACAGCTAACCACATTTATCAGTAATGCTCAGTGTAGTCAGTAGTGGTCTAGATTTGGGAAACAGGAGACCAAATGAGAGACAGTGCCATTGTCCAGAGTGGGCTAAGCTATCCCAGCTAGCCAGCTGAGGCAAGGGGGGCAGTACATACAAAGGGAAGGGCCTTGCTCATAGCTGCAAGAGCTGCAATCCCTCAGATATTTTTGTGATTAAGCATTGGAAATGCCTTGGTTGTTGTTGGCTGGAATAGTATTAAAGGACCAGTGTGTAGGTTTGCAACCAACTGAATCACTTCACCTCTCCCTTTCCAAGCATGCTGGAGAGACTGTCATCAATTTCATGATATCGTGAGAAGTGTTTCGATACCATTGTGGACCTGGACGGTAACAAACAATAGGTCTTCTGGGCAAAACTGTAGTTTTGTTACAGCTGCAGTGAAGTAGAGCAAACGGAAATGAGTACTACAGAGACCATTGTCCCATTTGTACCCATCATTCTTTGCGCTCCCTCTTCAAATCTACAGGGAGGTTGGCGCGTATCACAAAATGAGAGAGAGGAAAAGGTGACAGATTAAAAAACAAAACAATGTGCAGACACTGCGGTTATCTACACTATTAAAAAACAAACTTCGGTATATTGTATTCCATTTTTGCCAAGAGATCCCCATAATGTTACACACTGTTCTTTTAACACACAATGTCCCTTGGTAAGGAAAGATTGAGTCATTGTGAATCTTGCTGAATTTCAATGACAGCTCATTTATTATAGCCAGCTGATTGGACTTGGAAGTAGACAAATTAATAGTTTAGTGGAAGAGGTGGATTCTACACTAATTTTAAATCACTCGTCCTTATTCATAGCTTTTCTGCATTCGGCAATATTCATGCAATGTCAGACTTATGTTAATGCCAGTAGCTGGTGCTTAGTAATTAGTTTACACATCACATAGGAAATCTATTGTTTATTGCACAAGATATTCAGTTCCTACATCCTTTACCCTATTTATACACAGGATCTTTCCTCAGTGGAGTTTGCTCTTCCATTCACAGCAGTAAAATTCATTTCAGAGCACAAACCACTATCATCTGAGCATTATCTCATGAAGCCAAAACAGGGAAGGAAATGCTGCTGCATTGTGCTTGAGCTGGTAATCTAAATTGTTTTCTACTGAATGTTTGGTGAACAAGTCACTGTAAATGGCAAACACAATCGACAGCCACTGCAACATATCGTAATAGTATGAAACGTATACAGCATACGTGGTATATGCCACTGTACGCCATGAATATAGGTCACAGACAATATGATTTGATAGCATGGTTAAGAAATAAGTCACATCACATAATTCCTGTATCAGAGTATATGCCTAAAATTCAGCAAATACATCTCTGCTGCACATGTAGGTGCACATGAATGAACCCAGTAAATTGTCTTGTTTGTTTGCTTGTATGATGGATCAGACGGGAATGCAAAAGCTCTGGCAGTCAAGGAACAGTAAGCTAGTCTGCTTTTCTGAAATAATATGTCAAATGCAGGAGCTGATCCAGACTTTTAATTAGATTGAAAATGAGCCTTTAATTTACTTGTAATACAATGAAGAAAGGAGTATGGCAGGCGATACTGGGAAATACGTTTTCACTGTAGTTTTAGTTTTGATATCAAATAGAGGTGTGATTAAAAAGCTCAAAGACTGTGTCCATCGCGATCAAATGAAGCATTGTACAGTAATGTGCATGGAACAGGTGCGAGCAATAACTTTTGTGAGTCAGTAGTTCCTGTTTTCAGGTTGCATGATCAGAATCTTGCAGGTGGTCACCATGTGAGGATTTCTGTCAACAAAACTAGGGCGACCCAACCTTCATGTTGAGGATGATCAGCAGTGACTAGCTGCATCCACTGCGATCCATGCAGTCTCCAAGACTGAAGACGGAGCGTCTTTCTCTTCAACATTTTTGGGTTTGTGCTTCGCGAATTTGTCTCCTAGGGTCAGACTCTCAGTGCCGAGTTCTTCTCTTCTGAGGCGTCTGACAGAGGACATTTGCCGCTAACTTTTCCCCCACATGCCATATTTGTCAGATTTGGCTCCTTGCGTGTTCTTTTGCTTCCCCAAAATGAAATTTGGTCCTAAGGATCACCATGTTGACACAGTTGAGGAGATCCAGCATGAGTCTCCAGCATGAGATGGTGTTTGAAGTGCTTCCAGAGCTGGACTTCCAGGGAGCGTTTCAAGCGCAGCAGGTGTGCTAGGAATGGTATTGCACCCGCAGGACGGCAGCCAAAGTTAAATCAGGCATGGTTTTTGCTTGTTATGGGCACATTCACTGAGTTTTTATATAAGTGAGACTAGCATTCATAACAACTTATCTATATAAACTGGCATCTCAGACCGGAGAAACCCCTAACAGTAGCAAGACCATTGTAAAACATCTCTCAGCACTTATACTAGGGTGTTGATTTCATTTTCAGGCAGCATTTTTTGGTGTCAGAACTTGTTTTTTTCTCCTTTATTGCCCTCAGTATCTTTACATCTGGTTTTACATACCTAAACCTGTTTGTGATTACAACTGTGGGTTAAAGACAGCAGGTGTACCAAAGCGTTCCACTTGCAGTCCTCCATCTAGTCTGGACTTTAATCTTAGCATTGTTTCCCACCGTCGCTCCATCCAACTGTTGTCTAATCCTTTCCTCTCCCAGAGAACAGCAGCAGATGGGTCTGTTCCTTTGTGAATAATGAATGCTCTGGGATACTGTGCATAGCCACAAAAACCTGTTTTATACACTTTTTCTCCACTGACACTAATTTGACGTGACTTGACCTGCGAATAACCTGTCGCCACCTGTCATTGTCAGCAAATGAAATCCATTCTAGTCATATTGTGTGAGTGAGAGGTGGTGGTGGTGGGGTAGCAAAGAGGAGCGGATATCCTGACCTTTCCCAGAGCTCTGTGAAGGTTAGAGAGCAGCATGGGCCTGCAGAGCGCTGGGGGCCAGCATCACACATAAACATGCATCCACACAATGTACATGAATGCACTCAAACATCAACGCACACAGAAAGACATCCATGCACAATCTTGCTATACAGTTATTGGCCTGGACATGCCCAGGCGTTCCTGTTCACTTATAATTTCAACACCAGTAACAACCATCCAATCCTCTACGCAATACATGTCAGGTCATGTCCTGTAATATAAACTTTAGGATGAAATATGGAGGGAAAGAATTAAAATTAAAAAAGTAACTGGAAGTGCTATCATCATGCATAAATAATCCAAAAATACAGACAGACAAATAATGTGAGCTCGCAACCAGCACCATGTTAAAGCTGCACAGGGCAACTATGACAGCCTCCAGTGGCAGTGTGATGTAATAGTTTTAATTTTTCAAAGCCTGAGGCCTTTGCTGCCCAGAAATTATGCAACATGATATAGAGCTGTTGGCTGACACAGTTTCTCCTCTCCAGTGGGGATGGAGATGGCAGTGAGGTTCATCTATCATGAATCCTCCATCTTCTGGAAATAAAACCCAGTCAGTCTATTCCTTTTAAATGTGAAATTTGTACTTAAAAGATGCTTCACCTTAAAACTCTATTAAAGCCACTGTATGTCGAATTTGAAGTATTCTAACTTTGGTGCTCCCCAGTGAAAAGAAACACAGACTGTAGCAATTACCCCTCATTTGTCTATACATATTCTTGTAACTCTGGTGTACTGCATGGTATACTTGTATGAAACCACAGTGTGAAGTGAGGTGACCTTTTGTGGCTATTTGTAAGTTTTCTCTGCCACTGAATGAGATTTCTTGCTGTGAGCGAGTGGTGATGGTTGCTTGCCAGAAGCTTCAGCCATCATTGTGTTTACAACCGAAGAGGTTAGAATTGGCCGTCTGAGCAGTGCTGCTTGCAAGTGACAAGACAGCACTTGGTGTGTAAATGAATGAAGTTTGATGCTGAACAATGTTTCTTATAGATTGCTAAGTAAACAGCTGTTAGTGCTAATGCTGGCTATGTAGCCATAGCAAAACTTACAAATAGGTCCTTTAATTGAAAAGAAATGATGATTAAATGCGTATGTCAGCATGCTAACAACATGCTAGTATTGGTCACTTCCACCTGCCAGCTCTGCCCATCAGTGGTATCACCTGACCTGCTCACCTGTTCACTCATTCCCTCATTAGCTTTCCAGCGCTCTGTTCTTTGCCTGCCTGTTTTGATAATGATCGTGTTTTTGACCTTGCCTGTGTTTTCTTGGATTTTACCTCAGCCCGACCCTTTGTACTTTGTTTACCTGGTTGGATTCTTGTATCCCTGATTTTTTTGCCAAGTAGAGACTTTTTACTTTTACATCTGTCTACTTAGTTGTGCCCTTGGGTCCCTTTTCGGAGAACTGTGACAGTCTGTATTCATTTATGTGTGGAGAGAGTTTTCCCACTAGTGACCACATATGACATCAACAACTTAAACAAATTTAATTACATGGGTCGGAATGCTCTTTTCTGTTGCAGCTTCAATCCATAAACTTTGATAAGACAAAATGTTTTCATATTTAAATCCTCCCTGAAACTTGTTAGTCTAGAATGTTGGAGTTATTTATCCTTTCCTCTCAGTTCACTCCATAGTCTTTGGTAGTGTTGTAATTCTAATAAGATTAGAGCTTTATCAGAGCACACATAGGGTGACAGACTCTTTATTATCCACTCAGAATAGACCTAATTTAATGACATTGATTTGGAGTCTGTTAGAAGCTCCGAGCCTAGCAACAAGGTACAGCAGACGTGGGTGTTAGGTCCATGTGTAGGTGGACGCATAAGGCTGACAAGTGTCTACTTTATTGAATATTGCATTATTAAAAAGTAGATTGATTAGTTATGCTAGCGGTCTGTACTGCTGAATATTTTCATGATAATAAATTTACAAAAACACGCAGAGGGTCTCTGTTGCCAATAAAGTTTGATGCATGATATCATAGGTTTAATGTGACCGTTGTCTAGGGTTCATGAATCCTATGAATCCTATCAAAGGCAGCACACATTGAACAAAAGGTACAGTCTGATGGTCTGTCATCCCTCTCCTAAACCTGTTCATTCTGTGTACTTGGTGAGCAGTAAGATCTCCTTGAGTGACAGCAGCTTAAACAGCTGGAATCAGGTTCAGCCAAGTTCAAGAGTAATGCTGAACTGTAGATCAGTTATAAAGACTTAGACGTCATTAAAAACCAGCGTTCATCTCTGATATCCAGCCAGGAAACTTTGAAAACACAGACTTTTGCCCTATGTTAAACATGTGGTGCATGGAACCCTTTTGTTGTTGTTTTTTTTCCTTGTGCTGTAAAATATGTACTGGCAGCGTTGTGCAGGTAGGCATGTTATCACCCTTTCAAGGCCCGGTTGGGGGTGTTGCAGATATATCTGGGCTTAATTAGTTGCACTGTCACGGCAGGTTGGTGTGCCGGTGGCTTGATGGTCCTGGCTACAGGCAGCTCAGCTGTAAATCAGACTGTGTGTAATAGGCTTCGCAGCAGTCTCCAGGGCTGAGTGTGTGTTATGTCTGCACATGTTCCTCTGTGTGTGTGTGTGTGAGGCATGCCAGAGCACAGGACGATGACTTTCCAGCATTTTATCGGCCGTTTGGTAATGATGGCGCAGGGTGGAATTGATGTGGGCCTTTAATGGCGGCTGGTAATTTGTGTTAATGCTTTCAGCCAGAGCCCTCTGAGACTTTCAACAAGGAATTTTATGCCTCCAAATGAGGGAAAGGTCACCGCCTGCTTTATTCCATCGACCAGACGGGATCAATGCAGCTAATGTTCTCGCTGTAACTTTGTTGTTTCGCCTGGTTAGAAAATCAAAACCATATTTATGACGGTCATTTTTTCCTTCCCTCTTGGCTGGTCAGCGATCGGCACGCGGCACTCAGATGAAAGCTGCAAACCTATGAATCTTTATTCATGTGCCTGTCATTTAAATTCCTATCTTTGTCCCCTTTTGTGGCGATCCTAAAGCCGTATTCCCCCTAAAATATTTAAGTGCGAACTAACCAAAGAGCAACAATTTGGTTCAACTCGGGGAGGGGGTATTATCTCCAGCGAGCAGAGTGTGCAGCCCTAGCAATCAAAGAGATGCCTTCTGCAGCCCGAGAGCAGAGCAAGAGACACAGAGCAGGGAAATAATTAGATGACAGAAATCGACAAACACATCAATAAAATGAAAGGGATACTGTGTACACCGAGCGGGAGGAACAAATTGAAGAAAACAGGAAGAGACCTCCTCATTTAGGAAAGTTCACACATCCAATCAAAGCAGAGTGCAACAGTTAAGTATTGACCAACATTAGCTGAACTGTAATTGGCTTCAGATGAAAAATCCAGGCAGCCAAGGGAACAGGTTCGAGAGTGATCCAGGCTTCTGACTGTATTTTCCTATTTATTCAGCCAGAACAAATGGCTTTCATGCATCCATGTCTCGCCTCCTGTGCATGATGGCATATAAGACATCTCTTTTCCTAAAGCGGCCGACACGTGGAGCCCTTGCCTCTTTGGCCCATGCAGTGATGCATGGCTGTATCTGTGTACTCACAATTATGTGCGTTTGTGTGGAGCTGACAGTGTGCCCAGAGTACAGGAAGCGGTGTGTGATGGATGGAGGTGGAGGCAGAAATCTCCAGGGTGCGCAGCTGATATGAAAATCAGCAGCAGAGGAGGCAGTGGAGAGAGTGAGGGAGGTTGCTGACCCTGTCATCTCCCTTCATGTTGGCTACACCCATCACCTTATCCTTCACCTCCACCTCCAGGCGCATCTTTTAACTCTGTTGATCTGCTAGAGTGGAGTTTCAGCTGTTGATTTTAAAATCAGCACCAAGCTTCATTCCTTTTACTTGCCAAGAGTGATCTCCACCTGTGGAAATAATGGCAATATTTTGCTACTATTTTTATCACTTCTTTTTTTTTTTCTTTAGCACCAGTCTGTCTCATCACTTTCCAATAGCAACTCAAAGTAGCGTCCAGACTGTCCTAAAGAAGAAGGTGTACTCTAATCTCTTGTATTGTAAATGCAACAATAATTGAAGATCTTGGCAAGCAACCATCACCACCACCCACTCCCAGCAAGATAAGACGTTTGGCGGGAGGGAATATGTATAACTAGCCTGTTTTTGAAAAATGCCCACAACTTTTTAGAACCAGGGTGACAACTTCAAATTGCCTATTTTCTTCAATGAACAGTCCAAAACTCAAAGAAATTTTAAATGATGTAATACTGACAAAAGCTAAAAATATTCACATTTATGAAGCTAGAATCTGTCAGTGTTGTTGCTTTGTTAATAAATAATCTAAACTTTTAATAAACTTCAAATAAATAGTTCTCAACTGATGTGATGTGACCTTGTAAAACTAAAAATCTATACATACACCTTTTGTATAATTCTTATTATTAATTCACAAGAGAAAACCACAGATAAGATTACGGTCTTAAGAATAAAGACTGTAATGGTTGTTTTTTCTAGTTTGACCAAAAACAAACCAACAACAAACAAACAAACAAAAAAACAAAAAAAAACAAACAACAAACAAACAAACACAGATCTCAGCACAAGGTTCACTTATTGGAAATATCTTTTCAGGTAGAGAAACATTGGTTTGAGAAATGAGCTTTTGATGGCAGTATATTATTGAGGGACTGGGGGAGGTAAAAGAAACAAATACTGTATATAGTTAAAAAAAAGGGTGTAACGCTGAAAGAGGCAGAGGCAAACACCTCAGCTACATTTTCTCTGCATTTAATACACATTTTAAGTAAATATCCAACAGTTGACATGGTTACCACTTTTCTGCTTTTAACATCGTCATTTCACTTCATTGCGTTCATTACATTTCCATATGCCAAATGCATCCTTGAACATGTAATAAGTGCCCACAAGTACTATATCTCAAGAAACAGCTTTGATGCATCGCCAAAGTGCCATTTAGTTTGAAAGATGGGTAAACGATATGTGACACATGAAGAACTAGAACCACTATACTTTTGAACTGCTTTGACTGAGAGGCAGGGAAAAATTACTTCTCAGATTATTTCCTCCACAGATCGAAAATCTTATTAAAAATTTTAAGGAATACTAAAAACATACACTCCAACTGTGGTCAAGGAGAAAAGTCTGTCATTTTGGGAGAGATAAAAAGCAGCTGTTGCAAATCCAAACAAACAAAAACCAAAACTGACGCAGGATTGTGAATGCAACACCTTCAAGTCACTGCACCCTGCCACTCTTGAAACCAAACAGCAGCCTCAGAGAAAATACATTATTTCTTCCTCGTTGAAAAAAAAGGAAAGAAAAAAAAATCACATTACAATTCAAATGTGTTCATTTAAGGAGGCCTTTTTAAAAACATCTCGGAGGCATACAGCGCTGCGCAGTTCTTGACTGTGGCAGGAAATGATAAATAATAAAAGGGGCCTTACTTCATTAGAGGGTGACATTATTTTGAGAACAGATATTGCGCTATGAGACAGAGTGTACAATAACACAATAACAACCATCACCCGCCGCAACCGCCACCGCCTCCCACCTCAGCCTCTTGCTGTTGACAACCCAGGATTGGATATCTCATGGAGTGCACCGGAGTGAGCACTGTACACAATACAGTACAGCACTCACAATAACACAAAAAGATATTTCCCAATGTAGGCCATAATTATTTCTCCCTGCGTAATTTAATCCGCCGAGTGCATATTCAATTCCGATCCGGGTTTCTTGGTGCGCTGCGAGGTGCTCGGCGCGATTGTCTCTGAAATTGGATTATGATAACCTGTCACCGCTTTAATTCCATAAGATATTAGGGGTGGTGGTGGTGGTGGAGCAGAAGGAGAGAAGTGTAACGAAAAGGGTGGCGGTGATAGCGGTGGTGGTGGGGTTCGGCGTGGAGAGAGATGTGTTTAATGCATGTTTCATTCTGTGTTTCCTCAGGAAGGGGGCGCGGGAAGAGGGGAATAATGCGTGTCTAGTCTGACCTCTCAACACACTTTATTTCCTGATCTCTGACATACCCTTTAAATATCCATTAACAGACACAGAGAGGGGAGTACAGGAGAGTGGAGGTGGGGTGGGGGCGGAGCAGGGAGGGGGAGGAGTGGAGGCTGGAGGGCCGTAGGATACTCATTTCTGCTTGTTATGGACTGCCGACAGAGGAAGGCGTTCTCCATACATCTCTTCTTTGCTATCTGACTAATGGACGAGGTCAAACAGGCTTTTTCTTCTATATCTGCTGCTACAGTTTTAATCATCTCCACCA
Source organism: Lates calcarifer (assembly GCF_001640805.2). Lineage (NCBI taxonomy): Eukaryota > Metazoa > Chordata > Actinopteri > Centropomidae > Lates > Lates calcarifer. The sequence continues at coordinate 11,805,533 of NC_066850.1, forward strand.
GGCCCAGAAATCCTGCTTTTGATCTGCTGTATTTGCTGTAAAGTTAAAGGTCAGTTCACCTATATAAAAAAGACAATTCTATTTAGCAAATGTGTCAAATCTGTCAACTTATAAAACAGACACTATTTGCATGGCCATACACCAACACTGAGATTTTAATTTATTGATTTATTTGGATGAACTAAACTTTTAAATACAAAACATTCTTACAGATACTGTATTTCCATTCTACACAGTTATTCCCCAAAACATAAAGATTTAATGTTCCTTCATCTGTCTGCTGTATGATCAGAGGCAGCAGTCAGCTCCCTACCACGCTCATCGGCTGCCATTTGATTTCTGGTTTCCCTCTGTGTGGCAAGTATGGACCTGCTTGTGGCAGGTAACTGTGGTCCACTGTGGTTGGAAAGACACATCTCTGTTTGGCCTTTGTGCCTGCTGTGCCTTCTCAACTGGACACAAACGCAAGGCTGACATTAAGCGTCCTCATCAGACTGGCCCTCTGTTAACCCCTCTCGCATCAAATACAAACGGGCAAACACATGCCTCTTGTCCTCATTCTCCTCTTTTTGTAGTATAGCAGGGCTTTGCATGGTATGAATTCAAACTCTTAACTACAAATATCACTGAGTAAAGCTTTGGGTCACTGACCTTGGAGGCTTCTATCTTTTTTTCACTTTCTTTTACCTTGCTCAAGTTAAAGATGATGGCTCATTTAGATAATACCTCCATCCTCCAGTGGACTACCTCTTATCCAGCTTTAGATGGCACTTCCTGCAATCATATCCTTTGATTCTTTTTTTTCCTTTTTTTTTTTTCAAGCTGCTCGAGGTAAAAGCTCTGTTCAAATGAATTCAGATCTCAGCATATTACTGCAAGCACTTACATTTACCGTGTGAATTTGGCTGTACTCCTGCTTTTATCAGTGGAGAGCAATCAAATCAAGCCAGTCACAAAAGCAGGACAACCAGACCTTGGTAGCTTTGTCAGCAAGGTACCATTAGACCTCTGTGAGGCCCTCAGACCAGACATGCATTAGGTAACACTCCTGCATGAGAAGCTGTCCATGGCAACATAATTTACCACTGCTGCTACTGAGTTTAAAACTGCAGAGCTCATACTGGAGGCCAGGTCAACACCTTGGGCTCTTTGTCACGTTTCTGGACATTGGAGACATTTCTGAGCAGTTTTTGTGGTGTGGTGGGAGCATTATCCTGCTGGGGGAGGATGCTGACATTGGAGTGTTGTTGCCATTGTGGGTGTGCACTTGGTCTAAAACAATGTTTAGGTGGGTTGTATGTGTCAAAGTAACATCCAGATGAATGAAGGACCCATGGTTCCTCAGCAGAACATTGTATTGTAACACGATGATGAATGTTATTTCACTTCAGCTGTCAGTGGTTTTAATGTTATGGCTGATCAGTGTAAGTCTTTCATAATGTTTGTGTCTCTCCCTTCGTCCAGAAAAAGTTCTTTTTGCATCTTTACACCAGCTTTGCAACTTGCTTTCAAGTTGGTTTCTGTACAACGTACAGAACTGACCATAAAACAGCCATAGAAACCCCAGCTGAAGCATATATTTTGAATATGCTGTATAGTATCAGCATAGCCTTCATGTCTTAATCCATAAATGCAAAAGTTTGAATAAGGCCAACTTCAAAATATCCAAATAGAATATGCTGTTAAAATGACCCGAATATGAATACTGAATATTGTCAATCATTTTTGGAATAATGGTGATACATTAGCGTGCATGTAAATGCTTAGATTGGTGTCTCTGCCTAACAGCAGAATTTCTTTTGGAAAATTTAGAGGAATATAGCTCAAGGTAGGCAAGCAATAATCCAGAACTCAGGCTTGATTTATTTTCTTTACAACCTAATGTCAGGCTAATGTCAACAACTCTACATCCGCGTCTCTCTACAGTCTCAAACCATGGAGTCTACTTTTAACATATTAATCCTGAAATCTTCACTTGTTTCATGTTGCAGCATGGAAGCTTTGTGTCTGTGCCGCTGTTCATGCTTGTTACAATAAATCCTTTCTCTCTGCAACTTTCATCACGTGTAGGAGTGCGACATACACCAAAATACATATATTGTCATCCTGTGCTACGAAAACTCTCTAGAATATATTTTTGCATTAGGCACGAGGATGAAGCCAAAGAATGAGGATGAGTCTCCCCAGATTTACTCCAAGCTACGCAACGGCATGCAATTCACTTCAAAAGGAGCCAGTAGATGTCACCGGCTATTTTTTGCCTTCAAACGAAACATACTACTCTCTCGCTCCCAGTGGTGTAGTTTAGAAGAAGTGGCCCCATGCGTGGAACGGAGTGTCTCAGTGGAAACCTTGCTCGGCTTGCCTGCCTCTTTAAACTCAGAGAGGAGAGACGGATCGTGACAGACACTATGATCCACATCAGTTAGCATTAGATCAAGCCAGCACCCAAAAAAAAAAAAAACAAACAAAAAAAAGAAACGTGTGCTAGATGTCTCATGTTTGTTTCAGGGCTGTCACAGAGATGAGAGGTCTCCATTTAGAAACCTGCTTCTGAAGGCTATTTATAGCTCATCATCTACCAGCAATAGGTCACAGATGACAATGACCACAGATGCTGCATATCTGCTCAGACGTTGAATATTCATTTAGTAAAAGCCTGCAGTTTTGCCTTATCTGCATGTAACTTCTCCTCGTGATATGATCTAATCTAAGCATTGGTTTAAGTGCCAGATTTGAATCAAAGCCATTCATTAAGGCGCAGTTTGATTTGACTAACTGCTTCTTTAAATCTGCATCAGAGCTAATGATACATTTGTGCTCAATTTGTTAGGGGACTAAGTTGAGTTGTGTTAAGAGCCCTGTAGGCATAATGGTCTGTGCTTACCTATGCTTTAATGTGTGCTGAGTAAATCCCATTTCCATCAGGCCCCTCTAATCAAAGACAGAGCTAAATGGATGCATGATAAATAGACTCTTACTTCTCTCATTACATACTGACTAAAGTGGACTTAATAGCCAATCGCTGCAAAAACAGAGATGCTCCTGTTGAAATCAACATTTTGAAGCTATCAGGCTACATGTTACTTTTTTCCCTCTGGCTGTCCCTGTCGCTCTTTTCCTCAAAAACAGGCTTGGTTCAGACAAGCCCAGTTATTGCGAAACCATACAGAGGCCACAAAGACACAGGCTTTTATAATGCCAACAGTCAGAGAAGATTAAAAAGCATCTCTGTGTCTTGTTTTTTTTTTCATCATGGCAGATACATCACAAAGGTAGAGGGGAGGAGGGGGTTTGTGTGTGGGCAAGGAAATGGCGACTGATTCTTTTTCTTCAGAGCGCCGATTCAGAAGTTGGCACCACTTCCACTCCGCTGAGTCCCCCCCCTCACAAGGCCTTTTTTCTCCATTTGATGTCTGTGTCAGTTTCTCTCTGTCTTTCTGTCTTTCTCTAATTTAATAATCCTGCTTTGAACTTTATTGTGCAAAGGCCTCACTTTTGTTGGCTGAGCAGGCAGGCGAAGCGTCACGCAGCGGGTAGGACTGGGGCGTAGGGGGTTGACAAATGCAGCCTTTTGCTTTATTGGCTGTGAAAAGGGGAGGTGTATGGAGACTTGATGCTCCAACTCCTGTGGTTTAAACCTTCTGCAGCTGGTGTCTAGCATAAAGCACCAGTGGTCTTGTTGTCCTTGCAGTATATTACATATTAATTGCGCAGAACCAAAATTGATTCTCAACAGGTTCCTCACAGCTTTGCTGTCATGATGTGTCTCTATGGCTTTTTCTTCCTGACACTTAAAACTATGAAGTAAATACAATTATTTTGGACTATTTTGACTTCAAAATGATTAGATTTTGTAGATACTGATAAGATTGTGTTTTGGTAACTGTTCCGGTTTTGGATCTGGTTGAAAAACAAAGATTTTTGAAAATCTATGTGTAAAATCGAAACATTCTTAACTCTATTCCACCCAGTGGTGTCTGACAAATAACACTTAATTCAATCAAAATTAATGTTGATTACCAATTAATTTCAGTCATTAATTTACTGATTAAAAATAAATTAATCAACAATTCAGAAGACAAAGACTCTAACTATTGACCTTACTTAGACGGACTTTATTGATCCCTTTGGGATGACTCCCTCGGGGAAATTACGTTTCCAGCAGCAAATACAGGCAGAAGATGTAAATAAAATAGGAAAGAATATAAATAGAATTGGATTGAGGGTGATTTAAGATAAATATGCAGAGTATACTGGACTGTGTGTGGCATTAACATAAATAATAAATATAGATATGCTGAAACTGTATGTTACTTGAGTGTCCAGGTGGGTTATTGCACTTTAAGGGGGGCTACCACTCCCTTCTGTCCTCCATACCCTACTCTCCCTCCTCCTCCCCCAAGTGAGGAGTTGTAGAGTGTGATGGCATGGTGGACAAAGGAGTTCTTCAGTCTGTTGGTCCTACACTTGGGCAGGAGCAGTCTTTCACTGAACAGGCTCCTCTGGTTGCTGATGACAGTGTGCAGAGGGTGGCTGGTATTGTCCATGATATCCAGCAGTTTGTCCAGCATCCAGCAGTTTGTCCATAATGATGGACAACACCTACTGCTGTACAAAAATGAAACTGCCATCTTTTGCTGGTGATGTCATTTGAGGCCAGAGTTTCGCAGTAGTGATCCACTGATGGGGTCACTCTAATACACCGACCAATTGCGAGTCAGTCACAGCTGTCAACCATGACATTTTACCTGCTTTTTAGAGCATCAAATAGCCAATTAAAACCAAACGTATCAGTAGGAGGACCACTTGAATTAGAATTTGAAAAGATTTTGCAGTGCACTTTCATGTTTTAATTGGCCCATTTGCTAATAAAGATGGGGCGGGACTTAGGATTGCAGCCAGCCACAAGGGGGTGATCAAGATGTTTTGGCTTCCCTTTTGAGGAGCTGTCATGTCATCCATTTTGTAATGCACTCATTGGTTGTACTCTAGTTTGTGTTGTATCTGGTTGCATCACTACGTGTTGCCTCTTACTATTAAATTAGGTGAATGAAGTTACAAAGTCAGAATTTTTTAAATCTTGCATGTAGGGTCTTTAATATTGTTGAATGATTCAGTGAGGTATTAAGAAAACATTGGTGTTAATGAACAGATTTGATAAAATGCTACCAAACACCTGTCGACCCCCTGTACCAGTTCTATAACTGTTGAGCATTATTCTTCTGTGCGGGATTCAGCTCTGTTTGAAATACCAGCCTGAGGTTATTTCAGGGGCAGCAGGGCGCCTTTTGTGAATACAGACAATCAGACCGATCTGTGCTGAGGTGTGTGATGGCTCTGGACCAATCCATGACCTTTTCTGAATATGTGTGTGTATATGTGTATATAAATACGTGTGTGTGTGTACATGCAAACGCTGCGTCTGCCATGGAACGTGCACTTTGCCGACGGGGCCAAAGATGAATGGAGCTTGATCAAGGCCAAGAGGTTGAAATAAAGAATGAAAAAGCTGGACAGACAGACATCCCTTTATGAAGCGGTGAGTAAAAGATGAAGTGACAAGAGGAGCAGGTGTATTATAAAAAACTGGAAAGAAGACACTAAAGTCAAAGACAGAAGCTCTCAAAGGTGCAACTTACCTTTCCAAATGTGTCAAAATGAAATGCGTTAACAGCATTACACACGGAGTTTAATGCAGTCTTGAGCTCATTTCTAACTGCATATTTCATCACATATGATTCCCAGTGCTTTTCTTGTGTCGCTCACAACCCAACAGCATCTTCCTTGGCATGAGATGTCAGGCTAAATCATTACTAAAATCATTACTCGGGCTTCGATTTGAAAAGGTCTTGAAAATTTCAGTTTTGCATAAAGAATTGGAACTGGTGCACACCGTGTTCTTCAGTGATGCTTTGAAATGCCCTGGGCTTTTATTTCAGTTGCTGTCGAAGAAGGGCAGCTAATATGAATCTCTTGGATTGATTGTTCACAGTCTTGAAGGCTATTCTCAGGTTTGTAGAGTAAAAAAAGTTAAAGGTAAATCTATCTTGGGTTTAAAAGTCATGAATAAAAACTGGAAATCTGTCCTAAAATGCACCAGTAATGAGATGTAAAGTATGAACAAGCCAGAGATAAAAGAAACCTTGACATTCCCCAACACAAACAAACGTATTAGGCTTTCAAAAGTTAGTTCACCGTTAATAGCCAACCTGAGGACACGGGTCACTGATTCACTACTAGCAGAGCTGCTTTGCTCTGAATCTGGAAAGACATGATCTCATCTCCATAAATTCCTCTGTACAGACTCCAGGCAAGTTCATAGAAAGTACAGTGACAATTTTTTGACCTGAACTCAGGAAAAAAAAAGTGCTGCTGTTGCATTTTTTAACTGCTCTCTGATGTTTCATCATTAGCTCTGTCATAGTATTGTAAAATATATTTTCTGTCTCTTGGCCTTGCTTTTACTCTGCTTTTTTTTCCTGCACTCTCTCTTTGGGGCTTTAGTGTGCTCACTGTGCCAAGGTAAAGCTTGGGCTTTTTTAAAAACTAAATGGTGGAGTATCATCAAGTGTGGTTAAGCAAGCACAACTAAAAATGTACTACTACTAATTAGATTCAGTGTAAGTCCACTTAAGCAATGATAGAAAACAGAATCCAGATCCAGTTCACCCTGAAAATTTGACTATAAGTCTGCTTTTTTCTAAACTTAGCACATATCATGAAAGCATACACTCTGAGAACAGCTAGAGTCCAATCAGAACACATTGCCAGGGGGTGAAAATTCACGTCACACCATGATTGTTGCCATTATTATGTTGCTAGCTGTAGTATCGCAAAGTGGTATTACAACACGGGACTGGCTGGGGCTAACTGGTAAGCATGCTAACTTCAAGAGAAGAAAAGAAGTGATAGAGGCAAAAAATAGAGGCGAGTCAAGAGTTAACATTGGCTCAAGATGGTTCTTGGCAAGTTTAATGCTGAACTCATACTGAATCAGTGCCACCCTGTAATTCTTATAATACATTCATGGTCTCCACCCTTACATACAGAACATTGTTCTCTATTTTCATGTGTATCTTGCATCTCGGCAACAATGATAAACAGCTGCACTTAACAGTTCACAAAAGCTGTGAAACCAGCTTTATATGCACCCACACAAAACATGCTTTTAATAGGGGTTGAAAATTAATCAAAAGATAAATATTATGGACTCTTGAAGACATTAAGCATCAAATCATAACTGCCAAAAGGATAATTTGAGAGGTAACCCCATTAAATTATCTTGAGCCATCTGCAGCATGCCATACCTCAGCAGTCATCTAGGAAGCAGAACTGATCAGAACAGGCACAGCGATTTCAACACAGAGTGAGAGTTGACACCTCGAGGTAAATGAAAGGTGATGTGAGAGTGTATAGATTGTTTTGTCAGAGCGGAGATTCTGCAGATTCTCTGTAACGGGTGCCACGTTCGTTTTCCTTCCTCAGTCAGGATGACATGTTGGGAACCCGACTGTGAAATAAGTTCACCAGCAAGATTAACAGAGATATGCTGGCAGGTTGTGGTTAAAAAAGACAATAATACATAGAGGAAGAAAAAGAGGATGAACCTTGAGCAAGACACCAACACTGACAGTGCTGAGAAGTTTGATTTCCACTGAGTCAAATGTTGCACTGTAAAGTAGTTTTGATTTAAAAAATGCCACATTACATTATGTTCCAGACAGATAGGCATTGATGGCATGGATAATTATTATGAAAAGAATACAGTAATTATTAATAAAATAGGTTGAGCTTGACACTGACCAAAACAAATCAGTCTGCAGTCTGTAACTTTGGTTAGCATAATGGTCTTGTATAAACACAGTGGTGAGACTTTGACCTCCCCTGGTCTCTATTTAAATTAATTTCAAATACTGAAAACAAGACCAAGGTTTGCTGGTTTTGTCTTGCTGGGCGGATGTTAGATTTGTCAGCTTCTCTCCAGGGTTTCGTCCTCTTGCCCTGTAAGCACTGAGCTGTCTAGATGTCTAGACATCTAGGTCAAAACTTTTCAAAAGCTAGGTTACATAAAACAGCTTAATCACAACTGCAGTAAACAACTGTTTCCCATGTTTTTAGGTGTAAATGATTGACGAAGAGACAAAAACCCTCAGAATCAGTGCAGTATTGAGCAGGAACAGTGTACCTGGCCTCTGCAAACACATGCTGCAATGTAATCCAATTATCCACGTCAAACTGTGTCTGCTAAAGTACTTCTCTTTGCCACTGACAGGCTCAGATTGTTATTATGTGTCAGAGATACAGAGAGAGACCTTTTTATTAAAGAGTAAGATCCATTTTGTTTAACCAGAAACATTGATATCACTACCAGACTCTATTGACAAAACAGAAATTTTACCAAGCAGAACACATTAGCTGCTGGAATACTGCTGCCTTGATTGTTAAGTTAGTTTGTGTTATTGTGTGACTTTCGGAGGTGGAAGAAGTATAAGATCCTTTACATAATTAAAAGTGTCATTCAGTGACACAAACAAACTAACAGATTGAGGCTGCAGTAGATTAGTACCTCCTGTGTTCTTGGAGGTAAAATGACATGTCATTTTAAACAGAGCCATAAAACACCTGTTTCTGGTTTAACAAAAAGTCCAAACCCCAAAGATATTAATTTTAAATTGACATCAAAGAAATGCAGCAAGTTCTCACATTTGATAAACTGGAACCGGGTGTTATTGTAACTGGTAACTTGCTTAAAGATTAATCAGTGAGCAAAAGTGTCAGTTAATTTTTAATTGCTACACAAGTGTCAGTAGTATTTAAATCACAAAATGCCACTGTGAGGCTGGTCCTAGTAATTACACATTGAAATATAGTCACGCTCAACAAATCACAACAGATCATTTTCAGGCTAGTGGCAGTGGTCCTTTTTTGGCAAGTTCAAATGTCACTCCTCTGACCACACCGAAGTAAACACTCCATAAACAAAATAAGCCCCAAGACCTTTCCAACAGGCATGAACAAACATCTTGTGTCACCTAGTAGCTCTGATGTCGCTAGGATTACATTTATATGTGACAACTTAATGTGTCTCTAGTATGTGTAGTAGAATTGGATTTCCTCTTGCCTCTCCAAGGCAGATTGCCAGGCGCATCACTTTAACTTGTCATACTTACATGCTTTAAAAACTGTCAGTAAACACCTCGTCTCGCTCTCATTCCCTATCCTGAAGCATTTTTTGAGCATTTCTGACAAGGATGTTACAATCTGAGCCGCCTGCCACCTGTTTGATTCAATTTATTTGATTCCGTCGTGCCTAAATGCTTTAGTCTTTTTCTCCCTCATCGGATAGCGAAGCGAGTCATGTGACACAAGCGATGGGGAGGGGACATCACAAAGGATGAATCATAGGACTGTGATGACGGCAGTTGCGCTCATGCCCTGGACTGGGGAGGGTTATTTCGAGCTCTGCCTTTAACCTTTCCATGCAGGTGCTGAGATTTCTGACCTATACACCACACGGTTCCCCGCTGCCTTTGAGTGCCTCTGATAGTTGTCGAGTGGAGCTCTCTCACATGTGCGCGTGTGTGTTGATAATGCACTTTTATTTTGTACGAGCTTGTGCTTGTGAGTTTCAAGTGTACCACCTTGTGTGTGTGTGTGTGTGTGTGTGTGTGTGTGTGTCTGTCTGTCTGTCTGTGTGTAGTGTTGATTCTGTGGGTGCTGGGAAGCCATTTGGGCCTCGTGCAGGAAACTCGATTTGACACGAGCATAGTGAAGATTACCTGAGTCCAGACAGTTATTGCCTTACAGACAATAAGAACTGCCATCACTCACTTTTAAAGGTCAACGTGCTGAAACAAGGGCCTCCGCCAGCCCAGAAATAACCTTACAAAAGACCCACAGGGGAGGGGACGGGGGTGGGGGGGTGTGGGGGGGGGTGGCGGTGAAGGTGAGGAGAGACCGAGATAGAGAGATGGTGGGTGTCTAACCCCAACACAGCAGGCATCTATAAACCTACTGACCTCTGACCATCAGCTTCAGCCAGCTTTTTTTTGTCTTTGCTTACAACCCATGGTCAAGTTAAACCTTGGATTTCCCCCCATCTTTCATTTTGGCCCCTGATTTCTTGCCGTTTATCTGACTTTGGGTTTTCAGCTTTTAACTAACGATGTCCTGATGTTGTTTAGTGAAAAGATGGACTTTGCTTTCTATGTGATGGTATCTCACTGATGAAGGTCAACATTGCAAGCATGACTACTGATGTGGAGCCATTTTTTGTGGTAGTTATCAGTCAAAAAAATCTAAAAAATCAGTCTGACTCTAGAAAATGTGTATCTCACAGTAGGTCAGTGGAACATTTCACAAATCAGAGGTAGAAAACCTCCCAATTGTAATGATAAAATTTGATTGAACCAATCTAAAACTTACGCAATGCATACCTCTGTTCCTACAACTTGATTGGCAGTTAGTGATTAATTTTTGAGGCTATCTAAGCATGGAAATTAAATATATTGAGCATTTATCGACCGTTTGTTACATTTCCATTGAGGAAAGTTATATTATCATTTTATATCACGATGTAACAGTACTTAAATATTTCTGGATAAAGGAATATTAGTAGCTGTATGGGCAGTAGCTGGACAGCCTCTGTATATTTTAAAGATGGCCAAAATTCTAAAAATTCTGAATTAAACTTTCACCCAACAGCAACACGCAACTAATCTATTCATCCACAACCTGCACAGTTTTCCTTCAAGAGACAAAACTACAGTTTGTGTTTTTTTAAACCCATAGCAGCTCCACTTGCTCATTAACTGAAACTTCTGGATGTTATTTGTTTGTGTCGCACTGCTGTTCACTCATTTCCTGCACTGTACAATAGAAATACAAGTTCTAGTGGTTTAATGAAGAACAGTATGGTATTTTTGACAGCCAATGTACCTGGAACACAATGGGTTTATTATAAACAAAAGATCGAAAATGGATCAGGTTTTAAATAGCCAATACAGACGTCTTGGAGCATCACTACTTTTGTTTCTGTGGAGAAATATGTTTATTATGCATCTCAGTACTTACGTGGTATAAGAAAGTAATATACAATACATGATGTGTTATATTTAATAAAAAACATGTGGTGACTCTAGCACTTGAAGAACGTGAAGAACAAATACCATATTTAATGAAATAAAAGCAGCTGAACATACCAAGAAAATCTCAGTAAAAAGTGTTAAATATTTTCCTTATTTTGTTGCCACGGCTCCGCACATCAGATTTAGATCCCAGTTTGTACTAAAATTCACTGTTTCCTGCCCCTCCTGCCACCCACCCACATCTGTGCACGCCCAGACACACACAGATAGACACACAGCCATGCAAAATCAATATGTCTTTCAGCAGGCTGCTGTTGTGGCTTGAATGTGAATAAACAGTTGTATATTTCAGCTGAGGATCGATAGTTGTAGACAGATGAATGGCATACAAAGACACCTCTGAACAGGACAGAAAGACCTGTGTGTGTGTGTGTGTGTGTGTGAGAGAGAGAGAGAGAGAGTGAGAGAGTGAGCGCCCCCTCTTCCTCCCTCTTACTCTTACCCAGTGTCTCTCTCCCTCCTGTGTCCAACTGCTCTTTCGCTCTCAGAGGATCAATAGGTGTGATGGATTAGTGACAGGTAGCACACACTGGAGACGCATGCTATCAAACACCAACACTTCCCATTCAGGACCATTTCAATCCCTCTCAGTCATAACTTGTTTTCTCGCACCGTTAAGGCCGCTGCTCTGCTTCACACTCCACGATCCACTGCTTGATTTTTCCACCTTTTTCTGACACAGACACACAACGCTCCTCGTGCTCATGCTGAGGTTGAACCCCCTGACATTTGAGTGTGTTTTTGTGAAGTTCGCCGTGCTGTGTGTCTGTCTATCAGAGGACGGCGCTGACTCTTCAGACAATGGTCTGTAGACGCTAATCGATTCTATCTGTGGTGCCGGGCGACAAAGGTCTGGGCTTACAGCTGTGGACTCCTGACGGTCTGCTACACAAACACAGATATTTCATTTGGACTGGAAGTTTAGATGCCTTGGTTTCACTAATGTGCATTTTTTAAGTGCAAATATTTAGCATTGTTCTGCAGTTTAAAGATTTAATTTGCACATTCAAAGCAACTGATTTACATTTTAGGTTTGAACCCTGGTTTGCTCGGCATCCTTTAAAGACATGCAGGTTAGCTTAACTGGTTCAAAATTACCCGTAAGTGTGAATGAATGGTTGTGTCTGTTTGTTAGCCCTGTGATAGACTGGCGACTTGTCGAGGATGTACCCTGCCTCTTGCCCAATGTCAGCTTATCCTCAAAGGTATAGCTAACGGTTAGATGGATGGACACTTACTATCGATGCTACAGTCATACCCTGGTAAACACAGGGTTACAGGCAGCAGCCACTTTGCTTATCTTAGCACAAAGAATGGAAATGGAGACATACAGCCAGCCTTGCTCTGTCCAAAAGGTAACAAAATTCAAATGCATTACCAGCACTACTTAAGCTTACTTATTTAACATCTCGTTTGATTAATCCTCCTGGCTGAGAGGTAGTCCAGCACATAAGCCACCAGTATAACCAGAAAACTTCAAATTTTATATGGATTACAGAAAAGAGATATAAAAAGAGATACTAGCTAATCAACTTTTACCTTGGATTGACTGCAAATGTATCAAAAAAATAATGGTGAGAGACTTAATAAAACTTTTCATTTTTAAGTGGCCACTATTCATATAGGTTCTGATGACATAAGGCTACAATTATTGCTTTGCTGCATATCCTATCTGCTGATTATTTTATGGATTAATCATTTGGTTTGTCCTAAAAGCAACAAAATGCATTAGCCAAAGATGAAAAATATCTAGTTTACTGTCATTCAGGACCAGGAAAAAGCATCAAACTCTCACATCTGATAAGCTGGAGCTATAAATATTTGCTGTAAAACGACTGTAATTATTTAAACAATCATTAAGATTTCTCCTGATTTTCTTGATTGGCTTCCCACATATTTGTCTTGGCTCTAATTCCCCCCAAACTTCCTCAGTTTTAAGAAAAACTGTGTGCACATACAACTGTTAATATCAGATCATATACTGACACACTTTTTGTTATTGTTTCCAAATATGTCTTGCAAATTCCTCTGATCATTACTTTTGTCTCTGTCCTGTTGGACTGTGAAGTCAACACATCCCTGCATCTAAGCAGTGTGTCTGTGAGCATAATGCGATCATATGAGCCAGAAATAATGGCTAAAATAACAAAGCAAGACCCAGGTTGTAAGAGAATATTATATTCATAAAGGGCCTGTAGCAGCTAAATCTATCTACTCACGCATATTTATCCACCCATACACACACACACACACACACACACACACACACACACACACAGACAAATAAACTGAGCTAATGATATTCATATGGCTCACACCAGGTGCTGGCGTTGCTATGCCCTAATGGCTGAAGAACACAAAGGCCTGTTTGAGGCTGTCACTTTGATCCTGGCAGCTCGGGGCTTCCTGTGGCTCTGCTGCAGTAAAACCTTTATTAGCCATATGCTGGGGACATCAGAAACAAGTCAATCAGCATTTACATCGGGCACAGAAAGGGAATCAAGTCTCAGCACAGCCCAACACAGCGATGCACATAACATGTTGCATGACCTATATTCACTTTGCATAACAGTCCAGAGGTGCATTTCTCTTCCAAAACTTCCAGAAGTCATTCAAAGGCAAAGTCCACCCTGAAGGAGGTATTACATATTCTAATTTAATAGTTTAAAACACAAGTGTTGCAAATATGGCTGGGAGATATTGTACATGTCATGTCAGTGATTCCTATAGGACAGAGGGACATTCTTACATTTTAAATAACGCTTTTAAGTTCTCAGAGTCAAGGAAGAAAACTTTAAAAAAAACTAGGAGGTGACAGTTCATTCCCAACACGAAGCAACAGCGGCACAAAACTGGCACACCCTGAGGAACGCTCTGGGAAATGTCAGCTGTGTTTTGGCTCTAAATACATTTTAAATCAACCCGAGTATTATTTTTGTGCCCGTATTTACTCAGTTGTCACACGAGGCTACCCTGAAGATCAACATAATTCAGAATCAGCAAGAAATTGGCAAGGGAACTTTCACTGGCCCAGAAGTATCTGTCTGATCGCCTGGCTCTGGCTGAAAATGTAGTCACACAAATTGCTTTATGGCATTTGTGTGTCAATTTTAGGCTGCAGCAGTGTGTGTGTGCTCCTGTAGATTCTTATGTGGATGGTATGTCTATACAAGGATAAAATGATGAACGAAATGCTCCAGATTGCACGATTAGTGGCTTGTTATAATCAGCAACGGATTACGAGGGGAAGCACACATTCATAGCCCTCAGTCACACAGACACAGACGGGTACCTAGGTGGCAAGGAAGCACTGAACGATGGAAGGAATGCGGGAAGAGAAAAAGAAAAGAAAAAGAGACATGGAAGAACACAGACATGATAATAGAAGTCCCTTGATATCTCTAATGGGCAGCTGATTAGAAAGCAGAAGCACCAAAACAGGTAATTCTTCTTCTTATCGTCAGCACCAATAGTCAGGCTCACACTTATCTCCATAATGACTCCAACTATAATTAATGAGCCTTTTGAGAGTGCAGTGACTTGTGCTGAGACTGCACACAAACAGGTGCACACACACACTCACACAAACACAAACACATGGATTAGACTCCCATCTATTCACAGAGGACTTTGGTAATGATGGCAGATTGAACGTAGCTGATGGAATTCTCTGGCGCTTCGTTCTATTCAAATCTTTTTTTTCTCTCCCTTTCCTCTCTCGATCATTTAAAAAGTCTGTCCAAGGACAAGCAGCAGCTTGAGCAGAGCTGGCCTCTGATTTCTGATCAGACAACAGATGGAAAGGAGCATGTCAAGTCAGGAAGTCTGAATGCAGGGCGGCGAGCCCCCGACAACGCCGCTGTGTCGTCTGAGGGAGTGAGAGGGTCGTCTGGGCGTCCTTTGAATTTCCCCTGTTGTGGATATCAAAGGGCAGACGCATCAAGCATCTCACAGCGTTTCTAATGAAAACTCTAATGAAGGGAAGCAGTAGGTGCAGCAGGTACAGCTGGGTTCGAGTGGGCTGGAGATGCAATTGAATGATTGATTTCAATAAAATGGATGCTTTGATATTATGTCTAAAATTTACGCTACCACCCCCTCACCACCAGTGAGCGGCATAGCGACCTTCTGCAGCTGCAGTGAATAGGAACCATGATACTATGAGGAATACAAACAATTAGGGTTGTCCTGATCAGATTATGATCCCAATCAAAATCCCCTAATACTGGGTATCTGGTAGGGGTGCAGTGGTACAGGAAGCCGGTGCTTCTTCAGACTCTTGCCTCTCAATTCCTCCAATAGTGCTGGCCATGCCTGTGTTTTAGTTTTTTCCGCTTCTGTGCGTGAGCTGCACTTTCAACCCGGCTCCAGTTACAGTGAGTGAGGGGGAAGGCTTTCGCCTGCCTGGACAGGCTCACACATGCACACACACACAGGAAAGCAGTGAGTGCCAATGCAAAATGAATACACCCATAAGGACGTATTGTGCCGTGCAGGGCAGACTGCACAGTTCAATATTTTACAGAGTACCTTGCATCCCTAGTATCTGGTCCAGTACTTAAACCAGTCAACCACAACATTAAAACCACCTGCCTAATATTGTGTAGGACAGAGCATGAACACAGGACCTCTGGATGTGTCCTGTGGTGTCTGGGACTAGGACATTAGCAGTGGATCCTGTGGGTTATGGGGTGGAGCCTTAGTGGATCTGGTTTGTTCCAGTGCATCCCACAAAAGCTCTTTTGGGATCAGGGGATCAGGGGATTCAATACCTTCGACCCTTTCTTGTGTTTTTCAAGTCATTTTCCAAGCAGTTTTTGCGGTGTGGCAGGGCACATTGTCCTGCTAGGGGAGTGCTGGTCTGCTTGGTCTGCAACAATGTGTAGGTGGGTGATACATGTCAAAGTAATATCCAGATGAATGTCAGGACCCAGGGTTTTCCAGCAGAATGTTATATTGTCACAAGCTGACCAATGTTCTTCACTTCATCTGTCAGCAGTTTTAATGTTGTGATTATATACATATGTGTTCATTAAATATATACAGTAATTTGAAAAAAAAAAGAAGTAAATTTTATTAATAAAACACCAAATCATAACAGTTTTCAATAATATTTACAGAGATCCAGTATTCCCAGTTGAGCGAGCACTTGGCATCAGAGACAAAGAAAGACTCCCTTTCAACGGGAACAAACCGCGAGCAGAACCAGGCCCTTGGTGGGCGGCCATCTGCATCTTGCAAATATCCGGAGGAAGTGACTAAAACAATGTATTACTGCGTCCTTACAAATTGCTCCATATAGCAGACTGTCGCAACAGCACGTCCCCCCACAGCTCCTCGTATATTTTCAGCTACCAGAACTAATGTAGCATCCCTTCAAATCGAGGGGCTCCACGGGTGAGTTGATGAGTAAACCTGCGCAGTGATAGGTCCACTGCTGTGCCTGAGATTGGAAAGGATAGGGAGGACAGAGTTCTTGTTCAAACATGGAGACACATACTGTTACACTTTGTCACACACACACACATAGACACACACACACACACACACACAGACAGTCTCCCACTTTGCCAGAGCCAACCTGTGGCTTTGACACTTGGCTTTGCGTTTATGGCTGGGGCCCCACAGTTCAATCTCCAGTTAAAGGAAGTTTGGAGGAGAATGGAAGCCACGTAGGTGGTGATTAACTTTGCTTTCCAACTGGAAGTGAAACGGCATGTGGAGTTCTTTTCCTCTGCAGGTGTAATTGACTGTAATTCTTTATATGTTTGTGTGTATGTGTGCATGTGTTGGCAGCTGTGTACAGTTTCTTCTGCTTGTACAACAAGATTGTTAGGAGTGAAGGGACTGTTGTATTCATCTGGACACTCAACACACAAAAACCGACATCATGCACTTACCAGCTGGCATTCATCAGTTCCAGGGAAGCTACATGCACTTGACTGTGTGAGAAACTGATCTGATTCAATACAACAACAGAAAAAGACTGTGAGTTGAGAGACAATATCTTGTATCTGAAGCCTTATTTGTTGTGTTGACATATCAAAAACAAAAGGAAGCTATGACAAAAGTAGAAATCTAAACATTTCACCCAATGTGCACTGAGTTTGCAGCTGTCTTTGTTTGGTGGGGACTCATTGTGACTGTGATAGTGCTCGGGGGAAATAAAGGGCGTGATAAAGGGTGAATGAACATCTCTAAGACAAATCACGTCCACCATAAAAGAGGTAAACTCGATTAGATCAAGCCAATAGAGAGACAATTTTAAAAATACAAGCTGAGTTTAAGATTCACATATTATTTGAACTATCAAGGCAAACAACATATGCTTTTGGAGGGTTTTTGCTCAGTTCTTTTCTCTTTTCTTGCTCACTACCCAGAACTGTTAAGTCTAATCCAGACTTATAATCGTCCCAACTTGATCACGGGCTGAGAAACATTAAAAGATCATCTGTATGGCTGCCACAAACCAGCAGCAACTCTGTCTAGTGTTGAAAATCCATATGATGAAAATCCACCAGTGCCATGTGTCCTCAAGCCTCGGCAGAGAGAAAAGCGGCTTGGCTGCCCGGTTGCTGGTCGAGTTAGTAGCAGCTCAGGTGTGAGATGTGTAGAGCTGGAACAGATGCTTCCACTTTAATTACCTCACAAAGAGCTAACTTTGCTGTGATGGAGGAGACGCCAACACAGCTGGGTCCTGATGGATGCCAGGGCACAAATAACGCACGACCAGAAACACACACAAATATAAAAAAAAATTGTTTCATGTGTCCAGACCCATGCTAAGATATATTCAAATATATTCATAGTTAGATCTGTTAAATGTCAAGTGAGCTAATCTGAGAGATGGATTTTGTGGCACTTGTGATAAAGGAAAAAAAAAAAAAAAGAATCTGGAACGTACTGAAAATAATATCTAGGATTGTCATTTTAACCAGAGTGGGACTGTGGGACCTGGAAAAAGCAACTTCTGGCTGTCGGCCAATCCCAGTGCCAGGAAAAAGTTATCAAAGTCAAAGCTGAATTATAAAATGTTGGTCAGTTTTCCTAATGAACTGATGTTGAACTCATTTTTGAAACTAACTACCAGAAATTAGTGCAGCCACAAAATGCCCAATTCAATTCAATTCAATTATTTATTGTCATTGTCCGTAACAACGACATTCTGTTGAGCATCAATTGCCATTGTGCCATAGTTCAGGTCATGTGTGCTCAGTGTCCTCCCTCAGATGCTTTAGAAAGGTGCAGTAGGACTTTGTAATGACAGTATGACCCTAGGGGACGAAATCATGGTGCACAACCCTACAGTTGTCCAAGAAAATGATGAACATGATGTGCCTTCTTCAATCTTGGGGACTACAGGCTCTTTATCTGCATCAACTGTTGTTTGGTCTCTGGGTTGTAGCTGTAAACCCAACTCTAGCCACCTGATAAATCCTCATCCTCACAAATCACACATGTACCAGCAAGTGGTCACAAAAATGTGTTTAACACCTGTTCAGATGTTGATAAAATGTGGAATACTGACTCACAAACTTGCAACTGAGAGTGCTGCAACTGTTTTTCTCAGTGATTATAAATGGTCTAAAAAATGTGGAAAAAATGTAAAAAATGCTCTTCCTAAGTCTTGAAAGCCAGAGATTACTTCTTTGTACATCCATTAGTCAACATCCCAAAGATATTCCATTTAAATGCTATTAAGAGAAAAACAAGAAAAATGGTCAAATTTGAGAGGCTGGCACTGGAGACTCTGTGCAAATTCTGCAGATAGATTGTTGATAAAGTTTGTAGTTTCTAAACAACTAAACCAGTAATTTACTGTTTTAGCACCACAACCAACCATAATCACCTGCACATACTGTGAGGCCTAGCAGAATGCTGATATAATTATTTTTGTTATGTTTTCTGAACACAGATGGTGCCTGTCCTTACATATTTTAAAACAGACATACATTTTTGTTAATTTGTGATATTTCATGTATTTACTTAAAAATGTAATAGTTGAAATGGCACAATACCATAGTTTCAGATGGGTAGCATCACAATTGTTCATTCTCCCATAACTTCTTCTACTTCATTGATTCTAGATTGTCTTTATTGAACAGAACAAAAATCCTGGAAGTGATTTGTTTTTTCACAAGCCTTCTCTTATTTCCACATTTTCCACAATTGCTAGAATAGCTTTACCTTTACTTGCAAGAACAGAACATATCTACCTGCTTTTTGCTGTACAGAAATTTACATTTCTGTGTCACTCTGGGTGCTCCATCAGGTTCCCCACCAAATCGAATCCAGTGGCATTCAATGTAAAATGCACTGTAGAGGCTGGCAATATTCGACGTGATGTTATAATTTTTCAGAGTTTAAACGGTTTATAAAAATGTACAAGGTCATAATTCATTGCTGTTAAAATTCTCCATAATTAAAGTCTAAGAACCTGTGATGAAGCAGAGCTGGAGGTTTATTGGATTTTATATTTCATCATTCAAAAAAAAAAAAAAGCTCTAATAACAAGACCTGCTTTCAATAATGTCACAGCCACTGTACAAAACAACAAACAAAAGTCCAGTCGGGAGCATACCGATATGAGAAAAAGCGACTGGTTCTGCATTTACACGCTTGTATAATAAAAATAGAGACAGCAAGAAGTCTCATTGTCAGTCTGGCTTCCCAATAATACTTCTCTGTTTCACACAGAACTCAACCTGTGACTCTTGGAAAGGATTTCTAGGCCAGCTGTCAGCACAGGCACCAGACAACACACTCGCACACAAACTGAGCTGACACACATACACCCATGCGAGGCAGAAGACACAGAGACAATGATGTGAGGGAGGGAAGGCGATCCATGCCGGACTGTTCTTTGAACAAAGCTTTGCACTGGCCGTGTGTGCGCTTGCCGCTTGCACCTTTATCTGCTGTCTCATCCTCCCTCTCCATGGGAGGGCATTTGCGAATATGAGGAGAGCGGTCCAGCCTTCACTCTGGACGGCTGCCCTTGGGATGACAGGAAATTGAGGAGGTTTCCAAAATTCCCACGAAGCTCGTGTGGAGCAGGTTCTGAGATAATCGGACAGCAGGAAGTAGGGGACGGCTCAGAGCTCTGAACAACAGATACGAAAGAGTGCAGATATATGTGTGTATGTGTGTGACAGAGTGTGTCTATGAATGTTTCAGAGGAGCTGGCATCAGGACTGTGAGTCTGTTGCCAGACTCCCTCCATATGTCCATCCCAGTCTGTCTGGGCTCACTAGCATCCAGCACTAACAGGCTAAAAGGCGTTAGTGGCTATTTAACTGGCCGTTACAGAAAGGATCAGAGGAATAGATGGAATGGAAGTGACAGCACTTGAATGAGGCTGTCTGTCCTTAAGGAACAGAGTTACAGTAAGTGGAAGGGATCTCATAATTCTGATGTTTACTTGGCCTCATTTCACTCTGTGATATTCAATGTGCGGCCTTTGCAGGGCATCTTCTTCTTTTTTGTGCTCTTGAATGCATAGATGTACAGACACATTCTGTGAATACATCTGCACAAGATAAGATAGAGATGAGACTGATGGCGGAGTGCCAAAGAGCAGTATATATATTTTTTGAAATATCACATTAGAGCAAAAGTTCAAATGGTTGCATTAGTTCTGCTCTATATTTTCTCAAAGTTGCCAGTGTGTGACATTTGTAGGATTTTTACTTGGGTTGTTTTTCATCATGCTGGCAAGGATGGCAGTTTTTGTCAGTTGGTTGGTTAGTCTACCACTTTGAACAGAAATATTGACGTTAGGGTTGCAAAAGAGTGGAAAATTTCTGGAAACTTTAAGCTGGGGAATTTTGGGAATATTCAAAGTTGGAAACTTTGTAATTGATGCTGAATAAATGAATAGAAACAAGTTAGATGAATAGGTGAACTCTCCTCAATCAGCTGCTAAATCAAACCATAACCTACAGTCTGTACAAATTGAAAACTGAAGAAGAAACAGTATCACAGTTGAGCTAGCTAGCGCCATGATAGCTAACCTCTTGAATTAAAATCAAGTCAATTTATACATTTATATAGCACCAAATCACAACAGAAGTTATCTCAAGGCACTGTATATTATAGAGTAGATCTGGCCCGTACTCTTTATAATATTTACAAAGGGAGACCCAACAGTTCCCACCATGAGCGGCACTAGGAGACAGTGGAGAGGAAAAACTTCCTTTTAAGAGGCAGAAACCTCGAGCAGAACCAGACTCAAATTGTCAATCAAATGGTGTTAGGTAACTTAGCATCTCTGACTTTAATTTATTTTTTCCTTGTTAAACTTTAACACCATAGATCAAATATATTTACCTCAGTAATATCATCAAACCTTACTTGACTGGATGTAGTCTGTGTGCTCAGACGCAGTAGTGTGGCTGTAGTGAGCAGGATTCTCGAAATGATCTGTGTATGTGATGGAGGAATGACCAGTGCAGGGGAAAAATTTAACTGAATTTACATTAAATCTGGTTGTTTTAACCAACATTATGCTGCAAGATGTTTTTTTTCCCAACTGCATTTAAGTTCCCTGTTATGGGCTAATCTGGTTTTTCAAATTTCCAGTTTATTCCTATTAATTCTTGTTAATTCCCATATACTCCCGTTAATTCCCATGCAAAGTTTCCAACTCTAAAATTCCCAAAATTTTGCAACTGTAGTGGTGATCCCCTGTGCCAGTACCATGAGGTTGACATTTTGTTTTTTTTTTAGTGAAATATCTGCACAGTTATTGGATGAATTACATTGAAATTTCATACTAACATTCATGGTGCCATGAGGATGGATCATGATCACTTCCCCTTTCTTTACTCTGTGAAATATCTCCACATCTACTGTTGGGAGTGGTCCCAAATTTTCTACAGGCATTCATGGTTCCCACGTGATGTATCCTAATGACCTTGAAGATGCCTTGACTTTTCTTCTAGCGCCACCATGTAGTTGACATTTGTGTTTTTAGCGAATGACTACAACTACTGAATGAATTCTCATGACATTTGGTACAGACATTCATATCCCCCTCAGGATGCATAGTGGTCACTTTTGAAACCCCTTTACTTTTTATTTACTGTGAATTTCAGTGTTAGCTAGCTGATGGAGTGCCCGCGTACAGAGCTCTCTTGACCCTTGTCTCATCAAACTTATGTTGACCATACGTGGATTTTTTTTAAATTGACAGACAGATCTCATCAAAAGCTTTCTGATGAGATTCACTCACATCAAAAATATTACTCCCTTTCATATTCCCAAGATAAGATCAGATAAAATAAGGATAAAGAAAAAGATAAGGCAAACATAACTTGAAAGATGGAATAGCATAAGGATAAAGGTAAGGATAAGATATAAGAATAAGTATAGTAATCAGACATTGACATAAATGGTAAAGATAAGAACAGGTTGAGTATAAAATATGATCCCCTTTAGTCATCAGGTCATTGGCTCATTAAAGCAGCCAAATTGGTTATATAGACATATGCAGATGGCAATTCATCATGTTAAGTAACACACACAGATACAGACAAACCCTGCACAAACACACACACTCACTTACTGTGCTCGCTCATATGGGGCTGTAACTTGATCTTTCAGACAGCTGCAGAGAAGAGCCTGAGGACTTATTATTACATTTAGCCCTTTGGAGGAAAAGAACATTAGTTTTAGGTTGCAACTCACTCTCTCTTGCATGCTGTTTGTCTCTTGCTCTCTAAACGCAGCTGCTGTGACTCTCTAAGTGGGGTTTGGGGATCCCTAGGGTCCTCAAAGTGGTTCCTGGGAGGCCCCCTAACGAAACGAAAATTCACTATAATTCAATTTAATAAAAATGACCCCAGTTACAGAATGTATAAGAATGAGTAACCACAATTTTCAGCACTCTACATACAGTGTAGTCAGTCCTGAAATTCAATACTAAATCAACAAAGATCCTCCCATATGACTGCCTTGGATGAAATCGTATCAAAGGGGGGATTCATGGACTAATGTGGGCTTATTTGGGGGGTCTCTGACATGAAAGAATTTGAGAACCCCCGTAGCTGCATCTTGCAAGTCAGTGGATGGCGGAGTGGATGAGAGATCCAGGAAAAACAAATGGGGGAGTATTTCTTAGAGCACAGATGGCATTCAGCTCTGAGGGAAATGGCATGGGGTGATGAGAAGGATGGAGGACGGTGGGAGAGAAGGGTGGTGGCATTACAAAAAAAGTGGGGGAGTTGGGAGGGTATTTCAACGGTATGAGCAGCCCCTTGCTCCCATGCAGGGCTTGGCAACGCTTCTGGCCTTTTGTGTCGAGTATCCGTGGTAACGGTGACATCACCGTGGGGACGGGCTGGGGCGGGTCTCACACCTCCAACGCCGATACAGGAGGTGATAATTGTCTTGGCAACAGCTGCCACCACGCTGCACATTGTGTCAGCATCAACAGCATCTTGCTCATCCAGTCAGGAGACCCAACAACCTCACGCTCCATCAGATGGTGTTCTTGCTCCTCGGTAGAGACAAATCGAGAACAGGGAGAAGATCTAAAAGAAAGTAAACCAGCATAAAGAGTCTTATGTAATGCACAACTTTTCTTCTTGCAGTCACAGTCACAGTAAAGAATAACACATGGATAATATCGTCCTGTGTCCATCTGTGATCCTTCGTGACTCCACATTTGTGGTATTTATGAGTGGTCGAGCGCCTACTTGTGTGACATATTTCCAGTAATTGCCACAGTGCCTAACTCCCCTTTAATACTGCGAGTGTGTGGCAGCTTATCAGAGCTCTGATAAACTGGGACACATTTGCTTAATAAGGACATCCCGTCGCTCCCACAAATACAAATACTGAACATGGCACAGTCGGGTTCAGATGATTTGTTGGAACAAATAAGTGTCAACTCTACAGTTACAGTAAAACAAGCACAGCTAAGAGGAGTAATATAATTAATAACATTAAATTTAGTTATCTAATCTTTAACGTATATACAAATGCCATGATATGTTTCTGAAATGGCTTCTGATGGGTAACATTTTTGAGGATGTATCATATTTCTAAAAATTGAAACAAAAGGATATTTACTCATCAGTCCCATCAAGAAGGTGGAGTTTCTGTCCTAACTGTGTGTTTGGACATGATAGAAACAGAGATTAAACAGAGAGCCATAGCTACATAGCGTGGAGAATATACACTGTACATTGGTGATGATATAATACACTATAATACAGTATACATTAGTGCAAGTTGGTAGATATATAGAGCCACACAAACCTTGAAATATCAGAATAATCTGATGTAACAGATGTGATACATAAAGTCAAAAGTCCAGATGAGCAGTTTGTCATTTAAAAGGAAACCTGTTCTATCAGAGGAGTACCCTCTGTCAACACAGAGGGGAAGCCATGTACAGCATGATGGCATCTGGCAGGAGTTCAATTCAATTCAATTCAATTTTATTTATATAGCGCCGTATCACAACAACAGTCATCTCAAGGCACTTTTCATATAGAGCAGGTCTAGACCATACTCTTTAAAATAGGTATTTACAGAGAGAGACCCAACAAATCCCACCAAGAGCAAGCACTAGGCGACAGTGGCAAGGAAAAACTTCCTTTTAAGAGGCAGAAACCTCGAGCAGAACCGGACTCAGGGTGGGCGGCCATCTGCCTCGACCGGTTGGGTTAAGAAGGAGAGGGGGGGGGGGGGGGTAGAGAATAGCGAAAGAAGAACATAGCATAACACAGGTTCCATATCAGATGTAAGATGAGGCCAGTAATACAGCAGTAGTAGTGATAGTAGTGATAATTAAAGTATTAACTGCTAACACAGCAATACAACTAATAGCAGTATAAGTAATTTCTAATTCTAGCAGCAGGTGTTGAGTGGAGTTGTAGGAGCAGCAGGAGACTTGTCATCACAGATCAGACTCTACAGCTCCAGAGGCAGAAATACCTGCAGAAAGAGACAGAAGAGGAGAGAGAGACGGAAGAGCACAATACTACAGGAAAGAGGAGATACTGAGTTAGTAACATGTAACATGGGATATGAATCCATATTGAGTGGAGAGAGAGAGAGAGAGAGAGAGAGAGAGAGAGAGAGAGAGAGAAAGAGAGGAGCTCAGTGCATCATGGGAGATCTCCCGGCAGTCTAGGCCTATAGCAGCATAACTAAGGGATGGTTCAAGCCTGAGCCAACCCTAACTATAAGCTTTATCAAAGAGGAAAGTTTTAAGCCTACTCTTAAAGGTACAGAGGGTGTCTGCCTCCCGGACCGAAACTGGGAGAAGGTTCCACAGTAGAGGAGCCTGATAACTGAAGGCTCTGCCTCCCATTCTACTCTTGGAAACTCTGGGAACCACCAGTAAACCAGCATTTTGGGAGCGCAGAGTCCTGGTGGGATTGTAGGGGACTATGAGATCTTTAAGGTAAGATGGAGCCTGACCATTAAGGGCTTTGTAAGTGAGGAGGAGGATTTTGAATTCTATTCTGGATTTGACTGGGAGCCAATGTAGAGAGGCTAACACAGGAGAAATGTGATCTCTTTTCCTAGTTCCTGTCAGTAGTCGTGCTGCAGCATTTTGAATCAGCTGCAGAGTCTTTAGAGACTTGTTGGGGCAGCCTGATAATAATGAATTACAGTAGTCCAGCCTAGAAGTAACAAATGCATGGACTAGTTTTTCTGCATCTTTTTGGGACAGAAAATGTCTAATTTTGGAGATGTTACGCAGATGAAAAAAGGCAGTCCTAGAAGTTTGTTTTATGTGTGAGGTAAAGGACAAATCCTGATCAAAGGTGACTCCCAGATTCTTTACAGTGGAGCTGGGAGCCAGGGCAATGTTGTCTAATGGAGCTACATCATTAGAAAGTTTGTTTCTGATGTGTTCAGGACCAATTATAATGATTTCAGTTTTATCTGAGTTTAGTAGTAAGAAGTTGCTTGTCATCCAGATTTTAATGTCCCTAAGACAAGCTTGGAGTTTGGCTAGATGATTGGTTTCATTAGGTTCCATTGACAGATAAAGCTGTGTATCATCTGCATAACAATGGAAATTTATGGAGTGTTTCCTGATAATATTGCCCAAGGGAAGCATATACAAAGTGAAGAGGATTGGTCCAAGCACTGACCCTTGTGGAACTCCATGTCTAACTTTTGTGTGTATGGAGGAGTTGTTGTTAACATGTACAAACTGAAGCCTATCAGATAGATAGGACTTAAACCAGTTTAGTGCAGTTCCTTTAATGCCAATAAAGTGCTCCAGTCTCTGTAAAAGGATGTGATGGTCAATTGTATCAAAAGCAGCACTGAGATCTAACAAGACAAGTACAGAAACAAGACCGTTGTCTGATGCTATCAGAAGGTCGTTCGTAACTTTTACAAGTGCTGTCTCTGTGCTGTGATACAACCTAAATCCTGACTGAAAAACCTCAAATAAACTATTGTCCTGTAGAAAGTCGCACAACTGTTTTGCAACTGCTTTCTCCAGGATCTTAGAAAGAAAGGGGAGGTTAGATATAGGTCTGTAGTTGGTTAATACATCTGGATCTAGAGTGGGCTTTTTTAGAAGAGGTTTGATTACAGCTGTTTTATACGTCTGCGGAACATAACCTGTTAACAAGGACAGATTTAACATATCTAATACAGGACTGCAAATTAAGGGCAGAGCTTCCTTAAGCAGCCTAGTTGGGATGGGGTCTAAGAGACAGGTTGAAGGTTTAGATGCTGAGATAATTGATGTGAGCTGGGCTAGGTCGATGGTAGAAAAGGAGTCAAGGTTAGGTTTTGCAGCTGACTCTATGGATCCTGTGTTATGGCATAAATCTGTACTGATTGAAGGCAGGATGTGATTAATTTTATCTCTAATGGTAGAGATTTTATCATTAAAGAAGTTCATAAAATCATTGCTACTGAGGGTTATAGGGATGCGTGGATCTATAGAGCTGTGACTCTCTGTCAGCCTGGCTACAGTGCTGAAGAGAAACCTGGGGTTGTTCTTATTATCTTCTATTAATGATGAGTAATAGGCACTTCTTGCATTACAGAGGGCCTTTTTATATCTTTTGACACTATCCTGCCAAGCTAAGTGGGATTCTTCCAGTTTGGTGGAACGCCACACTCTTTCAAGCCTACGTGCTGTTTGTTTCAGTGTACGGGTTTGGGAGTTGAACCATGGAGCTTGCCTCTTTCTCTTTATTGTTTTCATTTTTAGGGGGACGATGGAATCTAAAGTGGTACGTAATGAGTCTGCAACACTGTCTACAAGATGATCAAGCTGGGAGGGAGTAGCTTCTGCAAAATTAAGATGAGGCACTGGACCTAAGTTAGTGGGAATCATTTCCTTGAATTTAACTACTGCATTATCGGAAATATTTCTAGTCAGGATGTTTTTTTCTGATAATACATAATCCAGCAATATGAAGTCGAAAGTGATTAAGAAGTGGTCTGATAGAATGGGATTCTGTGGGAAGACTGTTACATGTTCAATGTCAATACCATAAGCTAAAACAAGGTCGAGAGTGTGACTGAAACAGTGAGTGGGTTTATCTACACACTGAGAGAAGCCAATAAAGTCTAGTAAAGAGGAAAAAGCAGAGCTAAGGCTGTCATTGTTGACATCAACATGAATATTGAAGTCGCCTACAATAATAACTTTATCTGTTTTAAGAACCAAACTCGACAGGAACTCTGAAAATTCAGATAAGAAATCAGAGTATGGACCAGGAGGACGGTACACTACAACAAATAGAACTGGCTTTAATGTTTTCCACCTTGGATGGGACAGACTAAGAACAAGACTTTCAAATGAATTATAACTGAGTTTAGGTTTAGGGTTAATTAATAAAGTGGAGTTGAAAATGGCTGCGACTCCACCTCCACGGCCAGTGTCTCTGGGAATGTGAGTATTAATATGACTGGGGGGGGTTGATTCATTCAGGCTAACATACTCATCCTGACACAGCCAGGTTTCAGTCAGACAGAATAGATCAAGATGGTGATCTGATATCAAATCATTTACTAGTACAGCTTTGGATGAGAGAGATCTGATATTGAGTAATCCGCATTTAATTATTTTATTTTGCTGTACATTTGAGGTGGATGTGCTGATTTTTATTAGATTATTGTGACTAACTCCTCTTTTGTTGACCTTCGATTTAGTTAATTTAAATGGTCGGGGGGCAGACACAGTCTCTATGGGGTAATGGAGGGGTGACTGCTCTAAAGGAGGCACAGAGAAGCGTGTAAGACTGCAGCTCTGTCTCCTGGCCTGAACTCTGGAGTGACCTCCTGTAGCATGTAGGGGATGTGAGATGTTCTCCATGGTGTCCCTTAGGTTTGTGCAGCATCCTCCTCTCCACACCGATCTCCACACATAGGTCTCCAGCACAGAGCCAGCTTTCCTGATCAGTTTGTTGGTGTCACTGTTCTCTGTTGTTGCTGCTGCAAACAATACTGCACTGGTCACAACAGACTGGTAAAATAACTGCAACATCTTGCTGCTCGTATCAAAGGACCTAAGCGTCCTCATGAAACAGAGTTTGCTCTGTCCCTTCCTGTAGACAGTCTCTGTTGCATTTCCAGACCAGTTTCTTGTTGAGATGGACTGAGGTGGGAATGGTGTTTAACATAGTCCTGGTTGTCCTGAGGTCCATAACCATCTTCTTGGTCTTGGTCACATTCAAGAGCAGCTACAGACCACGCCACAAAGCAGTCCACAAGGTCTCTGTACTCTGTAAATGAAAGTGTCTTCAGTCTCATCTGGATTTGATCTGGCTACGAGACACTTGAAATGACAAGTATAAATGGTGCCTGAGATGTGGGCGTTGATCCGGGGGGCAGCACCACTAACACACTTTGCTGCCTCCATCATGGCAGAAAGTGCTTTAATGCTGTGGACAGGCGAGATGGAGAGATGGCAGGGAGGAGTGGGAAATTTTGATGAAACAAGTACAAAGAGGGGCACTTGAGAGACTTTTTGATATTTAACTTTTCTCGACATTTGAACTTGCAATTCCTATACAGTATATCAGGTCAGAGTTGTGTATACTGAGTAAATACTAGCTTTTTGCCAAATATAGTCCACTGAGTGTTGTCCACCTCTGATATTATGTATACTATAGACTTGGTTTCCTTTGAGAAGGCAGTTGGAGTCTGATTTTATGAAAATTTTCAATGTGCATGAATCCTGGGACTCGATTCACAGATTATTACCGCTTCAGTTGCTTCAGAGGCTTTTCCACCTTGACTAGAATAACGTCTTACAGACACATATCATCAGCATCTTGAAACAAATCTCATGAGTTCTTGAGGACAGCAAACTGACCCACTTTGACCAATTTCTGAGCCAGTCATAATCATTGGTGTCGTTGGCTTGAGTCAGCAGAGCATATGGATCCCTAAAGGCATCATAGGGCATCCTTCGTCCTCCCTTACCCTCAACCAGGCCCATCCTCCCTCTCTCCAGTCCATCTGCAGAGCTCCTAGAGCCGACGGGTTCTCTCCCGTCCCCCCGGGCCTCCCAGGTGTGGGGCAATATGGTCCTCAGAGACGGGGCTCCAAGGTCAAGCCATCGCTCCTCCTCCTGTCTCTCCTTGTAGGGTATCAGGAAAGAAGTCGAGCACAGAAACAAAAAATTTGATTTCAACATTGTTACAGGCTGAGCAGAAATTAAGTGAAGTTTGATGTCACTGCTGGCTCTTGAAATATTACAATAATTCAGAGGCAGTTATGGAGAAAATGAAATTTTGGCATAATTGAGAGTTATTTGACAGCTGTTCTGAAAAGCTTCCCAAGGCTGACATTAGTCTTACTTTGTTTTTCTAAGTATTTATAGGCCTTATTAACTGGAAAGTGGTGAAATATACAGTCCTTCCTGTTCTTATCCAGTCAGTCACAGTATTTGAAGTAAAAATGCATACTTGAAGTCTTGCAGTCTTGGATCATGTTGAATTTACTGTGATACTTCAGACTTACCCTGCAATTGAAAATATATGCAATTTCATAGTTTTTTTGCATCATGTACAAGTATGTGTATGAATGAATACGAAGAAGAATGAATAACACATCTAGAATGATACCTGTACCATCTGTATGCGCAATCAACTGGCTCTACTTCTTTTTTATTCTCAGTAATAATATTGTCTTAGCTCAATAATCATCTTGGTTCCCTGGATAAATCTGTGCAGAGTCTGTTGTTGCTGCCGCTACTTGTCAGCCGAAAGCACAGGAAGGTATTGTTACAACCTGACGAAAAGCAGCAGCCAAAACCATCAAGTCTGATAAAAATGAAATTCTGCACACTATATGCCACGAAGTCTGGAGTTGGTGCAGCAGTGCAGAATAACTATTTTCACCCTCAGCCCTGCTTGTCTCGTCTTGATCCTGCAGAGACCCTTTTTTTTGACTTTTTAACAGAGCTTAAACCTTTTTCCCCCTCTCCTTTCATAAGAGAACTGGGGAAACAGGAACAAACAGGAACAGTGGAAATATTTTGAGTCAGAATAGCAAAAGTCAGTGTAGAACGAAACAGGGAAATAAAGGAAATAACGGTATCTATGTTTCTGTATCAAGCCGCATAAATGCATGTTTGTTTTGAGTCATGTGAACACCATTTTGGTGAAATACAAGCAGATTTGAAGCCCTTTAGAAGAAAAGACCAACATAATAATTTCAAAAACATCAGAGAGTTACATTCAGTTCAGTATGATGGAATTATGTAGATCATATTCAAACCCATAATGCTTTTCCACATGGTGTTTACTATGACGCCAATAATTATCAGGCATATACAATGTGTTTATAATACTGCACTTTTAGTGTAACGATGCCGTCTAAGCAGCAGTTCAAGTAAAGTGTTAGCCAACATTTGTGCAATTATCATTTTAACTATAAAAGTTTTTTTTGTCAAACTGCACAAGAGACTGCGTAAGAATTAAAAAAAAAAGAAGAAAAAATTCACCATGTCGAGTACAGTGAATCAACATTCTTGAGAGGAAAAGATAAGATTGTCAGTCAGTGACAAGAGAAAGAGATCGCAGCTACACAGAACACTGCATCCCTGTCAGTCGACATGTCTTCTATTTGTAAACACAATTACATTATTCACTGTTTTTCCTTTTTTCCCTTAGTCTTAAAAAAGTGCAGCAACAAGAAAAACAACAAAATGCAAGGGGAGAACATTTTGTCTACCCCCTCCCCCACAACACACACACACACCCTTCTTCTGGATGCTAATTTTCATTTTAATTGCGTCAAACCGCTTTTTCTCACATCTGAAAAATGTGTACGTGTGAGGGTGTTGATTAGACAAAGTAAAAATACAGCATGTAGGATTTTTATGCTAATTACCCTTTAAACCTCGCTCACGTCAGTCGGCTTCCCTAATTAGCATGTTTCCGACAGGAGCGAGGAAGAGTGAGAGAATGGTGCGATGGGGCTCTGCACGGCTAAATTAACGGTGTGAAAACCCAGACATTTGAATTTTTTTTACCCTCCCCTTCTCTCCCTCATGCTTTCCACCTCTTCCACCCACCCACACCTGTGAATGAGTCTGTGAGAGTTGGAATTAACTCTCTCGTTCTCTCTCTCCATCTATCTACAGTATCTAGCCATCTATCTTCTCTCTATAGGTTTGCCAGTGTCTCTCTTTCTCTATCATTCTGTCAGTGTACAGTCTTTGCCTGTCCATCTGTCTTTTCTCTCTGTCTCTCTGTTGATTTCTGTCTGCCAAATAATCTTGCAATATTTTTTTAATCTCTCTTTTCCTCCCTGTATCTGTGTCCCTCTGTTTTCTCTATCAAGGCATCTCTCTTCATCTGTCTCTCTCACTATTTCTTTCGCTGTCTATCTTTGTCTCTATTCTTCCCTTGCTGTCCATCATTTTCTCAATCTGGATATTTCTATTAATAACTTTTATTTTTCTTTCTGTCCAACTTTCTGTTTATTCATCTCTCTCTCTCTTAATTCATCTTTTTCTTCATCTGTCTATTATCACTTTGTCTATCTCTCTTCTCCTATCTATTTATCAGTATCCCTCTATCGTCTGTTTACCTTCTATCTCTGATGGGGTTGTAAGGATTCTGAAACCGAGACAGAAGCTGTGATACAAGATTATTTGCATTGTGATGCAGGAAAGCTGGATATTTTGCAATTAATGCACACTACACCTATTTTGTTGTCTTCCCCATTGTCATATCACTGTTTTGGTCCAATCATGATTGAATGATTACGCCTGTAGTAAAAGCTAGGCTAGTTTAATCTAAAGATGGATACACATATGAATGCAAAACAAAGAAACCAAGGTATGAACTGAGCCGTAGCTCAAAAATCAAAGTCTGAACCGAACTCTGGATTTTCGAAATTGTTACACCCCTAATCTCTTATATCTATTTTTCTATCTGTCTGTTCATCTGTCTATCATCTTGAGCCCTATCCAACACCTTTGGGATGAACTGGAACAACCAGGCTCTACCTCATGTCGGACCACACTAATGCTCTTGTGGCTGAACGGAGCCAAATCCCTGGATCCAGGTTACAAACTCTTCCATTCAGCAATCACTTCTAGGTGAAATGCTTTGGTGTCCACTTACTTTTGACCACATTATGTTGTGGATTCCTCTATTACTTTTTAATCGATGTACACACAAATCTGTTTCCTTTTGCTGTACATCTGTCTTTCTTCTCTTTATAGTTGTTTTTTTGTCCTCTAGTTCTCAAGTTCACTGTACATATTGAGTTTTTTTTTTCTCTGTACTTTCTCATTCGTTTTTGGTCTCACAGAGTTAAACATCGGACCAGACTACACTCGATATCCGCGGTTCTGGTTAAAAGCCAGCGGTGTTTTGACTGTCAATTTACAGCTTGAGTGCCTTCAAGGTTAGATGCTTTCCATGCTGTGAGAGTAGGAGTTGTGTGGTTACACCTGGCTGATGGAGGCGCCTATTCAGCAGGTCAGGAAGAGGCTGTAATGAACACAGCATCACAGAAATGTCATTGCACTCTTTCTCTTACTGTTGTTTTCTTCCCTCGCAGCTCAAAATCGTCCCTATATGAATTTTAGAAACTTCACTTGTTGTGCTGACTGTTTCCGGTCAAAACACTTTCTCTACATTGTTTTTTTTCTGGCCTTACAGGATGTGATGTTCCCATAATGAGTCATTTGTTTTTCAAGTGGATGTGCATAATTGGCTTAAGCACAGGTGCAACCTCTAATTGATATGATGTTGGTGAGTGCTATTTGCCAGAATTCATTTAGAGTGTGTCGTCACAGGCAGGAAATGGCCTCAGGGCACAAAAAAGTGCTAAATTGGAACATTAGAGCAAAATGATCTTGAAAAAAGCGACGAGTAAACATTTTCTCTCAGAGTTAACATTTACTGACATCACTTGATATCAGTTGCTGCTATTTGAGATTTCTAAATTGTAAAGTTTCCTCCTATAACTTAATTTTTAAAGTGTAAAAATGATGAATGAAGACATAAAAGCAAAGATTCAAACAATGTATAAGCAGAAACATATACTGATGTTGCTAAGTGATTTAAAGGTGCTATATGTAAGTTTTTGCTATTGCTACATAGCCAACGTTAGCATTAACAGATATTTACCTACCAGTCTAGAAGAAATGTTTTGAGTTCAGAACTTCATTCCTTTATTCTGTCTCCAAAGCACTGCCATTGTTTTGCTTCTAGTTCTATCACTTATTTTCTTCTGTTGAGCTTGGCATACTAACCGGTGAGCCCCATCTAATCCAGTCTTGTGACACCACTGTCCAATAGTGTCCAGTCTTCCCTCAACGTGACAGGATGAAGAAGTAGTTCTGCTCAGAGGACGTACTCTAACCTCTTGTTTTGTAAACACAATCATGGCTGAAGCTTTTACTGAGTAATCAGCTGTTAATGCAAATGTTGGCTTTGTAGTGAGAGCAAAAATGTACTTGTAGCACCTTTAATGAAGTTCTTTCTTTTAATGAAGGTTTGAAAATTATTGTTTGCTGCGACTTGAGGTTGTAAATTTGCCTGTTACTTGTATAACTCAGTAATTTGTTTTATTGTTATTATTATTTTCATAAATGAGATGAAAATAATTTTTTAGTCTATAAAATGTCTAGTCAAAACTCTAGTTCAAACTGACATCTTCATGTTGCTTGCCTGATTGATGGTCCAAAATGTTGAGATATGAAATCACCTCATTGATTCAGCACAAATTAACCTTAGTAGGACCTTATAATATAAGTATACTTTCTAATGCTTTTAATAAAGCTACAGTATATGGTGCAGTTCATTTTCAACGTGCATTTCTTTTGCTGTACCTGGCTCCCCTTTCACTGAAATAAGTACAGTGTGCTGCTAATTTAAACACCAGAGAATAAGAATGTTACATTCCCAGACTATCTTCCTCTCCTTTGTCACTCGTCTCTCGGCAGGTGAAAATTAAGAGGTTTATCTTTTTTTTTTTTTGCAGTTAAATTGCTGTAACAGGAGGAAAAAAGTGGACAAAAACTTGCTCCTCTCTACATCTCAGGTGCATGTGAAAGTGCCTGATGTAGTGTTTTTTTTAAATTATTTTACCTCATCTGCTGTGAGAAGACTCATTTCCTGAACACAGTGGTGGTAGTCATTCCAATTAATTAGCCAGAGGAACGGTAAGAAAATCTCCATGTAATTAGCTGATTTAGCCTAATGGGCTAATCCCTATAACTCCACTTAAAGCAGTTGTGTTCTTTATCAGCATACTGCTGTGATAGCCTTGTCATCAGAGAATACATCATTACACCGAAGAAATCACCCTTTCATAGCTGTCGTATGACTTTTATGTGCTTCAAGCTAATTTCTTCTTCACAACATAAATCTTATTTTTGTACTGTAACCATTATTACCCTTATTTTCTGAGATCTGAGAGAAAGATCACTTTACTTTTAAATTGCTTTCTAAAATTCAAACTGCCGTTGTTTTCTCTCTTAAAATCTGTCTGGCAGATTGGATTTTGCTTTAGACTCAGGCAGGAAGTCTCATCATCTGCTCTGGCTGGTTTTGGTTTTTCATTCTTACTATTACCTGTAATGTGATGAGATTCTTTGCTGTGCTTTCATTCTTCAGTTTACTGCTGATTGTAACCTGGGCCCAGCTTAGATTTTTTTGGTGACTCCTCCTAATTTAACATAACATATTGCAAATCTGAAATTATTTCTTATTTCATTTGTAGGCAGCCTTTCGTTTACTGACATTTTATACCATTTATGTTCCTTCCTCCTGCAAACGTTGCAACTTGGCATGTGCAAATTGCAGAGGCAGCTGCACGCCGCATGTTCTGACAGCTGAAGAGCCAATGAGCTGAGGCTAAATAATTCTCCTACACAGAGACATTAACACAGGTTTTAATTCAATGTGTCAAAGTGTCATCCTGTTGGATTTTTTTGTGTAACACATTAACACAGTTTTCATCATGCCAGCAACTATGATGTATTTGCTGGAAATCATCTATTAGCTGTTACTGGAGAAATTGATGTGCTCATACTGACATCTTAGAGTCTAACTACAGTAACTTTGAAAGTGAAGACAAGTGAACATTAAATGATTATAATCATTACACAGAGAGCACAGAACACAGAGCTGCTTCCTGATTCAGTTCGCTGGGGACTTTTCTGCGTGGAGTTTACATGTTCTCTCTTTGCCTGCGTGGGTTCTCTCCGGGTACTCCCGCTTCCTCTCACCATCCAAAGACATGCATGTTAGGTTAATTGGTGACTCTAAATAGACCATAGGTGTGAATGTGAGCGTGAATGGTTGTTTGTATGTGTTGGCCATGCGATGGACTGGCAGTCTGTCCAGGGTGTACCCCACCTCTCGCCCAATGTCAGATTCCAGTAGTTTAAGCTGCTGACTATGACTCAGGGAGATTGTACCTGTTCACCAAAGTTACGTAGAGCAAGGACAGGTGTTCAGAGTGGGAATGACAGAGACAACATTCTCCCTATTATAAGTCAGTGAACCATCAAAATGTCAACCATCATTTTCAGCTTCTTTTCCTTGTGTGTGTATAAATGAAACATCGTTGGGTTTAGGACTGTTGGTTATGCAAAACACTCAATTGGATGTCTTTGAACGATTAATCAGTAATGGAAATGATTGTCTGTCAGCACACATTTTTAGGAAATAAAATTTTATTTTAAGTGAAGTTTAGATGCCAAAATAATCTTTGTGTCATTGATGGATCAGTAACACCTCACTTTAGCACAAACTACAGTTTATTCCAAAAGTGTGAAATGAGAAAATGTATTGGCAGAAAAACAGGGGGTGATTTAAAGTCTAAGTCAAACAGCTTATTGTAGAACCCTGGTAAGAACAACAAAAGTAATATAAATGTATGAATCTACAGTGCATTTAATCAAAACCACAGCACAGTTCATCAGTCTAACACCCTGCTTAGAATATTTGGATCCTCGGCTTTAGAGTAGTTTATAGTGAAGCATGTGTAGAGCATTACAGCAAAATGATCTTGGTCTGTGTCTTTAAATAAAACATTGATTCCAGCCTCCTCCTGCTTTTCTCACAGTGTGAACACTTATTATATCAAGTGGAAATAGAGAGGTTTGGGTTGCTTGAGACGCTGATATTGAATGCACTTTGCACCTTCATGCATTATTCTCGACAAGTTGAGTTACAAAGGGGCAAAGATATCGTATCAAACCTTAAGGTGCTGGGTTGTTTTTAATTTTTATTTATTTATTTATTTTTTTTACCTTAATCGTCCAGCTAGATTAATAGGCTCAAATTCGTAGTGTTGTTATTGATATTCAGTCAGATAAGCTGTGGTCAGTTACATTCAAGGAGTCTTTAGTGGGGAGCGCTGCTTAGTGGCCCACACCTGGTTTATCGAGGAGAAAAGTGTTACATCCTCGAGCTTATAGGCCTTGCAAGGGAGACAGATGGAGGTTGAACGGCTGTGTCTCCCCACCCCCCCACCCGCAGTTCCCCCGTGGGGAGAGACTGTAAATGTATCTTGGTGAGATCTCTGGGGGCTGGATGCACTGTATGTATTAGCAGAAGCGTAGGCTGCTTTTGTGTTTCCAATTAAACGTCTAAAACAATGGATGATAGCTGTGGGCAATTGTGGCTGCGTACAATACAAGTACAGGCAGTCGTGTGGGGCTGTGTGTGTGTGTGTGTGTGTGTGTTATTACAGTAAGAAGCTTGGTAGTTGTTATTCATGATATTCAGCTCCCTCATAAGCTGCACATTCAAGCTCAGCTACAGATTTCTGCATCCAACTGGGCGTGCATCCAATACATTTTAGCCTGGTTTCTCGTGAAGTATTACCGTCCAGGGAGGAAGAAAATATAGAAAAGAGACACTTGCTCAAGATGGGACGTTAGAAAACTGAGGTGCACTGTTAGATGGAGAGTGGAAATAAAAGAGAAAAAGGAGGGGTCAAGCTGAGGTATAGAGAGATTGGGAGAAAGCCACGAGAGCTGCGTGAGTGCGAGTGTCGTGCCGAGCAAGAGGATGGTCTCCAGCAGCTCCATTGATTTCCTCTCCGTCTCCTCGACTGGCCTCCAACGCTCTCCGCTTCCCCCCGCAGTCACAGAGAGAATGGGCTTTAACAAAGACCTCAGCAGACACCCGCAGACTATGACCGCTCTCCAACCTCCATCCCAGACCTCCGCCGTCGAGCTAAAAGCACCCCCCCCCCTCGCCTGCCCTCCCTCCACTGACATTCGACACGAATTACTGAGGTCATCTCCATCCTTCCTCTTTTTCTACTTTCGGTGTGTTTCTACTTTGTGTGTTTTTTGTGCCTGTGTGTGTTCAAACCTGGGCCCATTAGGGTGCGGCTGATGTGACATGACAAAAAAATTCAGCATTAAAGTGAGTATTCAGCATATCCCATGAACTTTATCTTTGCAGGGTGGATGAACCAGTAATTTAGACTAAAACTCTACTGTGACCTCAGTTTATTCCACCATTGCAACTCTAATTACCACTACTATAGAGGACTGCTACACAAAACCACACTCTGTATATAATTTAGAGAGAAAACAAACGTCTTTGTGTGCTCCATTAACAGCCTCTGGCTGTTGAGGTAAACAGATATAAAGGTATTTCTGAAGAGCAAATACTTATTCTTTGTGATTTTGGTGGTGTTGAGGATGTTTTTCATTTTGTATTTCATTTGCCCTTCGACCGAAGGAGACGTCCATTTCCCTGAAGATAATATTTGTAATAAGTAGCTCTTTAATCAAGAGATTATGGTCATGGAAAGATTTGTTGAAAGAGCATTGACAGTGTAGAACTTTTCTGAATTGTCAATTGGATTTTTTTGGGGAAAATTTGTGGCTACAAATGACTCCAGGATTAGGTTGATATGTGTTGGTTAGTGTCTTGTAAGCCCATCAAGGTTGGACATCTTGTGGTTCAGGACACCTAAATAAATGAAAATAAAAACGAATTCACTATGAATAGCAGCTTAACTTTCCCAACCTTGGGGTATCCCAGTATCGTTACAAATTACATCCATATTGGATAGTTTTCCCTATTTACTTCCAGTGCCAATGTTATTCATATTCTTCTTATACAATACCTTACTGTAATTACCTTGCACAGTGAATGTATTAGAACATTGATATTAGACATGAATGATGTAATCCGGGGTATACAGTATAATCATTACCATTTACCTTAATCTCCTAGAGAATACAGTAGTAAGCCATAAGTATCCTGATATGACCGCATAAAAACACAACACTGCAATAATAACAGGTACAATTTTTAATGTGCTTAGAAATATTGGTGCATCATCCTTTTCTTTAATTATTGCCATTGCTGGAGTTGTGTTGCCCTTAATAGGAGGGTACCAAAATCTTCAGTCTTCATGTGGTGACTCCATTAAAGATAACAGGCTTACCTCTTGCAAAACAAGAAAATACTTGTACCACATCCAACTTCGGTGTTGTATTTAAATCAAGGATGTGGGTAAAAAATGTCTCAGTACACAAAATTAAATGAATGCAAAAAAAAACTCAACTTGAAATATTAATATACAAAAGCTCTTACATACAATGCTTCGAGGAATATACACATTTTGTTTGACTTTTAATAATTTAGCCCTGATTTACTCAATAATTGAATAATTAATGGAAGTACAGTGAAATTATCTCTCACAGGTAACCCTTCCCTTAATTCAGTAAAGAA
Source organism: Lates calcarifer (assembly GCF_001640805.2). Classification (NCBI taxonomy): domain Eukaryota; kingdom Metazoa; phylum Chordata; class Actinopteri; family Centropomidae; genus Lates; species Lates calcarifer. The sequence goes on from NC_066850.1 coordinate 11,844,855, forward strand.
AGCATGTCTCCATTAAAAAAGCATGTTGGATGTTGTGTATGAATCAACAGCAATTAGCCCTCACCATTCCTTGGGCGGGCCATCTGCTGTGCGAGCATCAGATACAAACAGGTGGGATCACTGCGCTGAACACGGCGACGACAGCGACGTGATTAATAGGAACTCCTAAACGTCTCGCTGTGCGGAGATGTGGGACGTCGCATGCTGGTGCACTGTAACCGCCACCGTGCATTTCATGAGCACATCCTTTGTCTTCCCCAACGCACACTCCAGTCCACATTTGTTAATTAGTGATTTTAACTGAAGTCATAGTGCAAGCTAATTGCTGGTAATAATGATATTCGATTAAGGAATCAATTGGCTGTGGTGCCTTGACTACTTTGATGGATGCTGCCTTGGGCAGTGGCTGTGAAAGGCTTATACAGCAACTGACAGCATGAAGAAGAATAAAACAAGTGAACACAGAATAGAGAATAATAATAATAATAATAAAAAAACCTCTGCAGGGAAACTGAGAGCAACAAGAAACAGTGGTGAGTGTTCAGGTAGGCCTTGGATAGAGACTCACTAACACTTTGCTGTCAAACCTAAAAGCTTTTTGATAGCTTTCCAGAAACACAAAAACTTCCATCTGTGCCACTGGCATCGCCTTAACAGCAGCTGGTGTGTGTGAAGTCAGAGAAGCCAGCAGTATTGATTAGGCCGTATCGATTCCCAATGTCAAGTCCACACACTGTACAAGAGTGTGTTTGTTGTCCATGTCTGTGTGGGGGGTTCTTGCATGTGAGTGTGCTCATAATCTGCCCTCAGAAGTTCAATGATCCATTCTGACTTCTGTTACAGCTTCAAGATGAGATGCTGTGGGAAAAAAAAAAGTTTCTGGGAACAATGCAGCTATGAGCATGTTCAGTTTTTTTTTTTTTTTTACCGTTTATGTGTTTTCATGTGTACAAGAAAAAGGCAAATAAAAGTTTAATACAGAGAAAAACCGATGGATATTTTTCACACACAAAATTCACAGAGAGAAAAAGAAAGAGAATCAGAAATGACTTTAATACTTAAGCTTGAAATAAAATTGCTCAGTGACGAGAAAAAAAAGAGAGAATGACACATTTTGAACTGACATTATCGTCGCTGTCTTGTTGGCAAAGATCTTAGTGTTGAGCTTGGCACAAGTGATGCTTCTGAGGTCTTTTTGATACTATGGCTTCTCACTTCTGAGACACAGTTTGTTTTTTTTTTTCTTTCATATTTTTTGTTGTTGTTTACAAACTGACAATCATATCTTTCATTTGAGAAGTAAAATTCCCAGGATTGCGAAATCACAAGACCTGCTCTTACCATTAAGAGGGCTTGAATGAATTTTTAACAACAATAAATTGAGTCTGAAGCTGAATAGCTTTTAATTTAATCCAGCTCGTCTCTTGACTGAAGGTGTAACTGAATGGTTAGTTTTGACTCTGGATCCCTGGGGCTGCCCTGAGGCCACCTCATGCACTCAGCACGCGTTAATCCATCTGACAGCTCGACAGCAAGGCATTATTTATAGAACCGAACACCAGCTATGCATGTTTTTAGCGAGATGGAGATAGAGAGGGTGGCTGCGTTGACGGCATGAATGTACAGCAGTGTTTGACCTACCTCACAGGTAGCTGACTTCTCTGCTTGTCTCTTTGCCTGTTTATTACCACACCGCTGAGACAGAATTCACTTGATGTCTAATTACATAACCGCACCCCCTGTTGTCAGAGATGTGGTCACAGTGTGTGTCAGTGTGTATTTGTGTGTAGATCCCCCCCCCTCCCCCATCTATTCACTGTCATCACCTCAAGCAAATAATATAACCACTTTTGAATTTACATTTCCATACACCACCTGTAGCACTATACTTCAGTATTGTAATTGAATCAGCCAGCGGAATAAACGCAAGCCCAGGCCGAGGCCAAGAGACTCATCAGAGAACGCTAATAACTGCCTCCTCCTCTCTGCTTGATAAGAGCATTTTGTTTTGTTCAGCAGACACAGTGAGAGAAAGAGGTAGAGAGGAAGCGCATGATGTGTTTGATTTGAGTCAAGGCCAGTCGGTTCTGATGGCAGCATGAAGGCTCTGCTGCGCAAACAAATTACCGCTCTGTTTCCTTCACTGACACAAGAAGACAAGGAGAGTGATCTCTTGCCCCCCCCCCGCCACCTTGCCTTGCTGGTTGTGATTCTTGTTGATGAGTTTGATAGAGATCTGGATGAAGAACTTGATCTAAAGAAATTGTTTCAGTAGAATATGCAGACCTTTACCCTTTTGTGTAGAGAACTAGTAAAGTACAACATTAAAACCATCTACCTGATATTGTGTAGGTCCGCCTCATGCCGCCAAAACAGCTCTGACCCGTCTGGGCATGGACATGGGACCTCTGGGGGTGTCCATGGGGTGTGTATTGCAGGATTGGGCCTCTGTGGACCTGGCTTGTTCCGGTCAACACCTTAGGCTCTTTGTTGTGTACCCTGACATTTCTGAGTAGTTTTTGTGATGTGATGGGGCACATTGTCCAGCTGAGGGAGGCTGCTGCTGTTGGGGAGTTCTGTTGCCATGGGTGTGTGTGTGTGTGTGTATGTGTGTGCTTAGTCTACAACAAAGTAATATCCAGATGAATACCAGGACCCAAGGTTTACAGTAGAACATTGTATGGTATTGTTATTCATTTAACCTGTTAGTGGCTTTAATGTAGTTGTTTACTGACAATGAAACAAAAGAGAGAAAAGCAATAAAACCCTAACAATTGAGAAACTGGAATCAGATGATACATTCATTTTGAACTGATTAATTAACGGATTGTTTCAGCTTTACATTAAATCTTATGCTGTGATACACCACTATCTCTTCTTCCCTGAGCTGATGCTTCAGAACAGCACTAACTTTTGTGAAACTTGCTTGCAGAGTTGGCACATCCCCGCTTTTACCTCTTGACCACTACTATCTATGGCAGATCTGGTGGTTACATCTATTAGATTCATTTTGTGATCCCCTCAGGGTCCCAGTCACTTGGTTGAGAACCACTAAGTACTGATTATAAGCACCAACAACTTACAGATTTTGCCAGATTCTAGGTTTGGTATCCAGTCCAGCACTCAGAAAGTATGACTTGCAGAAAACCTGCAAAATCATTTAATTTGGCGAAGGCAACATTATGACATGTTACATCACAAATCAAATTTCCGAACGAGGCCAGACAGATACTAAAATAGGTGTGTGACAGAGCAGTCATCTGCTGGCAGTCAGCAGATCTCATGATCTCAGGAGTATGAGGTCGGTTTGCAGGAAAAGAACCTTAAAGCGGCAATCTATTTTAGATAATATTGTCCCCAAGTTTCATGAAAAACAGGGTGAAGTTGAAGTCCTTCCATGTCCTCAACCAGCAGATCGCAACACTGCTGAATACGTCTTTGAGAGGGCGATTTCTTTATCCTCAGAAGAACTTCATCATAGCAGCAGCAGGCATAAAGTATGTCGTTATTTCTGTTATTTTGTCCACCCTCTGTAGTTGTTTACAACGCTCGCTTTCATTTATGTTGCCATATCAAAGCATTGCAAATCTAGATTTATTTACCAGCGGCATCTCCTAACTCATATTTCACGGGCCTTCCACTGCTTATCCAACCAAGTGAACTCTGCATCATTCACTCTCAGCATGTGGTGGAGGATGAAATGTAGAAACGCATTTAGCAATGTTATTAATAACAGCTGTTCTGAAAAGAGGGAGCAAAATGCAAAATGGGAGGCGGGATTGAAATGTAAAGGGGAAACAGCTCAATCAACTCTGTGATCTGGTGCGTTTCAACTGTGTAAAGGGACAATTTTACGACCTCGTAGAATGTTAGGACTATTATATGTATATGGCAGTTTGATGGGGTTATTGTTTGATGAAGTTATTGATTAGTACAAATGTGCGATGATAACCAACAGAGACATTTCTTGTCATTCTGTGAATGTGTTGTAGTTATTGTCGTGATCTTTGAGGCCCAAAATGGGTACATTTGCAAAAGCATTATTAGAAAATTATGCAGTTAATGCTTTTATATCCAATTTTACAATAAATTATGGTAATGATTAAAAATTGCACAGCAATAAGAATTGTGATGGCGTCCCTTTTGATTTAATGGACACTTGGGTTGTTTCACACATCAAGATCAAATGATGTTGTGAGGAGAATTAATAACTAAAAATCAGTATTTAATCATAAAGTAAATATATGTAAAAAGTCTAGTGAGTTTTGGTAAGTGTTAATCATTTGCCTTTTTTATGTCTTACAATTTAAAGACTCAAATTCATTCCCACATTTCTTTTATACAATAGATCTTATATAGATGCAACATATGACCACAGTAGTAGTTCAGTTAGTAGTTCAGTTTAGGGTTGGGCTGGTGTAAAAAGTGGTACATACTGAAACCTAGGTAGCCCATGAATGAGAGTGTAGCGACTCCGGTCCATTTTGTGGTGGTAATGCACCTCACTGTTAAGATGTTGCCTCGTATTACTTCATCATATATAAAAAGATTATTTCAGCAACATCCATATAACAACACCATGCTGTCTAAGGGCCAAAAAATTACTTTATCATCAGTAAGACATACCAGGTTGCACCACCCTTCAACCAATTGTTATACTTAAGTAAATGCCAGAACACTTTACTTACTGTAATAAGTATAATCAAAAGTTTCGTCAGCAGTTTCCCAGCAGATGTTAAGGTATACTTGCATCTACACAACCTCACACAGCACTGACAGTGAGTCACTGCAGCAGACGTCTATATGTTCCATATTTACCCCCAGCTCCCTCTTTTTCTTCTGTCTTTGTTTTGATGTCGAGTACCGTTCGCCTACAGTACCAGCGCCATGTCAGTCTCAAGATAATACGAGATGACAGCCACAACCCAGCGCAACCCCAGTATATACAGGAGGCACCGAGGGGGACAGCACAAACCCTAACGCACACATCCCCATCTTATCCCATCGTTTCCAATCCATCAGTAAACAGAAAACAATGAAATGACAGGTCCTGGAGTGATCAAGGTTCAGCACCAACTCCAAATAACCCCCCCTCCCCCTGCTAACAGACATCACGACAGTGAGTTTCTGTCGCCTCACTCCATGGCCTGCAGCACCATACGGGGCTTTTCAGGAAACTTTCTACATCTCTGTGCAGTTCATAGTCTTAATTTATTTTGATTTAGTCCACTGGAGATTAATCTTGCAAGATAAATAAAAACATATTCATGCAATATGTACTGTAATAGATGTGTAACCAAACAAATGCCATCATATCTGTCGTACTGGGAGGGGGCCGAGTGGACACTGACTCAGTCTGACTCAACTCTACTTCATAAAAACAGAATGTTGTGCTCCTGATCTGACCATCCACACGTTCTTTTGTTTGCTGGAGTCCTAGTAATGAGAAAGAAGAAGGGAATGATCTAATGCTGCTAAAAGTAGAAAAAGTATTCCCAGTGATGCGTCCAGTTTTTACACGCCAGGAGGGTAAACACTTTCGTTTGGCAGTCCTGCCATGGCCCATCATGCACCCAGCCAAAAGTGTCAACAAACCAGGCACTGAGTGGCTGCCAGCTACAGAGGTGCTGTGCTGTTACTGACCACGACCTCTGACCTTCCTCAGGGGCAACTTTTCATGTTGGGTTCAAAGTTAGTGTCGCCTTATTATTAACTGTCTTTACATTTGGTATTCTCTCAAAAATAGGGTTGTATTTGGTAAAAATAATATGAATATTCAATCTTAAAGCACATAGATAGTTTATTTTGGGATTTCACATTCAGAGGCTTTTATGGGTAATTTTTTGATTGCTTTTGTATTATTGTATTATATGAACAGAAGCAACCCTGGGATGCAGTGGGATTTTTTTCTCTCTCTTTTTTAATGCATTTGTCAAGAAAAACCTATTTAGGGAATCCCTTTTGAGTTTTGGAATGCTGCTGTACTTTGGGTTGACTGTGTTTTCCCATTGTGCTCTCGTTGCAGGTTGAAAGTTGTGAAAGTTGAGAAATGTGCTTGGGTTTTCAGCATTGTCAAAGTTTGTGGCATGGATCCTAAAACACCAGGTTCAGCTGGTCACATGAGAACTCCAAGTTTGAATTAAATATTGTATTCTCTCTCATTTTCTTCCTCTTGCACAATGATTTACTCTGACAGATAACATTTTTTGGACGTCGGCCTTTTTCAGCTCATCATCTGTGGTACATCTGCAGCAAAACATGTTACACCAGCCTCTTGAAAGTCCTGCAGGTTAAACTGGATTAACCCAGCACTTTTAAGGCTGATTAATTCTAAGAGACTCACTATAGACGGACTTAAGAGCACTTGCCAGCCTAGCAACATAATGAGACTTCAAACCACCAATAATGCAACACTCTGTAAAACACTGTAGTTGCAATGGCACTCTCGCCATTCAAAGTTTCAGAATAAAAGTCTATGGCTAGTACTGTATTGTCACTCTCCAGAAGATGTTTTTTTCCATTTAGCATCTAAGTCTAATAATGGTAGGGAAAACCATATAAATATTTATTTATTTTTGTTTGTTTGGCCATCAATTGTCTCATTAAACAAGTCCCACTTGCGTCAGTCCCAATTTAACAGGGGCTCCTGCTGACATCTTGCAACAGGTGGTTTGAAGTCTGTAATATCTTACATCACAAAAACGAGCAGAAACGCTTAGTTTGGTCTGCTTTCCTATTTAAGATCCTTTTCCTATCATCATGGTAATTCACCCCCGCACATAGCTTGGGCCATAAAAATGTGGTTTTCACAGTTTGTTGTGGACAAACTTAACTGGCCTGCACAGACCTCACTGACCTCAGATCCATCCAGCACCTTTGGGGATGAACTGCAACGCCGATTGCAAGTCAGAGGTTATCAATCCAACATCAGTGGGTGACCTCAATAATGCTCTTGTGGCTGAATGGGAGCAAAATCCCTGCAGTCAGGTTCCAAAATCATCTGCTGCCTTCCCAGTAGAATGGGAGCTGTTACAGCAGCACAATGATGCCCACCATTTTGGAGTAAAGATGTTCAATTATCTTATACTGTATGGGTGACATGTTTGGGTGCACTTTGAGCCTCAGAAGGGACTCTAAAAGTGTGTCAGGTGAACCTAGGTTTGGCTTGAAATACCAGTAATAAACCCAAAAACTCGATCACACTGGCAGTGCATCTGTACTGTAGCTCACCTATGCTCAGACACACACACATTCATACACTGTTCCCCTACTGTTCTCTTTTACACTCACTGCCCGGCGCTGCCAGTCAAATAATTCCACTCATTATACAGGACCAACAGTTTTTAAGAAGCAAACCTTGATGAAATCATTATTATTATGACTCATAATTGGATGAAGAATGAATAATTCTTGGAATTGCAATGGCCAAAAAAGCATCCCTTGCCACATTCTCTCTGCAACCCTCCCTCTCCCATTCTTTCTCTCCCTCTCACCCACCCACTGACTCCCGCCCTCCCTCCCACTTCCTCCTCCGAGCATTAGATGAGTATGGTGGTCTAATTACTTTCTTCAGGGAGAGAATTAGCATGAGCTGTCCTGAGTGCTCTGGTCTAATGCATAAAGAACAGGCAGCGAGGGCCCAAAGTGGGGACCGGGGAATCGCAGACACTTTCTCCATTAGCCAATCACTCACACTTTAAGGGGGGTGAGGTGGGGTGGGTGGGAGGTTGGCTGGCCAAAACCTGCATCAAGTGGTCATACTTTAATAGATGAACAGCAGAAATCTGCATGATGTTGGTCTCACCAAATTTTGCATGTCAGTGGTCGTGTTTAGCGGGTGACTTACAGTACCAAAACCTGCTCGCTGATTGTCATGTTTAATAGGTGGCTTAAGAAAATCTACATATTGATGATTACAGTTAATGGATGACTTGCTTAAATCTGCATGCAGCACCATGTTTGACTTTTGCAGCTACAGCAGACTCTACAGTGCATGTCACTGACCAAGTTCCAAGAAATAATAAAAGATAAAGATAAAATGTATCTCTTATACATTTTATAAAGCACAGCACAGTTGTCCACTTATGTCCACTAATAAAGTGCTTGTCTTTGCCACTTACGGGCTCAGATTGTTATGATGTTATAGTGTTGTTATTATGGATAGGATTCCTACAGAGACAGACCTTTTTATTAAAGAGTAAGATCCTTATTGTTAAACTAGAAACACCTGTTTTATCACTACCAGACCAGATTGATTAAAAATAGCAATTTTACATTACAGAACACAGGGGTTGCCAATTTACTGCTGCCTCAACTGGTTAGTTTGTTTGTATTGTTGTGTGACTTTCAGTGGTGGAATAAGTATTCAGATTCTTTACATTAGTAAAAGTCCCACACAATAACACAAACACACCAATTAAGGCAGCAGTAGGTTAGTAACTACCATGTTTTGCAAGGTAAAATTGCTGTCTTTGTCACTGGCTTTGAACAGAGCGATAAAACAGCTTTTTCTAGTTAAGAAAACCCATGGCCATGACCAGATCACTGGAGCTTACAGCTAATTCATTAGTTTATGTATTGTCTTAAAAGGTCAGGTCAAGTGCACATATAAAATTATGGTGCCAACATAAACATAAACACATCAACATAACTTTTACTCTTTGTCTCGACTTTCCTTTCAGTGCTACATACTCATATGTCAGTTGTGTTAAGTGGCCCCATATTGTCCTGAAATTCCCAGATTACATTTAGTGTCCCAGTCTGCTGCTGCTGCTGTTATTGCTGTGTGTGTGTGTGTGTGTGTGTGAGACAGCCTGACAGCTGTGGTTGAGCAGCAGCTAGGAGGACACTGGTAGTCCAAAGAGTATAGAGCTGTTTGTTTTTAATAACATGCCAGAACAGAGGGATGTACCGAAGGGGATGAGGGATGAAGGGAGGATAAATAACCACAGTATACAGAACATCCTGCCTCCATCTTGCCGGACCTCGGGCTTTACAGCTGGACCGGCCAATATTCTGACTCATGACACCAATCTTTGCCATTAAATTGTGTTTGGATAGAAAGCAGTCAGTGTTGGGCAACATCAAAGTTCTGTCTTTTTATGGTTCTCCAGTTTATATCCTGGAGAGGCATTTGGTCTTTGACCTTTGTTACGCATAATTGATTCACTGTCTGCCATCTGTCCTGTTAATTTCCACTGATGCTATTAATTGCATCCTGTCATTGACATACTGTACGTGGAATTCAAAAGTGTGTGTGTTGAGGCAGTGACAGTGAAAACCACCTGATGTAGATGCCACAGATTTGTGATTTTTGTGTTGTTTTTTTCAGTGAAAGTCTGGTGTTTGTTATGTATGTGCACCCGGCTGATGAATCAGAATTTAACTGTGAAATCAAAGCACCACGTGAGCAGCAGTGACTCAACATTTCGTCTCCAAAAAGCTTGACTCACCCAGTGTTTGTCCTTTTGGTATAAATCGGCGCAGACTGTCAAAGTTGGCAATCATGACGGTACCATGTGCACACATTGTACTACATCAGGTTTCATGATTTCTGGGTATTGACGTCCTTGAAGGGTTACCTGTTGCTTTCAAGAGGAGCTGCCTTGTGCAGGGTACAAAAGAAATGTCTCTATGGACAAAGCTTATGAGGAGAAAATACTTGTATTTTGTGACTACTAAGCTCACACTTGTTTTATGCATGCAGTTTTATGTATGTGTGCATATTTGTGCACCTGAGGCTCTGTGTTGTTTGGTTGTTGTCGAGCAGAGCCTTGGTCTAATTGAGCAGACATCAGACTGTGATTAATATTGTTGATGAGTGCTGCCAGCAGGGGTGAAGACACAGAGAGGAAGAACTGTCAGACAAACACCCAGGTAACATCCTTCATTCCCCCCGCCTCCTCGCCGGCTCTCTCCTTCTCTGTACTCACAGGAAAGGATTCAGTGCCCCACTGGTTCACTGTTGATTACACCAATGTCTGCTTAGGCTGCTGAGTCTGCTCCGAGTCTGCCACTGCTTAATATAGAATTTACCGTGCGAGGGATCTCAGAAAAGACAGTTTTTGCACCAAGGCTTGGGTATGAATTTGACAATGACATAATTTCAATGTAAGCATTTGATGCACAGTGGCATGAGGAAGGTGGTTGGCTCCTGTCAACAAAACAAACAAGGACAAAATGTGAAAGTGAAGTTGGTTCTGTGTCTGCAAATGTCCACAGAGATCATCATCTCTGGAGGACAAAACTATTACAGAGGAAGGTCTGGTGATTTATAATTTTTACCCAATCCTGGGCAGTGGTATTCCAGCAGCTCCTGTATTCTGCTCAGTAAAATGACATTTTTTGTCAATGGAGCCTGGTAGTGATATATAGTGATGTTTCTGGTTAAACAAAAAGAATCTTACACTTTAATAAAGAGGTCTGTCTCTGTAGGAATCCTATCCATAATGTTGTCAGACACTTACAATAACAATCTGAGCCTGTCAGTGGCAAAAAGCACTTGGACAGTTGTATCATTTGTTTATGTTGCAGCAGCTGTTTGTGGTGGCTTGGCAGACCATTCTTATGTACCACTGCACCAATTCCAAAGATTTTTGTCCCCCAGGTTGAAAAAATACTTGAGTTATCCCTTAACATTGAGCTAGGGACAACTCCATGAACAGGTTTCCAGTCCATCACAGCACTGACAAACTGTCTCACAATTCCAGTGAGCTCATTTGCATGGTTTTTGAACAGTAGCCAAACATAACAATCCACTCCATTTGCATGAAATCTTTTTTTTCTGACTAATAATCAAAATAAGTGCAAAGTCTGAATAAATATTTGTCATGTAAACACCTCGGTAAGGATAACCAGCCCAATGGGAATAAAACTTCATCTCATCTAATACTGGATGGTTTAGAAACCCAAATTTTGATTACTTCCTCTCTTTTTTTGCTAGTCTTTTCTGTGCATACTTATCCACTTAAGTCAAAGACTCTCCCTTGGGTAAACGCATCACTCTGTCTTCCACTATTAAAGATTTACGAGCTCTCTTTACTACCTTTCCAAACGGCGAACATGAACAAATGTTATTGTTAGACAAAAGGCCCCTCGAGATGCTTCATTTTGCTTCCAAAGGGTTCTGAGAAAAACTTGTTTTACAAATGATTCTTTTTCTCTGTAGATTGAGCATGTACAAAAAAATGCAAGAAGTAGTCATGGTAAATCTGTGATGTTCAGTGGTGTTTTGGAAAACAAATCAAAAGCAGGCTTCTGCATTGTAACTACAGTAGTAGTGTAGTCTTGTCAGATAATACTTCAGCATAAAAACACAGCAGTAAACAGATAATACCAAGAGCTGAAAACAAGTTACTCCTTGTGTTTTTATACACACATTCTGGTATCTTTGATTTTTAAGCATGGATAAGATATTTTCAGAGCTTCATGTTCATCCCAGATATCAGTCATTGAACATTACAGTGTCTGCTGCAGACTGTAATATCATCTAACTGGAGATCTACCCAGATTTTTATGTTTATCTGCATGGCACACTTTTAATTATAACTGGCAATCAGACTTTTTAACTGCATTATCATATCCATATTAACAGTTTATTATGGTTTCATTTAATGTTGGTCATTGCCAGCGTTAGAGTCATGCTGCTATAATAATGTTATTAATTGTAATTCCTTTTAATATGACACTGAGGGCCTCTCTTTAGAAAGTGATTCCAGAGGGACTTCACTAAGCTCTCTGTGTGAGCATGTATGATGATTTATGCATGTGTGTGCACATTAATGCATGTGTGTGTATCATAGCTATCGCCATCAACCTGTGTGTGTGTGTGTGTGTGTGTGTGCGCGCCTGTGTGTACTTTACTGGTCTTATCATATAATTAAGTGGCATTTAATAGACTGTTCTTAAACTCAGTGATGTCTTCACAAACAGGAGAAGAGAGGCTTTACAGTATATAATCAGTTAAATTGTCAGTGGATATTAACATTATCTGCTCTCCCCCGTAATGTGATTTCTTTATTATGTTTCAAATTTCATTAAATGGCAATATCTGAGCCAGAATAATTAAGCAAATATTGGCCCAGAGATCCTGGAACGCCGGCATTTATGACACCCAATAAAAACATTATTAAAGGGGGTGATTCCCGTTGAAAGATGGTAAACATCAAGCTGTGTCACGTCGCTCTCAGACGCCATATAAGAGAATACAGAGGGAATTGGGAGGAGAAGGGAATGGTGGCGATGAAGGGGATGAGGGGAAGACAGATTATGTTTGACAGACAGATAAAAGGAGGGGAGAGCAGCCATGATGAGGACAGCTGAAGAAGGGAGGAAAGGTCACAGATGGATGAGAAAAGGACAGAGTGCAAAAAAATAAAAAAGGGGGAACCAGGGCAATAATGACTGGATGATGACAGGCTATGGCTGATAACAGTGATTGGAAGGAAAGACAGGATGGATGTAAGGTTTGTGGTGGAGACCAGAGGCAGAGAAATGAGTGGAAGGAGTGAGGAAAGCAAAGGAAGGGAACATATGAAATGGAGGTGTGAGATGGAAGTGGAGGAAGAAAGGGAGGACCCCAACGCAACATGAGATGAAGAGGATTAAGGGATTGCACACATCAAGGACTGGAAGAAAGATATGTGGGGGAAGAAGAATGAGTGATTGAAGATGGGAGGAGGCAAAAGAGGGGAAGGAGGGGGCGACCGAGCAACAGAGGAAGCGGTGGTTGTGCAGGAAGAGGCCTGCTAAACCTAGATAGCACACGGAGGGGATGGCAGGAGAAAACATGGAGTGAAGTCTTGAGGACTTGAGGATATCTGAGGTTTAATTCTCCCTATAGGCTCCTTAAATACTGCCCGCGGAGGGACCAATCGCACCGACATTACGTGATTCACGTATGTTTAAGCTCAGATGCCGGGCCAATGGATCATGCTTGACTAGCTTTCTCTCTGTGAGAAGTATACGGAAGGATGGCAGCAACGTTCAAGCCAATTAGAGGAGCTCTGAGCCAGTTTTTAGTGTGAGATAAAGCTGAGCTCTGCCTCTGCTGGCAGATTGGGTGATGGATCGCAGACGACACACACACACACACACACACACACCTACACACACACATTCATCCACACACATCACACTCGACATGAAGTGAGAAGGCTAGTGAGTCTCCATCTGGACTGTCCGCGGCTATCTTTCTTCCTCTTCGTCTTCTCTCGCTTCATCTTTTTTTTTTTTGCCTCCATGCACACAGGGATGTTCTGTTTCTCTGTCCAAATTTGGCTGGAGCTTGGCTTCGATCCCCTGTTTAATAAAACTGAAGCTGTACGTGTAGATAGAGAGGGAGAGCTGCAGGATGGATGAATGGATGGATGGATAGATGGATGGATGGATGGGTAGGTGGGTGGGTTGGGCCGGTGTGCGAGACATCATCGGGCTTTAATATGTGCTCTTCCTCTCATATCCTTGCTTGTTTTAATATGAATAGCTACTTGTGGAGGGGAATGAATTCATAGCTGCACGCAGAGCACTACCAGCGTTATTGGCTGCAGCGTTGAGTGGCAGCCTCCATATGTGCCAGAGCAGCTTTGCAAAGGATATAATAATAAACCCCTGTGAGAGGTGGCAAATAAAAACAACAGGGATAAAAGTACATCATATCATAACCTGGTTCTCTGGAAAATTACCCTCCCCACCCCCACCTCCTTGGAGGCTTTTTGCATTCTTCCAGATTATTCTCCTCATCTTCATCCTCATCCTTCTCCTCACTTATTTTTTTCATCATCACCCTAACAAGCACACATTTTCCATAATGTCAATCCTCTGAAGGTACCTCTACCTCCCAAGGGGGGAGCTGCAGCAGAACAATGCTTTCATCTGCTGTCCTTTCCCCCATTTTTTTTTTTTTTACTTCATCACCTCTTCCTCCTCCTTGACAAGTGTCATTCAACGTTTGTGTCCTTCTATCAGTACCTAGAATATTTCATTCCCTCCTGGTTTGTTAATGTTTTTTAAGGAGAGTTTCTGCCCCAGATGTGGTGAACATCAGCTAAACACAACCGCCAAGTGCAAGCTGAAAAATATATTCAGCTTTGTTCCTGTAATGTAACCCATTCAATTATTTTCACCAACTCCTCTAGAGAATGCCTCAAATCAAATTTCCCAGACCCCCCGCACCCTCCCCCAAATCTGGCAGACAACAACTTCATAATGTTCCAGAAATAACATGACCAGTGGTAACCTTGTGTGCCTTGGGTCAAGATTTGATTTTCTAGCTTTCATCACAAAGAACTGAGAGGGAAGTTATTCTGGAAGTCAATGTCTCGGACAGTCAGTTGATGCTTTGTTGCCTGTGCCTTACAATTTAGGATCGTTTTATCTTTTCTGTTGAACATGACAGAAAGTTGTAACGATCATAGCACTGCAGTACTGGTGCTATGAAGCTAGCAGTAAGCTAACTTGCAGGTAAGCTTGCTAGCTTCAAACAAGGGGCATTTCAGAACACACACACACACACACACAGGTACAACATCTCCTTCAGTAGTATATAGTATAAAACTCATACTTCCTCTGTGCTTTCTCCAAGCTAGTTAAAGGGCTTCAACACCAAGTTCAGATAATTTGCATTTTGTCAGTAAAATCACTGCACTTTTTTTCTTTTTGCTGCCTTTAGAGGCTGTAAACTTTTACAAACACATTCATGTGTCTGCTATCAGAAACTTCTGTTAGTGCTCTTCCATATAGTACAAAGTGCACACTATGTACTTACCTACATTATGTGTGAATTTTGACAAGGAAGTATTGTATTGCAACCCCTGTTTCCCCTGTTTCACACGACATGGAAATTATGCTGCTGTCTGTGTCGCCAATGTGTCTGCCAGTTTGAAAATAGCTTGATGGCCCCTCCCCTTCCACCACATAGTCACATAGTCTGCTGATATATTTTCAAAGTCTTTTGAACTGATCTATAGTTCAGCATTACTCTTGAACCTGCTGGATCTGATTCCAGCAGTTTAAGCCACTGACTATCACTCTAGAGGGACATTGTACCTGTTGGGATGGCCATTGAGTATTTAGACAATGTGAAAGGGTTTCATTGGAATCAATAGGCACCATCTTGGAACTTTGGTATCATTTTCTACAAGGGAATCCTCCTTTCTGTTTAGATAAATTCAGTTTGGTGTGAAATCTACCTGTTAAAAAATGCTGCTGTGTCCCTTGAAGTCAAGTATCAGTACAAAGTAGTCATTGTGAGAGTTTGTCAGTCGCTGAGCAAAAATGAAAAATAACAAGCCGAGGGATGGATTGTTTTTGTTTACTGTTTGTCACTGGCTTGAGATGGTTTAATAATGTAAGAAAAGGAGCAGTTGAACCTGGGGGCCATGCATTTTACATCTCTTCATGCTTTAATTAAAGCAGTGACTTCAGTGGGACACACGAAAGAGGGGCTCATATCTGCACACCCACGCAGGAAAACACACACATAAGCACACATGTACTACACACGCACACACACGCACACACCTTTGACAGCATAATAATTGAGCCTACATCTCGCGAATCTGGGTCACAGCAACACAGCATACACATCCTTTGATGTGTCATTAGGCTTCACGATTTCCTCGAATGCAGCGCTATTCAGGAAAGAAATTTCAGGTTGGCCAAGTCATACCAGGAGAATAATTTGGCATCTGTGAATGGTTATCATCGGTTTGCACAGAATTCTGGATGTGATACAATATTCACTTTGCGTCCAAATCTCCTCAAATGCCTGTGCTGCTTTATAGTTTTTAATCTATATTCATTAAGACATGCTAACAAGTGTCATTCTCTTTTTTTTCTATCCATCTCTTCCCTCATCCAGTGTAATCAGCAACATTTTAACCTGCACCATCAAGGTACTGATTATACAGACGTACACACTGTTACGCACACATACACACAATATGGCGGATTCCTCTAATCTCTGCTCCTTTCTTCCTGTTGTAATCAAACATCTTCAGTCATAATTGAAGTGGCGATAGCAGAAAAAGACGAGGAAATTGAGACAAAGTCCACTGGCTTTCATCGTGATTATGAGTCCTGAGGAACAGACTTGGTGTGTTTCTGTGTGTGTGTGTGTTTCCTGAGCTGTAGCTTCAGGACAAATGTAGGTAACAAGATGCAGTCTCATCAAATGCCAGATGAACACTTAAAAATATTTTAACTTCCTGCTTCAAGCTTGTTGTCTCACCCCTGAACACTCACAGACATGCTCATGAACATTTTTGTTATGATGATGAGAAGAAGCCGGGATCAGAAATGAATTGGTATTATTCTGGAATCTATTGCGTAAACACTCATAATTGCCAATTTAATTGCTAACAGAAGAGGAGACATAAAAAAAAAAAAAAACATTAACTCAAGTGTCTGAATTATTTCGACTTTGCCCTGTCGCATCAAATTAGTTTAATGACTTTTTTTTGGTGGGAATCTATTTTTTTATGTATTAAATCCTGCCATCTCCCTATTTAATGTCATTTATATGATGATTTGGGTTTTATTAGTGGGAATGAATGAATCTATTAGCAGTGTAGGGGGCCCCCCCATCAGTGGAAAGCTAGCCTGCCTGCAGCTGCCTGGTGAGGCTTCACAAGATGATACATCTCCTGCTAGGTTGGCTTAGCACGCACACACATATACAGACACACACTTCATCAGAGATGGAAAAGATACTGTTGCTGCTTTATCCCCGCTTCTGGCTGCTTCTCAGCCCATGATGGCAACTTAACCACCCACTGTATCTGCAGCTGAGGTAACACCGGAAAGCAATAACGCTGATATCCGAGGTTAAAGGTGCCAGATTTTGACAAGCTATGTCATCATTATCAGCCTGTATGTGTGTGTGTGTGTGTTGGGGGGGGGGGGCTCAAGGTATTTTCTTTCACAAATCCTTGGCTGAGACGCAGCAGGCATAGAACGTTTGAATCTTGCTGTGTGATATAAGGTGTTAGCTTTAGGTTTTCATCTAAATCTGCCTAAAGGGCAGAAATACTCCATGATTTTAGCTGTAAGTCAAACCCTGCGATCCTAATATAGCCAGGGGAAACAACAGCCTCTGCCATAATCAGGCGCCAGCACGATAAGCCCTTGGAATCTGAAATGTGTTTCACCCCCCTCCTCCTCTGCCACAAGATTCATTTCACAAATGCAACTCTAAAAAGAGCAAAGGGTTGCACAGGACAAGAAGAAGAATAAGAAGAAAGAGAGGGAAAAAAGCATCCATCACTCTGAGGCTCTATCAAATCCATCTGCCGAGGTGTATTATTTGAGACATACTCCTTATCCTCTCTTTTCAAGTACGTCTCTTTGCATTTTTTTAGCATGACCAGGTCATCAAAGGATCAAAGCGCTGGCGGTGCAGCAAACCAGGGACTATTTAACATCTTAACAGGTAGAGAAAAGGATATCTAGCCCAGCGTAAGGCTTGTCTGGCAAGGCAGGGTAGGATAGGTGGGTGTAAGGAGAGGCAGTTGAGCTATTGTGGATACACAGGTGCTGCATGGAATATTGTCATATCATGTACCATGTAAATGTTCAGCAGTATTGTATAATTAATCAAAAAAGACTGACAGTCTCCTCCATCTTCTGCGCTGTGTTTTAGGTTGTTGTCAACAGGTTGTACATGTTTGAAGGTTTTGTTAGATAGCTCTGTGACACTCCACAGGCCCCAAAAGTTTTCGCCTCTCTTTGCTCTTCTTGTAAAGCAAAAAAAAAAAGAAAGAGGAGAGAGAGGTAGACTTTCTTTTTTTGTTGCAGGAGACCATGTCATCTATGGAAAATATGGAAGGTGGAAACTGCTGCACATAGCACCTTTTGTCAGCAGTCTGTGATAGAAACATGAATGCTCTAACATAGCAAAGTGAATTCATGAAACTTATTCACAGAAAATGCTTTGCCACACTGAGGCTGTTTTGGATTTCTGGACTTTTTTAGGATGAAGATGACATGATACAGCAACATGAGTGTGATGATAGAAAATGTCATAGCTAATTGAAGAAATGAACAGTAAATGGAAACTTTTTGCATCTGTACTTTGTTTTGACAATCAGCTGTTATACTGGAAGAAATTAATTCAAAGAGGGACTAATGTATGAATTCCTCAGTTAGACCAAAATGCATTGCAACAAGGGATGCCATGGTGGAAGTTTTCCCACCGGGTAATAGACTTGTGACAACACCAGACATCCAGATGCTGCCACCCCCACCAGACAAAGTTTGCACATCGCCTCATTAATGTGATCAGGTTCCCTTTCAGTGTTGGGTTTTAAATCTGAAATATTGCCAAATTGGCGCTTCTGTGTTTTGCTTTGACGCCAAATCGTCCACTCATCTTGTCGGCCAGCTCTCCTCTTGTCACGTCATCAGACTCGGCTACTATGAACTGTAGTGTCTGACTAATTATTGAAAACTATTATTTTACAAATTAAAGAGATTTTTATTTGATGAGTATGGATGTGATTGTTGATGCGCAAAAATGAACCAAATGTTTTCTGCCTGTAAAGTTGGTGTGTGTCTGGCCAGGGGTATCGTTATGTTGTGTTAGAAGTGAATCAATTTTCAACTCAACTTAAAAAAAAATCTCTTCTGCTTTCAGACTGCTGCTGTCCTTGATCTTACCACCTACCCGCATAACCACAAAGACCGCTCAAGTCCAGGAACGCTCTCTGCGGTCATCCCGAGGTCGTTCAGGAAGCACAAGCAGCCATGGCACGATGAGGAAACGCAGACAGGTAAACTGAGTGACACTCAATCACAGAATAACTTCCTGAAAAGCGCTTCACATCAAACATGTCCAACACCTAACTGTAAGTAGATCTAAGATGATGTTTTCCTTTAAATCCAGGCATAAACAGATTTTCCCCCAAAAAATAACCTCTGCTCCATCCAACATGTATTCAGACTCCCCCCTCCCTTCTCCCATCAATCTCACTCTCTGTCTCCTGTTCTCCTCCCCTTCTGTCTTGAAATCCCTTTTTTCCCACCCTGCGTCTTTGTGTTTCCACGTCTCTGTCTTTCTTTATCTTCCCCCTTTAAAAAGGGCCGATTCCTCCTCCTTTGTTAATGTGACAAATCTACTCTAATGACTCTGCAGTGGCTCCAGGCGTCTCTCTCGCGCTGAAAAGCTAACCCCCTTTTCTTCAGACCCTTCAGTCACTCCCGCACATTATTCCGCCCTCTCTCTATAGTCTTTTTAAGTCTATGCGAAATTTTTTGACAAACTCGGTCTTCTGAAAAACAAAATGAAAAGATTGCCTTGGTCTCATTCATTTCCTCCCTACCAGCACCTCCCTCCACCGCTGCCACCGCCTCCCCGACTACAATGACAGACTTTGTGCATCACAGACTGCTGTCATGTTGATGTTTCTGTCATAAAACAAGCATGCGACTCAAGCTATTGTGACATTCATGTCTGACACTTGAAACTCTTTGAGAAGCTCATCCTACTCAACTCAGAGTTCTCTCATAGGTGTTCTTTTTTGGCTTTTACATCCTGCACTGCGCCAGGAGGCTATATCGAGTTGAGTCCTGCGACTCAGAGAAGTTGAGCAGGTGGCCACACGCTCTCATTCTCTGTCAGCTCACTCCTACAACCTCTCCATTTCTACATGGCACGATATGCATCACTGCTATAGCAACAATTGCCTCCCTTAGCCCACAGAAAGAGGAGAAGGGAAGGAAAGATCTTGGCTGCGATCTAAGTTAGTCAACATCTTAGAGAGTGAGATATGTAAGTGCATTTGGGGGGTGGGGGGGTCTGTCTTTCTCTCTGCCATCACTCAGAGCATGGATGTGGCTACATAATGAAATGTTTTAACCTCAGAGCACGAGAGAAGAAATAGGAAAAAATCGGAGAAAGGAAGGGAGTTGGAAAGAAGAGGGAAGATCTCTTTCCTCCTTACTCTCTTCCTGTCAGAGGTGGCGGTGCATCGCATTTGATGCCTGCGATAAGACTCTGTGTGGCTAATGAGGAACGCACGAGGCACACTCATTAAACTGTGTGTGTATATATATATATATATATATATGTGTGTGTGTGTGTGTGTCTGTGAGTGTGTGTGTGTGTGTGTGAGAGAGAGTGTGTGAACAAAGTGCAAATGAGAAAGGGGGGAGAAACTCATTAGAATTCACTCGTTCTCAAAGGCCAAGTTAGTGAGGAGAATGGAGCCATGGCCAAGCAGCCTGTTGCACCTTTTGTTAGCACGGAAACATGAAATAACTTACACACACAGATTCATAAATGTATACAGTGACGTTCAGCTGAAAAGTTGCTGTGGCATATATTTTGTGGTTAGAGTTAACAGGGCACATTCATCATATTCATACCATTCCAAAAATCTACTCTGAAAAATGTCCAAGTATGGCTTGTATTATGTCAGGTGGAGAAGGCTAAAGACGTAGCATTGTGCAATGTTATATCTCATTAAAACAACCAGCATCTTCATACATCAAAATGTCTCACTGGAATTAATCCTGGTGAGAACAAACAGTTTGGCATTTTGGTACTTGTGCTTGTTTGCTGTCCTAATTGGCATCAGTTTTATTTGGTACCATTTTAGCTCAATAAAGATTACAGTCAGGAGGAAGACAGAATATCTCTGTGAAAAATGAAACTTTCTCCAGTGTGGTCTTACACTTACAGATTGTGTCTTGTTATCTGATGTTGATATGATGGTGTAGTTTTACAGCAGTTAGGTGTGAGGGTGCGACAACACTCTGAGCAAAAGCCAGATGATGTGTTGGGCATTAACACTTGACAGACTTGTGACTGCTCTTTTCAGTAAAAAGTAGTTGCACTATTGCAGTAATGTGCAAGTTACCTTGACATTTGGGAGTCGGCTTGTTTGCTGTTTCCCAGGAGTTTGATGGAGGGTTGGCATCAGTTAAGCCTCTATGTGTTGAGTGGAAAGAGAGCATGTGTTTCCACCAGTTTTCAACAGAGCAGTTGTCATCAGGGCTGTGTCATTAACACAGGGCGTTGCACAATGTAAGACGATAAGTAAACAGCTAGCAGGATGGTGGATTGCATTGATTACCTGAGAGGGTTTGTACTGTTATCACAGATATTTGCCCGTAGACCGCTGCATGCTCTTTTCAAGTGATCACATAACTTCTCCATCCTCTCCAACCCATAGTAATGCCTACTGATATTGTCAATTAAATAAATAAATAAAAAATTTACTATTTTCCGTTTCCAGCTGTGAGCTGCATTTTCACATTCTGAACCATTTTCTCATTGGTCAAAATGCACCAAATGGTTCAAAATTAGTATGTGAGGACAGGACGTCTGGAGAGCTGTGTGCAGTTACCCAGTCTAAGCTAGCTTGCTTCAAATTGTAGGGCTGCCGGTTAAACCACAGTGTCTCATTTTCTATTGCTACATGTGTTATGTACAAAAGATGCACTGTGATGTATGTGTGTGCAGAAGCTTTGGTGTTGGTGAGTCACTTCTATCACATCACACATCTTTGTGCCAAGCTAACCATGACAGAGACTTACAGTACGTCTTCTAGACTCTGAGACAAAACTGAATGTGATCTTGTTAAGTGCCTTGGTTAAGTATTTGTTGATATGCAGACTTTACCTAAACATGATGATCTGTTATGTAATAAACTGTTTTGATTGAATGATTAGCTTAGCTTAGTCTTCCGAAGAAGACCTACTGCACTGCTTTGATCAGTGTAAGACCTGAATGCAGTGGTGTGTTGATGCAGAAATGGGAGTTTGTTGAAGGAGAAAGACGTTGAAAAATGTTTATGTTCAATAAAATTGTATTACAGCATCAGTCTCGTTTTTTAATAGCCATACCTCGTATGTTGTTTTTAGTAAAATGAAATTTCCTAGACTTTTGTTATTATAGACAGAAACATAAACTTGTTAGCTCACTGACAGTGTTGCTAACTAATGAGCTACTGTGTAACTATTTCCTCAGAGGTCAACAGTATCAGCTATTAGTTTTCTGTGGATCAGTAGTGCAAAATCCTGGGTCAAAGCTCCTGCCATTACCTAATTCCCTGATTGTAACAATTTAATAGGAATCAATCATATTTTAAACGTACAAATAGTGAAATAAAGTGAACTTTAATGGCCAAAATCATTTGAAATATACAAATGATAAATGCTGGTCAAACACACACACCTCCCTCTCATGTCAGTTAGTAGGTGAACACCTTCACCACTCTCCTTCCAGTGTCACTGATGTCATTTAATTAAACGTGGTTTCTCAGTCTTGTGTGTCCTGGTTCCAAACACAGTGTGTTGTTCAAAGTGTCTCCTCCGCTCCTGTAATGAGCAGAGCTGATTCCACTGAGAGCTGCGCTTCTTCTGCTTCTCCTGGTGACTCCACCACCGTCTACCACTGAACTCTCTCCCACTCCGCCCAGCACTTCAGAGCTGAGCACACAGTAAATAGTCTTTGAGGTTTCATGTACTGGGGGGCTTTTGTGAGTTGCTATGATTTGTGTGTGTGAGTGTGTGTGTGCAGTGAAGGAGACATTATAGAGTAGTGTTGTGTATATGAAGACTATTTACACATGAAATTAGTTTTACATGACAATTAAAGCTTATTTCAAAGGCTACAAGAAATGATTGTTATTTAATTGGACAGTTAATCAGTTTTTGATTAATCATTTTATCTAGAAAATGTCAGAGTAGGGATTACAAGATAATGTAAATCACATGTCAGTCAGTCTTTCAGAGTTTCATTTCAGCAGCATCATTGTCCCCTGCTCTGTCTTAAAGCTGTCAGAAGGAATATCACTTAAGATGTCTTCAGAGCATAGGTCAATATAGAAGTCTTCCACTGTCCTCCATCTTCCAACAAGTTAAATGATGTTGTAATGAATTTAAATGAAGTACTTT
Source organism: Lates calcarifer (assembly GCF_001640805.2). Classification (NCBI taxonomy): domain Eukaryota; kingdom Metazoa; phylum Chordata; class Actinopteri; family Centropomidae; genus Lates; species Lates calcarifer. The sequence goes on from NC_066850.1 coordinate 11,867,751, forward strand.
CATGATAGAGTTAAATAAAGTACTGTTGTAATGAAATTAATCAAAGATTCACAGGCTGCAGTGTTGATGTAGCTGCTGTAAACTTGCAACTTCTGGTAAGGAGATGGTTAGCAGTTAGCTTTTTGTGGAAAGCTAAACCGTTAACGATTATTCACTGTGAGCTGAAAACTGTTGACTTTGGGCTATCATTTAATGATAGCCCAACAGGTTCAACAGGTCTTCGTTCATGCACCAATGCTAACAGGCTGAGCGGCTAGCTCCCAGGCTTACAGTTAGTAGCTAGCTGTCATTACATAAGCTCAGTGTAAATGAGAAATATAAATTTAGGACTCATCTTAAAAAATAGAATTGCGATAGTTACGTGAAATGAGTTTTTTCCTCCTAGCACTGTCAGATAACTGAGAAATAAATTGATTTCAACAAAACTACCCAATTGTGCTGTACATATGAATTCAGGGGTTATGTACAGAGTTTGGGACACAGAGTGTGTTTTTCAGCCAGGCGATAGTGTGTGTCCTGTCTTTGGCAGTGGATGCAGGCGTGTAGTGTTTATTATAATGAGGGATATGTCTATAATCAGTATCAATATTTATTCAATAGCAGGGATTATTCCTTACAGAGAGATTATTCCAACAAAGACTTAAAGAACTACCTTGGTAAACCTTTCAAAGTGCTACCACACTGCACACCCCAGCCTCTGTGCTTGTGGAGCTAATTTGAAAGGATTGATTGTTCTTATAATTGTATATATCTATATATCTTTTTTTTCTCCTTTTTTGTTAAGGTTCCTTGTGAAAATGCAGCACGTTCCTAAAACACAATATCTGTCTGATTCTGGTAGTCAGTGGGTGAGCTCCAAGATTACATCCCAGCAGACGTCTCATATTTCAGCTACCAAGAATTTTCTACTTTCGAGATTTTTCAAGGTTCAGTGATCGCTAAGATATGATGAGAGAGGGGGGAGAAGGAGATAGGGTGGGGGATGGAGGGAAGATGAGGGAGAATAGTAGGAATTCGCCTCAGTTCAAGTTTGTGTCGGAGTCAAAGTCAAACAGTTACATTTAGAAACCGTGGTAAGAGGAGACATTGTTTACTCTGCAGCAAAGCAAAGCTCAGCAGGTCGTGCCAACAGGCATCGCAGAGCATTGTGGGAGGCTTTTTCTGGAGCCTGGTTGTCGTCATCGGTTTGTACATCGCACCCATCCGTGTGAAATATTAATGAAGCCGAAATAAATTTTTAACGCACATTCTCTTCATCATCCTCCCACCTACCTCTGTGTGAGACAATGTGCCAGTGACATACAATAAAGCACAAATTCAGAGCCAGATACGCACACACACACACACAAGCTTCAACAAGCATGTCATCCTTCCACCTTCAGAGGCTTTATTAAGGGTATAATCATCAAAGAGGAGAGGCAGAAAGCTTTGTCGCAATTGTATAACAAAGCAATCACAGGCAGTCGATGACCGAGTTGTTGACAGCGGCAGCAGCAGTCAGTTGGTGCTCTGTTTTTGAGTGCGTGTGTGTGCGCTTGTGATTCTGTAAACTCCCGACATGGGATGCAAGGTGCTCTCACACACTCGCGATGTGGTTTGATTCTCCCCGTCGAGCAGGGTGACCTGGCATTTCGGTGACTTTTAGAGGTGTTACCATGCTGACATATTGCTCTCTCATTTTCCCAGAGTGCCCCCCCGCCTTCCTCTCCCTCCCTTTCTCACACTCACCATGTTTCATACATCTTTTGTTGTCTGCCTTATTTACTTCACTTCAGACTTGGGTTTGGCTCATAGGTATTTTTACAAGTCTTAATAGCAACATGTTGTTTGTTTGTGTCATTATTTGTGATCATTAACACTAAGAAACTTCATATGTATACAAGAAAACCAGAAAACCAACATCGGGATTAAATTACACTGATACACATTAAATACATTTTACTTTTTGAGTAAAAACTACATATAGTACACTTGATTTTAGCCTATGTCGTGGAAAATCAGTGATGTCCCTATGTTTCCCAAAATGTTCTAATGATCTCTGTATAGTAAATTTGGATGCCTTTCTGTGTTTTTATGAAATGTGAGTGATTCTGAAGAGCAACATTAAAAAACTACCAATTTAGAATAAATCATGGTTGATGAGAAGATATGGTTTTCGCGAAGTCTGTGATTGGTCAGTTATCCACCAGAGCCAAAGCCAAATATACCAACAACCATTGAGTGACAGAACAGACCCACAGTCGGAATAAAACCAGACACAGTTTTTCTAAACGTGTAAAAATAACTTTAAAGTGAATTTTACCTTTGGATTTAATATTTTTATGCAAAACGATAAAAGACTGTTGTGTTTCCTTTATAGATTTTAAATAATGGTGTATTGATGCACGTTTTTGCACTTTCAATAAAAATCACATACAATATACATACACAGGTTTCCAGCTTTCTGAACAGCTGTTTCCTACATTCTAGTCAATCAATGCCGTCTGTTGATTTCAGGACACTATGAAAATCAACTTTCAAGTGGTTTGCCTCTTGGTAAAAACAGAAAAGTATTTCTACCAAACAAAGATCAACAACGTGATGTATTCTTCATATTTTGTTCTGCAAAATATTGTTGCTATGGAGTTTTATATTGTTGCTATAGAGTTTTTAACTCAGCAGTATTTATGTATTGGTGGTCTCAAAGGTGGTGATCTGAGAAGCCTCCCTCTATGAAACCAAAATTGACCTTTTGGATCACAGCCCAAAGCCAAATTATGATAGAAACAAAGAAACTCTTGATTAAATGCTCACATTTTGAAGCGTATAAAAGACCAAATCAAAGTGGATATTAAGGACTACTTGGAGCAGAGAAATAATTGCACTAAGCGGTACTGAGACGCAAGATAATTGGTTACAGTTACCTGAAGAGGCCTTGGCCAAAAATTGGGATCTTCTACAGTCAGAACGGAAAAAGTAAGAAGGAACACACAGTGATACTTGATTTACAGAAAAGTTCATGCCTAAAAACCAAATCCTTCCTGCATTTGCTAAGTACTGTTTGGGACACACTAGAATGTGATTTTATGCAGTATATATACAGTCAAGGAACTGCATCATCTTATATTTCATAAAACCACACACTGGCTCTGATATATTGTTTTTACACAAGTTGTTTCCCAGGTGCAGGAGCGTTTGGGTAAAGACAGAGTGAGAGGAGACATGAAAGCGATTTTTTTTCTCTGCACTCCCTAATTACTTGTCTTCTTCTATCTCTAAAAATAAATTCATATTTCATAAGGCGCCTTTGCTTCAGCTCACCGCCACCCTGCCAAACTGTCTGCGTGCCATCCAGTGTCATTTTGATCATGGATATTTAGCAAAGAGAGAAGGGAGAAGAAGAAGAAGAAAAAAAAGAAAAAGTATATCTCCCAATTATCTGTGCTGACGGTCTTTGCAGAGCCGTTGACCTCTTGTATCTTAGCAATTTAATTTAACCCTGGCTGTGTGTTGTACGTGCTAATTAGAAAGCATTTCAAAGGGAACCTCACACCAGGAGCACCAGAGAGAAAGAGACGCAGAAAAGAGGGAAAAAAGAGAGACGGTGACAGAGATAAACACTCGCACATAAGAAGATGTAATAGCTGTGAGTGTTTTGAAAGACTATCTCAAATGCCTCAATAGCTTCACAGTAAGCTGGAGCTGAAAAAAGAAAAGACAAGCCCACCGAGGGGGTTTATGTGGGAAAGAATTATTCTTTCTTGTCGTGTTGCAGTGAATAAAAAAGGTGACCCATTGTTTATATTACAATGACCTCAGTTTGTTGATCATCATTAGATAAATCTCTGTATTATAACAACTTAAAAATAGTGTGAGAGTCTCTCTTCTCATAATGCAATGATACCAGCCTTAAAAGGTGGGTAAAATGACTATATCTTAAATTGAAATAGAGGGTAAACTGGTTTTAGGTGTGTTTTTGTTGGGGGCTGGGGAGCAGATAAAGCAGAGAGGATTATAAAATGTGAAGTAAGGCAGGGTGGGAGGGGGGCTGTCCTCATCCAAATCCATTACTAGAGTCTGCAGAGCTGAGAAGGTCCCATCTCCAATTAGCTGTTTCATCTCCAAGTGGAAATGTGACTATAGGGAGACGCTGCCCGGCAACATTACCTCCTCTCCAATAACTTACAGCTATCATGAAACTGTGTTTGTGTGTGTGTGTGTGTGTGTGTGTGTGTGAAACCTCAGCATGGCACTGCTGGTTGTCAGATTGTCCCATTAATAAGCCTTGGCCTTTATTACCACTTAGCAAGCGCTATGTGTGAGTGTGTGTCTTTCTGCCAAATGTGCTTCTTATGCCGCTGCCTCCCTAAAAGTGAAATGTGCGTGTGTCTCAGTGTGTGTGGGTTTATGCACCTCACACACGTGCTTGTTCTCGTAGCCGTCAGTGTGTCAGATTACTTTTTAAGGCGGATTGCCATATACATGACTGCGCATTTTCACTGTCGCTTTGAAGTTTTAGATTTCAGGTCTTTTTTTCTTTTCACCTACTGTAAGACGTGTGTGTGTGTGTGTATGTGGCAGCATGTTTGCATGTATTATTTACTTATATATTTATTTTGCAGCATGCCGTGTACTTTGTTTGCAGGGATTACAGACGGTGGGAGCTCAAGCCTCTTAGCCCCCTCACAGACTGCCACAGCTGCCTGCCACTTCTAATGACACTTCAGACTAAGACTGGCTAAGTCCATAGGCAGGTTTATTAGTTTAGAGAATGCTTGAATGCATACAGCCTCTTTTTGTATGAGAGTGTGTGCACTGTAAATGTGTGAGAGTGAGCGATTGCCTCGCTCAGGCAGCTCTGACAGGCCTGTAGAGTTTAAGTGAGAGGGATGCTGTACAAGGGGAACATAAACGTCTGCTTTGGCGTTGACATGTCCTGACACAGCGCGTCAGCATTCAGACAACTCCATTACCTAATGAAGGATGCAAATGTAAATCTCTCTCTTTCTCTCCCTGATGACTTGAGCTAGTTTCATATAATAATGTCATTTAATTGTGTCTCATTGTTTATTTGACAAGGCCTCCCTCGGGTGCCGTTACAGCCTTTACTTTGTATTCCTAGTGTGTGCAGGCGCGTGTGTGTTTTTATGTGTGTCCTTCACAAAAAGAAAGTCGTCGTTGTATTTTCAACCTCTCAGTCAGTCTGTCTTATTTACCTTTTTTTTTTTTTTTTAATGTCGACAAACCCACAATAAAGCCAGATGAGCAGCACAGATGGATGTTTGGCATCATTTCTTGCTTATTTTGTTTGAGGTGGCATGCGTGAAGGCCAGGAGGATTCTGGGAAGCAGGAGGCATGCCTGCACTGTATACTTGCTGCCACTAACAGAGCTGATCACATGTTGCATGGGAACATGGGAAATATCTCACATCCAATCTGTGGTCATAGAAGCTTGTGATTAAAACATAACCAAAGTCTGTTTCACAGCAGCACAGACAAACTGGAGAAACAGCACTATTAATAAATTCTTACCACTGGAGGGTAAATAATATACAGTTTGAGTTAATGGTAGTGACAGATGGAAAACAATAGGTTGAACTGTAATTTTAGCCCAGCTCCAGAGCTCTGAATCGTCAGGAGCCTGATTAGCAGGCTACAAGCATAGCTGTGCTTTTAGCTGAATGTTGGTGAACTAACAGTTAGCAGTGTATACCAGCACGTTTGCTGGTTTCATGCTGACTGTGTTAATGTGTTAGTATACATATTTCACAGTATGATGCTAATACTTACATTCAGTACGTTTTTTTAAGAGTTGTTATATATTAATTGTAAATATACAACATTGTGCACATACTACAGTATTAACATGCAAACAGTTACTGGGGGGGGGCAGGAAACAGGGAGAGAGAGTGGGGGAATGACACGCAGTAAAGGTCTGGCCAGACCGGGAGTCGATGTGATATAACATGTATAATTTTTGCTTGTGATGGAGTATTTTCAGTGTCATATTATTACTTTTACTTAGGTAAAGGATCTAAATGCTGTTTTTTTTCCTGAAGAACGAGGAATTTGTGGAACACTTTGAAAACTTTAACTCTCCACATCCTTTTTTAACTGACAAAATATTATATTGTCAAAAGATAGCACAGACTTTGACATGCCTTGTCAAACATGTTAACTGTAAAAGTAAGACCATGCTGAGAAAATGCTGCCTCCTTACGACTCCTTATCTGTGATTCTGTAAAATGCTAAACCAATTAAAACAAACTTTTGAAAAATTGGAATTAAAAAAAAACCCAAAACAAACAAAACCATGCAAGCAAATTAACTGTCTTACTTTGTGCAAAACACAGCTAAAATACAAAGTCTTGATCAGCTCATTAGACACAAAAACAAAGAAATACACTCAGCAACATTTTAATTCACTATTTAATGAAGATAAAGTCTCAAAACTAGAGGGCTGTGGTGGACAAATATCTTACAAACAACTTTTCAAAATGTCCACTGCCACTTTTGAATTGTGTACTCAAACATACACCAGTATTTTCTATTCATCTCCATCACGTCTTTATCAACAAGATATTTTTGGCTTGAAGTTAAGGTAAGAACACTGTTGTAATATTCATGAAATATTCATGAAATCCCCTGGTATTCTGCCATTTCCATGCATCCTTTGTAATTGAAAACATCATAATTCCTATAAAATATACTTAGCATGAAGCCTTGTGTGGTCTCTGTGTGTGTGTCGTTGTGTGTGTGTGAGCCTGCGGGGTGTCACATCTAAGTGCAGGGATCCCAGGGAGCATGTTCCTAGAGGTGTACCAGTAGTTTGATCTCTCCATATTAGCCGTATTCCCTGCTATGCCGGCCTCATTACTTTAGCCAGTTCAGCAGCACCGTAGCTCCCACTCTGCACTGATTTGTGCTGGCCACCTTCAACTAACACACTTCTTTTTACTCCTGCAGACAACCTTCCCTTTCTTCTGTCTCCTCTTTCATCCATCATTCACTCTCTGTGTCTATGAATGTGTGTGTATGCATTTGTGTGCCACAGCTGTGGTTCTGACCCGAGCTTTCATTTGGACAAGACACGGAGCGGCACAGAGGTGGAGGTGGCATCTGCTTGCCTCTAATAGGGATGTGCTATTGATTAACATTTACTGGGGCCGGTCCAGCCTCCCCCCCTCCCACTGAGAGGAAAGACAGACATGGAGGGACACCATTTGTCACTTTGTCAAGAATTACAGGAGCACAGACCTGTCATCTGTCTGCAAGTCTGTGCTGGGTATTGGACGCTTCATTAAAATCAGATATTAGCTAGTATCGCCGTCATGCATCTCTGATGTGACAATGTGTTTGTTTGATTACATATTTGTTCCAGAACCCATCAGCACTGCTGTTTTATTTTTATGGGAAGTCCTTAACCCGAATGATTGATTCTAATGAGACATTTTGATCGGCTTCAGCACAAGCACGCACGATTAATTCAGATTTGATTAAACTTTAATGATGCCCGTGGGGAACTGGACTGTTGCTATTTGCAAATAGCGGAGCAGCATATGATCTAATAAGGAATAGAGAAAACAAGTTTCAGAGACTCAGACATGTAAAGCAGGAACGTATGAGTAAATTATGGGCAGCTGCTGTTTATTTTCGTTATTGATTAATCATTTGAGATATAAAATGTCAGAGATGGTGGGAAATGCCCATCATATGAGCGCAAGGTGATGTTTTCAGATTGCTTGTTTTTTTCTGACCAACAGTCCAAAACCCAAAGCCAGTATTGTAGTCATATGGTCTAGACCTGCTCCATATAAACTTCTGTGGTGATTTGGTACTATATAAATAAAACTGACTGACTTGACTGGACTTGAGTCCCCATTACCTGAGTGCGATTTGAATCTCGAGTCTGAGTCCAAGTCCAAGTCATCAGTGCTCTAGTCATAGTCAAGTTACAAGTCCTGAAATCAGGACTCAATTTGGACTTTAGTCTGAGTTCTGGACTCAAGTTCAGCATGAGCTTTCTTCCCCCCCGATGACGTCTAAGTCCTGATTTTGAAGGTCTCTGGGCGTAGTTACCCTTAAAAAAGCTGAGAGCAGTGAATGTTTGGCAGTTGTGCTTGATATTTCTCAAAATTGCGAATACATTTTGTGCGACTAATAGTTTCAGCACCAGGGTGAATTTGTGCAAATGTTTTTAACAGGTTCCTGATGAAAAGATGATGAATGCCAGCATATATTATCTCAAATCAAAAAAGCATTGGCATCTGCCTTCAAAACCTAATTTCGGTCAAACCCTGCATGTGGACTTGGGCTGCATGTTCACTTATCTGGCAGCTAATCATCCCATCCATCCAATCTATCCATCAACTTATGTACTGCCTGTCCATTCTTTCATCAATCTATCAATCATCCCACCAGTCAATACATCTACCTCTCCATCCATCCATCAATCCATCTGTTTGTCCAGACATCAGCCTTTTACCCCAACCCCTGTTTCGTGGGATTAATCCCACACCAGCTCCTCTGTCAGGCCCAATCCAGGAGCTAATGCATGTGACTAATGAGCGCTAATGCTTATCCACTGATACAACAAATGGCATCAGATAGCTGCAGTATTCTAATAGCAGGATGTGATTATACGGATGAGTGGCTATCACAGCCTCTGTCACTTTCTCTATTCTTCGTCTTCCTCCTGTTGGTGGGGGTAGAAGTAGTGTTTCCATTTTGTTCCTTTTTATTACCTCCAGCCCATCGCTTTAGGCACGGCAGTGGTGGTGGTCTATGGATTAAAGAGAAAATGCTGCTTTGACTGGGGGAAAAAAAGGGGGCGGGTGGAGAGATTTCAGTAAAAGTTGAAAATAAACCTTTGCTGAAGTGAGGTGTGCATTTTGTGTCACCAAGAAAGAGAGACAGGAAGTGTGAAGAAAAGGGGGGTTGGGAGGGAGGGTGGGGTGGGGCTGTGAGTGTGTGTGTGTGTGTGTGTGTGTGTGTTTGGGGGGGGGGGGCGTCAGGGTAATTGAAATAGGAGAGTGCTACAGCAAACCCATGTGTCCATCAGCAGCTCCAGCGCAGCGGGTGGGAGAGTGCTATGTACGTGTTTGTGTGTTAGCTGTACCGTCAGAGAGAGGAGAGGCCACATACCCTGGTTGTTCCAGCGAGAGAGCAAGATTGACAGCAGAGGTAGGGGTGCACTTGGTGCTCTGCCAGGCAGCGTACAAACAGAAACACACACACACACACACACACACACACACACACACACAAACACTGACTCTCCATAACTTGTGGCAAATGCTTATGTGTGACAGGTTGTCGGGGAAACATTTTCTGTGTTAGGTTTATGCACTGTGATAAGGTTGGCCTGAGTAAAAGACCTTCAGTGTGGTGTGTGGCCCGGATCCTTTCAGCCTCTGGGCTGGTGTGGAGCAAAAAGTCACAGCTGGACTGGAGTTTTTAAGCCAATACAGAAACTTCATGGGGCTAAATTTTCTGTCCAAAGCTGACCCGACCCAATTCATTCAGGCCCAGGGCCTGGAAAGGGACAGCTCTGAATGTTTTTTTTATTTGGTAAACCAGGCTTGAATCCAAAACTACGATGTCAAAACTCTCTAGTCTATCCGGTACAGTACTTTTAATCAGGACTGCATTTAAGCTGTAAATAAATAGAAATATCTAGGGACAGTAATTGATGAAAAACTGTCATAGGAAAGGATTACAATCATTATACTTACTGACATTAGCTAAAATGCTAGCTGGCAGAGTGGTGTGTATGTGTGTTGCGTACTGAGACAGAGAACATTTTCAGCCAGTTCCAGTATAAACAATGTATAAATGTGTCCGTTTAAAATTGAAAATAAGACATGTAAGTCTTCTCTGTACCTTAAAACTTATGAATTATATCTGCATCAATGAATGATGTTTTGAAAGAAACATAATGCTAGATGTTTTTAGTGTACTGTAAATCTAAATGCACAGAGATGAGAAGTCTGTATTCTGCCAATAATGTTCAGATAATGTTTTAATTTCAATTTCAATATGAACGTAAAAATGGTCTTAATTCCTGCCTAAATATGTCAGACCTGTTGCACATGTGTTCCTTAGACATGTAACAAAGTCCCATATCATCATATCTATGCTAAATCAAGAGCGATAATGCCTGGCGATAGTGATGCCATCATTGGCGGTAAAGCAAGTTGAAAAGCATCATAAAAAGCATGAATGAAAAAGAGATGGTGTGCTTTTGAGGCATACACCACAAAACATCCGTCTGAGGCTTGCAGATGCCTCCTCTGTAGGGAAGCACTGAAGTCTGGCAGTGCTGAGGCCAAATCAGTCATGGTGAACATATGCCAGCTGAGTGTTTATAATCGTGGGCTTCATCTCCATGCCTGTCAGGTCTTCCGTGGCCCTGATCACAGGATCCCTGCTATGGGGGTGAGGCCCAGAGGCCATGCTTAAAGACCAAAATCCTTTACAGGACCCGGTAATTAGCCAACACAGTTCTGCAGCCATGCTCCTCGCTTTGATCTGCGCACTGATCAATGGCAAGATCACAGTGGCTTGATAACTACTCCAATGTGTGTGTCTGTGTGTGTGTGTGTGTGTGTGTGTGTGTGTGGTTTGCATGTATACACGTTTAGTTCTTGTTCATGTTCTGCATCCTTTATTATCTGATTTTTTCCCCTCATAAACCTCAAGGATACACAGATAGTAGTATTCATTTCTACATGACGAACTCTATACCGTTCAGTGCCCACGTGAGGAAGGAAAACTAAATGGGCAAATGAATTTCAGATTTCCCCAGTGAAATTTCCCACCACCTCTGCTGCATCCGTCAGCAGAAACAGTTTATGTGTTTTCATACTCGATAATCATCTTATGCCTCCGTATGAATGGAGATAATGACTGTGTCCTATAGGTAATTTGCTGTGTGCCGGGGAGAGTGCATGTCCATGTACACATGAGCTCGACTGACGATACTGTAAGCCAATATTGGCCTTGTATTGAAAGATCCAGAGTTGTTTTTATAGTTCTAACCACATATTATGTATTATTATTCTGTCTTTAGCATTTAAAGCATTTTGAACTAAATGCAAAATTTGATTGTAGTTGTCAGGTACCTAAAGGTACTATATGTAAGTTTTTTCTATCGTCACATAGTCAACATCAGCAATAACCACTGTTTACTTAGCAGCCTGGAAGAAATGTTGCAACCTTAGCATTAAACTTCCTTTACTCGCCAAGAGCTGTCTCCATCAGTGGAAAGTAACACCAGTTTTAACTCTTGTTTTGCTTCTTATTTATCACTTCTTTCTTTCTATTGCGATTAGCTTAATAACTAGCTAGCCCTGTCCTGTCTTGTAATATCCTCCTCAGAAGCTCTTGGTATGTGAACATCTGTTAATGCTGTTTACATACATGTCTTTCCCTTTGATTAGTCACATCACATTGTCACATTACATTGTCGATATAGTAATAGCAGAAACTTACACATAACACTTTTAAAGACTTTCAGGAAAAGTTGTCTGATCCACAGTAAGGGATAACTTTATCTAGGGCTCATTGTTTCAGTTTTTTGTGACTGCCACCAGTGGTAACAATTTTAACAAAGTTTTTAAGTTTTTAAAGGACTGAGTGAGTGAATATAAGTGACTGACAGTGGGTAAAAAAAAATAGGAGCAGATACATTTTCACCCAGCTTTTATGTCCTGTTTTGCAATGATGACAGTGAAAAAAATGTTTCTTGTAAAAGGGATAAAATGGACAAAAGCTCAAATGAGCTGCTTATTATGCATCAGAAGCTAAGTTATTAAAAAACAGCTTGGTTTTTAGTAATCAAACACGGAAAAATTTCCAGACATTATGAAACAACTAGGCATGACAGACTTATATACAACGTCCTCCATTTCACAATGTCCATTTCAAACATGAGTTGACCTTTTAACATTCATGTCTCTACCTGGTCTAGACCATTTTCTCCTTTCCCTGAGGTCCAATTATTCTTAAAAGCGTGATTTGCAACCATGAACACCGTGTCCAGTTTAAGCCTCTGCTCCATCCATATGGTCTTTACTGCATGTAATGACTCTGTATGTAAAATTTCTCCCAGAGGATTCATCCATGCTTTTCCTCATGGATAACTCTGGTATTTTTTGAACCTCTGCCTTATTTTTCCATGTTTTTTGTTGTAAATAATTAATAGGGACAAAAATCTTCAGAATTGGTGCAGTATTAAGTAACCAATCGAGGCAGTGTGACTCCAGTAACTCCTGTTCTACTCAGTAAAATTACAGTTTTTGTCAACAGAGTCTGGTGGTGATATGTATTGATGTTTCTGGTTAAGCAAAAAGGATCTTACTCTGTAATGAAACGGTCTATCTCTGTACGAATCCTATCCACAATGTTGTCAGACACTTACAGAAACAATCTGAGCCTGTCCTGGCAAAAACAAGCACTCGAGTGGACATATGTACATTGCACCAGCTATTTATCTGTTCTTGCTAAATACTGCACCAATTCCAAATATTTTTGTAAATCAATCATTTACACCCAAAAAACATGGTAACTACAGCCCAGGTTCAAGAATACCAGAGGTATTTTTTAACTTATGGGTTTAAGGGTTTGTAGCACACCACCAAAACATCCAGCAGCTAAAATAAACCAGAGCCTTTATGTCCTACTGTACAACCTGTCCTCAGGGGACAGTAACGATTTGTTGTGTGTAGTGTTTGATCTACAACATCAAACACACATGATTACATAGTAAACTTACAGGCAGTCTTGTGCAAGAACACAATCACACGTCCTCAATTTTGAACTGTTGCTATCAGTTTTATTAGTATTTTTACACCATGTTTAAATATGTACTTGCTACTGCACGTGCGTTGCCCTTAACATTTTTTGACATGACAATAGTTTAATTTATAGCTACAGTGCAGGTAAGAATAGCACTGCAGTCCAGCTGTCTTTCCCTTTGATTAGTCACTTTCCACCCAAGAAGCTGTCAGTCATCTTGATGGGCTGTGTACCTTCAAACGTTAACAAGTATCGGTGTATCCATCAAAGGTATATAGGAGACAGATGGTGAGGGTGGGCATAAAAAAACACTAAAATTACATCTATGACCTACACATTATTGCATATGGCAACGCTATTTATGTGAGAGTGAGCTTTAAAATTATCAAATATCAGCAGAAATATTAGCTTCCTAATAGAAGAAATGAGGGTTAGCCTCAAGAAAAAAAAACCCTCTATTATTGGTTGAACCTCAGTGCACACAGCTTCCACACACACACACACACACACACACCGTTACACTTTAGTCTCCGGTAGTCCATGCGGCACATCTTCAGACTCTGGAAGGCTGACAGGCGTTGGATGCAGATATGTGTTTATTTAAGCACTTGGAGGGAGTCAATAGTCTCTTAATGTCGGCCTCCTGATCTGCTGTTTGAGCAAACACAAACTGTCGACTCTGTCAAGAGAGATAAGACGAACACAGAGAACACCGAGCACTCCTGATGATTGACTGACATTTTAGAGAGGGTACAGTATGTGCTTGTGTGTGTGTGTGCACGCTTGTGTGTGTGTGTGTGTGTACTCAGGAGTGGGGAGAGAGTCGAAGTGATGTTGAGGGAGGAGGAGGACATGTGTGAAAGGAAAGACAGAGGAAAAATGTTCTTTTTTCACATCTGAGAAATTATGCTAGAACATCCTCCTCTCCTCTTCTCTCCTCTCCCCTCTCCCTCACCTCCTTTACTGTTTTCCTTCTCCATGTTGCCTCTCTTCCTTAACCCCCTTCTTCTTCTCTTTTCTTTTCCTCATGTCCTTCTCTTTCTTCTCCTTCTTCCCCTCCTTTTGTTTCATTAGCCCTCCTCTTTTTCTCTCTCCTTCTTTCCTTATACTATTATCCTGTCCCCTCTCTCCCACTCCTCTCCTCTCTCTTCCTCCCTTTCTGTCCACCTTCTCCCATTTCTTTCTTTTTCTACTTTTGCCCTTCATCTCCCCTAGACTTCTTTCTTTCCTCTCATCTCCTCGTCTCTCCTCCCATTCATCTGTTTTCAATTTTTCTCTCTCCGTCTCTGTACCTTTTCTCATTATTACTCTTTCTCCCTTTCATTTCCTCCTCTCTCCTCTCTTTCTTATTTTACCTCCTTCTTTAGCCCTTATCTCATCAACTTTTTCCTCCCCTTCTTTCTTTTTTTTCTCCTTCCATTTCATTTGCCTTTTTTTATTCCCCATTTTGCTCTTGTTTTTGCTTTTCTGCCTGTTCTCCTTTCATCTCTTCCTCCTCCTCCTCAACATGCACTCCTTTCCTTCATGCTCTCCTCTCCTCTCCTCTCCATTGAAGTAATCGTCACTGAGAGCTATGTTGATGTTGAGGCTTATATAAAACTCCTCTGTGAGGGGATGAGATCAGAGCAGCCAGGCGGTGAGAACAGACTATCCGACACATTGCGCTTAACATGCACCAAATGAAATAAACAGCGTCTACCCTGCCGCCGCTGCAGCCAATCGGCTCATGCAGAAAAAGTCATGAGAAATCTCCGCCTCCAGGCATCATTCTCCATCAAGTTTGCCTCTGTGACTCCCCATGCTACAGCATCCCTGTACAAACATCCTTTTTTTAAATACCAGTCATGTGCTGTACAACAGTGCTGAGGTCAAAATTGGATACTGACCCTTTACCTCATTAAAAAAAAGTCACAACAGACAAGTAAGTGACAGAAAAGTCGCAGCCGATCTCTGAGAGCTTGTTATGTCTAAGTGCAACATGGCTGACTGGTGTTTAGGGCGGAGGAGGCAGGAGCAAAGGGCAGCAACAGCCTCCAGTGTGCACAGACATAATTGCCATCACAATGTGCGCGCATGTGGTGTACCTGAAGATTTCGTTCCTCTGCCAGAATTAACTTAATTAGGCTTAATTCTGAAAATGACACTGGTAGCAGACCATTCTTCTGTGTGTCAAAGCCAATTGTAGAAGTAGTGGCGAAGAGGAACTGCTTGTCTCATTTGAAAGTATGGTAGCAGCGTGTATCACAGGGTGCCAGAGCCTAATTGCTAGCTCATGGCAGCTCTCCACTTGATTCAGCTCTCTGTGTCTGGTAATTTCAACTCGTCATCACTATTCAGGTAACAGTGGTCTTCTACATCCCCGTCTCAAGGCCTCACTGAAGTTTTTTTTCCCCTCAAAATTCACAGCTACCTCAGGAAGTGTAATTATGGTTTCTTTGCATTCACTTTCTATTTGTCAAACAAATCATAGAGAATAGCTGCTTCACACACACTCAGTCAAGCAAATGCATAGCCACACGCACTGCACGCTGGGCCCCCGGATAGACTAATCATGGCTCACTCGCTGTAGCTTGATGAGGTGTGTGTTACATGCGTGGGTGGGTGCATGCGCTCTTTCGACTATGTTGTTAAAGTATGTGTGTGTATGTGTGTGTGTGTGTTTTTTTTTTCTTCTCCCGCTTGGACAAATGTGCGTGCAATTTCCTGGCACCTAATTGACAGGAAGCGGAACGGTTGTTGGAGTAGAGACATTTTTTGATGCGGATGTCTAACAGTAGATTAGACACTCCTGCCTATTCAGCATGGAACTGTCATTCCTTCATTGTCAGCACCCCAGAGTCTTTCTTCTTACTTTCCATGACATCTTTTTCTTTTTTTACCATTTGTGCTATCACTTCATTCAGTGGCATACCTGTTTCTGCTAATGAGCGATGTTTAGACGAAGGGAGAACTTTCTTCTTATCCCATTCTTTGCCTTCCTTTCTTCTCCAGCTCTGTTTTGGGAGTGATCCAACAAGCTCTTGCGCCTGTGGTTCATCTGCCACTGATATTCTCCAGTTTAATGATCCACTCTGGGACCGAGGCTTCTAAAAGTGGCTAAAAAACATTAGTGAAGCTGCGGGGCTCCTGGGCCTGTCGCCGTCTGATTGTACCTGTATCGAGTGTGTCATCTGAGACTTAGTGGTATCAGGTGAGCGGCATCAGCTCCTGTACTAGTGGCATTAGATTAACAATCGCATAGGGGAGATGGCTGACTGAGGAGGGAAATGGAGAGAAAAAAAAGGGGGAGGTAGACTAGAGGAGAAAAGAAACAGGTTGGTGGAAGAAGCCGAGAGTTTAAAAAAACTGCTTGCATTGTTTTGAAAATCAGGAGCTAAATCCTGTTGTGAGATTAATTGAAACCAATTAAGACTTGCTAAGGGAACTCTTTGCCATTTAAATGGCTGTCTCTGGGCGGTAATGGTTTTTCCATCCCACTTTTTATTTTTTGGAAATTTTCTCTCCTTCAGTTAGACAGAAGCCTAGCCAGATTTGATCATTTAAGGAATGGTAAGGGCTTTAAACACAGGATATACAAACAAATCTTCAAAAAAAGTAGGGTTAATTAGGGCTGTACAATTAACCGTATTAAAATTGCGATCTTGATTCAGAGCTCTATGCAATCTTATTTCTAAATGCAAACAATTGAAACTTTATAATATTGCGGCAATAACTTTCCGTGGGGAGCTGCCACAACAAAGTATATATAGCGGAAATACTGCAGACATAAAGTTAGCATGTTGGTCATAGTGCAGTTATCTCTCTCACCAGCCTGTTGACACTGTCATAACACTGGTAGTACACTTTAGTTGAGTCTGTTCTTGCGACACACATGCAGCTCTCAGCAGGTAGAACCCATCTGACACCAGAGTGGAGAGTATTGGAGCAAGTCACACTGCCTACATCGGGCTGTCACTCTCCCCCAGTTTTCATCAAGTGTCTAACACAGTTAGTTTTGTGGTTTGGTTATTTCAACATCAGATTTGATTGTAATGTTTACAGCCTGTTGCTCTGTTGCTCCTGCAGTGCTGCGTGTGTGAATTCTGAGGCAGCTAATACAATGTGTAATGACTTGTCGACTGACATTCTGTGAGTTGAATCAGGGTCTTCTAGGCTGATGCATCGAATAATCGACATTGAGGGGGCAGCCACAGAACCTTACACAGTTTATCAACACACCGGTCAAGCTCCCATAGGCACATGGAAATTACAGAGCTAAAGATATTGCCTGTTCTATATCAGGCTCATTTATATTCTCTGTTACACTTCCGCATGTATTGGGTAAATGAGTGCAAAAAAAAAAGGAAACAAAGACCATTAGGGCTGCAAAAAAAAGAGAATCACGATTTTTTTGCTTAGAATTGTAAAAAACAATCGTGATTCTCATTTTTTCCAGAATTGTGCAACCCTAATTAATTTGTTTTAAATGTATCTGATTTTACTCCGAATACTCTGAATTTACTTACTGTAAAGGTAAGACCCACTTTCAGTAAGATGTGAGGACCGTTCCTCAGGGATCCTGGTCTGTGCTGAATGATAGCAAAGTCTGTTATGGAGTTTTTTTTTAGAAGCACATTTCTGCTGCAAAGATCCAGTGCCATCTTATTCCAGAGGTGTCTACTGGACTGAAGTGAGGTCCCTATCATCATCTATCACCTCCATTCTCTCTGCTGGCAAGATGGTACAATGTGGAAAGAGGCAACCAAAAAAAGTGCTTGGACAGCAACAATATTTAGGTATGTTGCAGTGAGTAGATGACATTATCAGAGTTTGGTTTTTCAACTTGAAACTGCCATGAAAGTAGGAATATTCATAGTCTCTCATTGGAGGATTCTTAATTATTTTGGTGACCATTTGATACTTCCTTGTGTCATTAAATATCTTCTCTTAATTGCCATTATTATGCCTATGTATTTATGTTGTCTAAATGCCTTTGGTGACCCCCGACCTTTCCACTAATACCATATTCACAGTATAAAAACATCTTATCCACAGGTCATTTTTGAAATTTACTCAGCCCCTGTTTGAGGGTGGACCTTTTTCATCTTGGGCTTTTGGACAAAAAGTCAACTTTACACTCAAGATATTTTAAAGCATAATACCCATTGCTGTGAGATTTGCTGAGCAGCACTCATGTTTCATTCATGTCCTCAAGGGGTCTCTACAGACAGACAGTCATAACAGCGCAGGAGACAGGAGTTTAAGTAGTAGGGATGTCCCCCAGCGTTGATCGTCATCAACAGGCCATACTCTGCCAGTATATTTAACCCTTTAGAGTATCAGTCCTTGCTAATGCTTGATTTCTAGGTCCTGTGTGCCCAAATATCAAGAAGGCATTGTGCCTCTTTGCAGATTCGGATCAGCTGGCTGGTAGCGACTGTTAATTGCCCGTCTTGTCTCACTACATCATCAGTGCACACTATGGGAACTACTGCTCAAACTCGCAGAGTGCACTTTGTAGCTGGGTGAGATTGAGGTCGGCTCACAATCCCATGACAAAGAAAGACACCTTTCCCTCTATAGGGTTTTGGTGCAGTTGTTCTGACCCGCACTTGAGTATGATTGCTGTGTTCAGATCTGCCCAAACAAATAGTACCAAGAGGGGAGAACCAACCAGAGTCCTACACAGCCAGACTGCATGTTTGAAAACACCCTTATACACAGATCATATCTAAACAGTAAGGCAAACTCAAAAGGATAGTGAGTATGTAGCATGCAGTATATATGCAGCATGTAATTAACTGCCTATACGCTGCGTTAACTAACCACAGACTATAAACACTGGAGTGTATTGACATCATACAAGTAGCCTGTCATTCTCTGACAAAGGAGACAACTGTGCTTTAGAATGACTGGTAATGTGTGAAAGAACAGATTGTTTTCCCCCTGAGGACTATTTTCAATGGATTTGTTGAGTTCCTGAGAGCACTGCCATATATGTGAGCGTATGTGTGTGTGTGTGTGTGTGTGTGTGCGCTCACAGACGGGGCCTAGTGGATGTGTGAGGCGGTGTGTGTTGTGTAGGTGGAACCTTCTGGAGTGTTGGAGGAAAACCCATAGGAGGCGATGATATGACTGGGCTGTAGCAACAGGCAACTGTGCCTCTTGGGGCTTATTCATCCTCACTAATAATTTCGTTTAAACCTCTTTCCCTCCACTCCACCTCCTTTTTTGTAAGTACATCTCTTACTTCTTGCTACTTTCTGTCCTCAGTTATTTTCTTTCCCTCCTACCTCTTCTCCCTATACCTACCTTTTTAATTAATTTCCTGTTCTTCCTGTCTTTCCCACCATTTTTTTCCTGCTCTCTTCACTTCCTGTAATTCCCTCTCCTTCCTGTCTGTTTGCTTGCCTCCTCTATCCTGATACTTAATTCCTAATCAGTCACCCATGATTCTTGAAATCCGTTCTTCCTGCTTGTTAGAAAGAAAACAAAATAATTTGATTTAGCAATCTTACATACTTACAAGTTGCGGAGCCAAAAATGGAATTTGGCCTCAGGGTGGAGCCAGAGGAAAGGTGATTTTTGGTTTAAATTAAAAAAACTCTTATTCTCTGATGGTATTAGGGCATCCCACACCCAGCTTGCCAGGCTCAGCACTATCATTTCAGCCTTAACTTTCATCAGTTTTATCTGTGTCTTGACAGCCTCAGTTGTACATATACTTAGCTGTGCTTTGAAGTAAATGTTAAGGTTAGTATGCTTAATCTGCTAAACTATACTGAAGCGTTTAGCTGTCAGAGAGCTGTTTTGGCATCTATCTCTTTAATATCTCTGGTTGTTTTAGACCAGTTCAGACAGTGTTGTCAGTCAATTAGCTGCACAGCTTTATGGCAATATGTGGTGAAGTACTTTGATGTGACAGGTCTATTATTCACTGGATATTCTCAGGTAGATTTTATACCTATTGCTCCCTCCTACTCTTTAGACAGTTTTCTCTTTGCAGGAGAAGTTGTATAGAAAACAAGCCTGCAGCTCTCAGTGCAGATGTAAATATGTTAACACAGTGTCCATGCTGGTTTTGACTGTACAGCTACTGGGTCACATCCTCACAAGCTTGTCTACCCAGCAGCATGTCTGTGCGTGGTTCCTAAACATTCACTTTTTTCTGCTCCTCTGCCATTCTTTTGCCTTCTTCCTCCCCCCACTGTCATGTTGTGTATGTGTGTGTGTGTGGATATGTGTGTGTTTTGCAGTGGCAGGCAGGCAGGCAGATGTCTGACAATATTCTGACGTTCATTCCTGCTGTCTGACTATGACTCAAGGAAAGTCCACATGCACACAAACACATACGTACACACACACACACACACACACACACACACACACACACTGGTGCTTGTTCCCAGTCCCAACGGGCCTAATTGGCCCAGCCTGCTTAGTACAGCACTATTATTCAGCACTTTAGACAAAAAATATTCTGTATGTGTGTGTGTGTGTGTGTGTGTGCGCCTGCCTCTGTGTGTGTGTGTGTGTGTGCAGTAAAGCTTCCCAGTGACACTTAAAGAAGTCCCTCGAGAGCTTCATGTCGTCTCATGCTCTGACACATCTGTCGCTAGCTGAGGAAGGAACACCTTTCTGGGTTTCACACAAGTCCAGAAAATTTCAAACACACACACACACACCATACTAAGAGGAAAAAAGGAAAGATATGGAGAGAAAAAAAAAAGTTTTTTTTTAACACCCATCACAAGCTCACACCGCACAGCCGTGATTATGTTTTCCTCAGACGACTTATCAAAAATAATTCTTCACTCTCCTTTCCTTCCAGCCTCCAGATTGATTGCTTTGCCTTCCCTCAATAACAAACTAAACCCAGTGTGTTTGGCTCGGTGCCAGGCTACTGGAGCAGCGGCCCCCTGCTAGAAAGAAATCAGGACCGTGGCGTTGGCGTGTTCTCCTTTCCCTAACCCCCCTCCCCTCTCTCACCAACTCCCCTTCACTCCCCTCTGTCTCTCCACCCCAATCATTACTACAATCAGCCGCCCAGCACTGTAGAATGATAATTCCCTTTCCTGTGGCGATTCATTGCGTTAGTCATCAGGCAGTTTGTTTAGAATAACGGCCTCACCTCGCGCCAGCCGGGTTTTGTGTTGGCATCTGCTAGGATGCCTGCTCATCATCCCAGGGGCTTGAGCATTCAATGTTATGCTGTTCAGGGTCATAAAATACCATATTAGTAGTGCGTTTGGGTTTGTGTGTCGTCATCTGTTGCTGTCAACGGCAAAAAAGGTATTTATAGTTTCCCTTAAAGCTGCTTTAATTGGTTTCTGGCCACCAGGGGGCAGAAAAACATCAAAACCCACAGCTCACAGCCACTACCACAGAGCACTTTATTAGGAACACCTGTACACCTGCTTATTTATGCATCAATCGGCCAATCAAGTGGCAGCAGTGAAAGATACAGGTCAGGAGCTTCAGTTAATGTTCACATATAACATAGACCATGGCATGATTGTAGGTACTAGACATGCTGGTTTGAGTATTTCTGGAACTGCAGATCTGGGATTTTCACACGCAACAGTCTCTTGAGTCTACTCCAAATGGAGCCAAAAATAAAACGCATCCAGTACGGAGCACATGAGAGAGGTCAGAGAGGCAGGACCAGACTGGTTGGAACTGACAGAAAGGCCAGAGTAACTCAGATAACCACTCTTTACATCTGTGGCTCCATTGTTTAGCAAATGTCAAGTATAAAGACTATTTTCAGCCAAGGATTAATGCACATTAATGCTCTCATGAGCATTTATAACAGTAGGATAGAGTATGTGGGATTGGGATCAAAACACACACACAAAAAAACAATGCACACATTAATTGTAATAAAAGAATGTGTTGCTCACTGCTATAGTGTGGGCTCACTGATGTGTGACGGCAATTGAAGTTGATGATGATGGTACAGAGGGATAAGTATATCAGGTTTTAGCTACACAGAAAATACCTGTTCATAGGATCAAGCCTTTGTTGGCTTTAGTCTTTTCATGGGATTTGTTGACAATAAGTAATAATATAGAGGGGCTACATCACACAGGAAAAGCCACAGAGATAATGCTGTCTATAGGAAGCACATACCACCTCTACTAAACTGTTTCTTGCTCGAAGCCCTGGAAGATGTGCATCAGTCTATAACTTACTGCATATTTGTGCCACAATGGAGCATCTTAAGATGTCTTTAAGAAGTGGCTTCGCTTTGGAGGGGTTTGGTATGGAGTGAAAAAGTATCAGGTAACATACTGTATATGTAAATATTAGAGGCGTAACGATACATCGACGTACATCGATTTAATGATCAGCGATACAATAGCATTGATCTAAAATGAAAGCATTGATCAGACATCATACATATTGTAAGGTCCCTCAGCACTTTTATAAAGCTCACTGTGGGCCATAGCCAATGCAGACAAAAATAACAAAAACTCCAAACTACCTACATTGACTCACTCTCAGCTCCTTTTTCTGTGGAAAGACTGAACGACTGTCTCCATAACTGGCTCCCAGCCGATTACAGGCAGCTGACATGACAGACAGGCTTCACCGCGTCTGAGCTGGCAACATGTTCATTAACCCTTGAATAGCAGTACTTCAGCTTAACAATCTGAACAGCGTTTCTTCACTAACCTAACACTAATATAATGTTTAACATCACAGTCCCTTACAATATAATCATTTGTAATTGATGCGCCTTTAGTTTGAAATTCCCCGAGCATTTCTTCGCCTGAGTGCACACACTGCTAAACAAAATGCGAGTGGCGCTTCGGCAAGCAGCTAGTGTAGAGTGAATGAAGATATTGTCCCTCCTCTTGTGAATAAATCAGCAGTCTGGAAACATTTTGGATTTTTGGGAAAGGACAGGTCAGCTGACAAGTTGCATGCTGTGTCTAAGCCATGGCACTTCAAGTTAAGATATTCAGATTTACACTATAACCTGCTTTAATGTAAACAAATACGAATTTAACGTTCTTTCAGTTTTCTTTTATAAAATGTGAAAAAAAAACAACTCAATATATCAGATCAGAGATCTATTTTTATTAAAAGAGAAGATTGTGTTTCATTTAAATATCTGGTTGAGCACAGGAATAAAAATGTCTGATGATTTTTAGTTGTTGTTTGTGATTTGATATGAATGGAAGTGATTGTGTTAAATCAGCAGATGATATCATCACTTATCGATCACTGGCTTCTGAACTGAATCGAATTGAAATCGTATCATAGTTTCGGCAAACACTGACTTGTTGTCCATTGAATCGATATAATATCATATTGTGATGAAACTTGTGATTTATACCCCTAGTAAATATCGATGAGCATAGCCACCTGGGACAGTGTCACCTAGTCTTCCATAGCCAGATCTATCTCTACAATAATGTGTGAGCACTGGAGAATTTTGTGCCTGCACCTGTTGTCATTCTGCTACAGGGGAAAAACCACTCTGGTTTGTGTGTATCTTTTCAGACCAATCACAGTTGTCTTGGGTGGGGGCATGTAAAGGTGATCACTCTCATTAAAATGGCAAAACCCTTGCAAAGAAAATGCCACAAAAAACCATAAAGGATGTATGTCGACTGAGATCCAAATCTTTGTCAAAAGTAATAATCTAAATGTATTCATTTAAAAACCTTATGCTTTAATGGTATGGCTACATCCCTGGCTGACTGTTTATTTGTGCTGATTTTCCTCTCACATAAAATCAGATTCTTTACACCAGTGAATACAAGTATTACTACAATATGTGTGTTCAAAAGGACAAATGCCTGTTACGATACAAGAGCAACAGAGGAAGGTTCACACAACATGTACAACAGCAGTTTGTGTGAAAATCAAATCTCAAAATGCTGTCATAAGCACTAAATTCCTGCTCCGTGCAGCAGATAGTCACTTTAAAACTTTGATGAAGTTTTATTTCCTCTTGTTTGGTTCTCCATCTGCTTGGCTTGTGCAACTGCACAACGCTTTAAGTTTTTCTCCTCTATTTCGCCCCATACCTTCGATTTATTTTCTGTTTTTTTTTCTCTCTTCTTGCTTGTCGTTATGTTTTCTGTCTTAAAGCAGGCACACCAAGCAATACACCATGTTTGAATGTGTTCTGACACCTCGTCTTCACAAGGCCTGATTTCCCAAGGGGAAATAGGCGTTTGGCATGTTTACATTTTGTTCCCATTTCTGTGTCGCATCAAAAACCCTCCCTCTCCTTTCTCTTTCCCCGCCGTGCTGCAAACTAGACGTTCACCGAGGGAAAACAGATGCTGACCCGTCTCTTACACCTAAAGAGGAAGGAAAATACTTGTGAGAAGACAAACAAGAATTGCCTTGGGAGACAACAGAAACCCCAATCTGCCCACTGGAGTGTACAGGCCGCGCCATGTGTATTTAGGAGTGTGTATAAGTGTGTGTGTTCGCTTGAGTGATTTCTATTGATAGGTCCCTCCTTATTATGCAAGTAAGCATGTTCTTCACCTGTTCACAAAATGGATGCTTTCGGTTTTTAAACATGTCATTTGAGGTTACAAGAAGTGAAAGCTTAAAAACTTTAAAAAGTTTGTCTCCGGGGCCCACTCCAGCTTCTCCTCTGGGATAGTTTTGGAGGTAATGGCTTCCGGTTTTACCATCCATCTGACAAGTAAAATGGATGGGAAAGGTGAAACGTGGTACATTGGACTCCAACATCAATTGCAGCCTTGTCTTGGGTTGTGAAGTCAATCGAGGTAGGTGAGATGGGAGGTGAAGTGCTGACAAGAAAAACAGACAGTTTTGGACAGAAACGTATTCGTCAGCTCTCAACTCACTCTTCTCCTCACTCAAGTGTAATTTCTGACAGGGTGTCACATTTTAACAAGCTAACTGAATCTTTCCTTAACCAGTTTCCCAAATCAGATAAACTTTTTTTAAACTGTCAACATATTGTTTATGCTTGAAGCTGACTGCTCTGCTTAACCCTTTGATTGGCACTCTGTAATTGCTGCCTTAAAGATTTTGTCTCATATCAATCATAAGTCAGTAATGTTAACACTTGTCTTCCTTCATCACACTAAGTCTGTCATTGAGTTCTCCACTGAACTGACCATTCGATGCCAGTGTCTAGTCAGTAACTGCCTATAAGAAATATCAGTCTCTATTTTCCTCATATTGTGATTTGTAACATGATTTCCAACTTCCAGATTTGCAGCCATGATCTAGGGCTTAAAGGTGATTGTTATATCCATCCATCTATGCATTAATTTTCTTCCACTTATCTGGGGCTGGGTCACGTTGGCAGCAGGCTGGTATTCTGGACATCCCTCTCCCCAGCAACCTTTTCCAGCTCCTTTTGGGGGATCCAGAGGCATTCCCAATGGGAAATGCAATCCCCCCAGTGAGCTCCTGGAGTGCAGCCAGTGAGTCCAGTGCAACATATAGTGCAAGAGCTACAATGCAACAATGAATGCAATCCATTGAATCTATGAGATGGATTGGCACCAAATCTTGTACAAACATTCATAGTTTCCAGAGGATGAATCCTAATGACTATTTTTAGTTTTATGTAGAATCAAATCAAAACAACTGTTTGATGGATTGTACCTCAAGCTGAATTGTAATCACTTACCTTAACTTTTCCTCTAGTGCCATTATCAGGATGAAGTTGAATAATAACGTATTTATTGGTCTTAGTGTTTGTAAAGTCCTTCATCACAAAGTTTTAACTTTTACACTGTATGTCTCTCTGTCACTTTACTCTACATCTTCCCCATCCAATCATATCATTGTCTCCCAGGTCTTCGCTTCCCCTCTGATGTTCCCCTCTCTTGTTCTGTCATCCTCTCTCTCTCTGTCTTCCCTTTCATAAGATATTACAATACCCCCGCCCCCCCCATCTCCATTCGAGCTCTTCACCTTCCATCTGACAGGTACATGAGTGTGTGAATACTATGGCTGGAATTAGCCTGTATCGTTTGTATTGGTCTGAAGGTGAAAGGGGCAAGTCTTAACTCCCGGTCTCACCCAGAGTATATATGAGTATGTAAGTTTGTATATGGGTGTGTGGTCGAAGCAGCGAAGTGGAGCGAGGGGGGAGATGGGCTGCTGGCTGTCAGTCTGATCGGAGCTCTCGATTGGCTGATCAGTGGTCCGTAAGCTTGGATATTACATAGCACAGCTCATCTCAAGGAGGACTTTAACCTTAGAATGTGTAGGAGACCTCTGTGTGTGTGTGTGTGTGTGTGAGTGAGTGTGTGTTTATGGCTGACATGCTCTCTTCCTCTGTTGGCTTCATCTTCATCCTCAGTCCATCTCCTCCATACCCCTCTCTCTGTGGCTGTAAATGTATGCATCTGTTTTCTCTGTTATGTTGTCAGTTCTGATTTTTAGTTTTAAGCTGCCGACTGCACAATTATACCACTTCTTAACATCTTTGAACATCCTGCATTTGAAGTCTTCTGTGTTTCCCTCAGATATTTACTCCTTTAAAGCAGCAGTAAGTACACTGAGAGCAAAGGACTAAACCTCTAATGTAAAGTATATAAATAAAAATTATTGTTTAATTATTAAAGAGTTATAAAGGACGTACTAATGATCATATGTGCTGTGATCTTATGTAGAATCAGAGAGCTTAATGCTGGGATCAGAGTCTTTACACACTAGGCAGGAAAACACTAAAAATTCTGACATGCTAGACTTTTCATTGAGGTATTGTGGAGCGTCCCAGATGCCACAATGCTGTTCTTCAATTATATCTCACTACAAGGCCTGTTCATTGTTCCTGATGTTCATATTTGGACCCTATGCTGTAATCTGCAACAACATTGTGTCACATTTGGCCTGAATTTATGTAGTCTGATCTGGGCCTATGGGTGTCACATAGACAAGAAGTTCCAGACCTGGGATGTGGTACCCGCCAATATGTCCCAATGTTAATTTTAGAAGTCACAAAATGATGAAAGGTATTAGAATGAAAAATATTGTATAGTGCTTCTGTAAATGTACTGTTTCTTACCATCATCTACCACAGTAGACAACCAATGTAGTATTGATTAGTACAATAGCACTGTGATCAATCAAACTATATCATATCTGTCATTTCAGAGGTGGACAATCCTGACAGCACAATGTCTGAGTTTCCAATAAAAGGCTGATATATCGACAAAACGAATATTACCCTCCATCTCCCGGTCTCTTTTCTTTCTCCCACCAGTTGTAAAATGCTCTCCCCCTCTCATTAGCCCTTTATTCCTGCGGATTTATTTCATTCCTCCTCTGCCTCCTTCCCTCTCTCTGTCACCCCCTCTAATTTGAAGTGCAATAGTTTCCCTCTGGCATGAAAATATTGCGTCATTCATCATGTCTCTCTAATTCGTCTTAGATATCCTCTACCCTCCACCTCCAACCCCCCCTCCCTCCACGCCTCCCCCTCCTCCGATCATCCCACCACCCCACGCTGCACCACTTAGCTGTGATATTGCCCAGAGTCAACGAATACAAGGAGAGTCATATCCATCCGTGCAGTGATTTTTGATACATTTGAACAGACATACAGTTCAGGAATGTGCTATCACTCTCTCTCTGTCTCTCACCTCTTTTTCCCTCACACACTCACACCGACTGTTTGTCTGGCCAGGTCTCATTGCAAGCTGAGGGGTGTGGGCCATTTTTGCGGCTCAATGCTCAGTGCTAAGCTGTTTGCCGCGGTGACTGGCCAGAGGTGTATTGGGCTAAATTGAACCGGCTGCTGATTAGATGGCTACCTATCGATAAGGCCGGAGTGGAATTTCAGCCTCGGCTTGTGGGTCCCGGAGAGTCGAAATGTAGCTGTGGGGCTCGCCGCCAAGTCAGTTTGCTGAGAAAATATTGTAGATGATTGTGGAGGCAGGGGCCTCGGCATCGGCTGACAAAGTTTCAGGAACCCTCCTGTCTGTTCAGATGCCCCCTCCCCTACTCCCCCAACCTCTTCTTCCTTACTGTCATCTTAATGAAAAGCCATAGCTCATAATTCCCTCACTGAATTTCCTCACAGGGGTCAATCCCATTATCAGTCTGCATAATTTATGTTCAGCTTCTTGGTACTTTTCCTTCTTGAAATATCATTCTGTAGTCTTTGTTGCCAGTTGACAATGTTTTTAGGGATGTAACTGTTCATGAATGCATAATCTATATATTTTTTCCAATTAGTTGATTGTTTGGTTTAGAAAAAAAACAAACAAACAAACTTCAACTTGCCTTTTTTTGTCAGACCAACCAGTCAAACCAGTCCAAAGATATTCAATTTACAATGATACAAAATAGAAAGAAGCCATCAGAGAATCTTTGACATTTTTGTTTGATAAATTGATAGATGACTGGATGGTACTCTTATCACATAATTTTTATATTTTTTATTGAACAGAACAGAAAATGGTTGATTATTGCTTTTAATGACAAATTTACTTGTGTCTTTAGTCAGTGTAAGGACCTTTGTAGCTCAAATGTCCTCTTAACTTATCTTATTCAAGGCTTTCAACTGTGATTCATGGTCTTATGAAAATCATGGTTAGATAAAACCCAGTAAGTGGACCATTGAGAAGAAATTGTTGTGCCACATGAGGACTGAAAGTTCCCAGCCATTTAATGTGTGGTTTCCGGAGAGCTTTTATTTTGAAACACCTGCAGAAAGAGCCGGAAGTGGTGAGTGTTATTAACAGCAGCTTAACTGAAAGAAAAGTAGCTAAGCATTGATCAGTTAATGTATACAGTACAACGTGACTCTGTTGCCATACTGATGGAAATAACTTTTACTTTTTCCCTATAAATCCCTATGTTTTCTAAACATATAGCATGTAAAATTTAATAGCCTCCTATTTAAATTAGAATAAGGATATGACAGGAATGTCAAAATGTTAGAATGCTGTGAAAATGGCAGAAAAGAAATAAGTAAATAAATAAAGAGGGCTACAAGGAATTTGATGTTTTTTAGGACTGTGTTTGAGGTATTTTTCATTCTGTCTGTGCCTGCGACGTGTATGAAATCAGGCCATCCAGCAGTGTTTATATTGATGTGGGAGGTTTATCTACAATTCATCTGTCTCAGACGACACTATGGCTCGGTGTTGTTCCCGTTCGCAGCTCTTGCTATCATTAGCCATGACAGAATAAAGCTGTATTGAGCGGCATCCTGTACCTCGCTCTTATTAAATTGTGTGTGTGGTACACGGTGCTACAGCAGGCTGTCTGTGATACTGCTGACAGCAGCAGTTTAGGAGCCCAGACTGGCCGTTCTGTCTGCACACTGTTATTATTGTGATCACTATTAGGCTCCATTCAGGTACAATGTGATGTGAATTTTTGTCTGACTTTATTTGTGCAGATTTGTCTGCTGAAGTGTTTCTGCCTGTGTTTTTTCTACTGGATGAGTTCCCAGGCTGACAGTGCGGACATTAACTGCAACTACAGACAGTTACACTGTGGAGTGTGTCAGTGTAAAACTGGGAGCAGACAATAAGACTATGAAAACCTACAGAGATGCCTCACACATAATTGGAGTGTATGTGGGTATTGGACTGAGTAGATAAAGAGAGCTAAGGCTGCAACTATAATTTTTATGTTGAAATGTTAATAGACTAATTGTACATCTACAGTGGAGAACAGTTAGACAACATCCTGAAACCCCTGGAGAACAGAAATGTCTCTATGTCTCAATTTAATCAGGAAAAGCAAAGGAAACTGGGAAAACGCTAAAATAGGATGAAACTGTCGAAGAAAAGCCAGCAACAACTAAAGCTGAGCTATTGCTGAAATCACATGAACAGGATTTTAAAAAATAATTCTTGCTCATGCCACAAAGGTTGCTTGCCATTTTTGGAGAGTTTTAAAATAATTGATTATCCTGCTATGTCATGCTGACAGACTTAAGTTCCTGTCAGACAAGCATCTGACAGGAACTTAATGAAAACAACAGAAAGCAACTGAATCACAAGGCAAATGACCTCAATCATTAAATCCCGCACACTAGGACTTTATTTCCCAGACTGTCAATCACCATCCGACCAAAACTACAAGAGACACCAACAGTTCAACTTGGTCTGATCAGTTGTGACACCCACTCATCAATAGACACCGTTAAATTTGCAAAAAGTTGGGTACATTAATAAAGTAGAGACATTCATTTGCATCTTTTGCAGAGCAAATCTTCATCTTGTTGCCTCAGTTTGTGTCTTTCTGACCTCATTTATGGATTTGTGTGAGGTAGGTGGAGGAGCATGTGATGCATTTTTTATAGCAGGAATAAATGACAGCGATGTGCAGTTAAACTAATATTCTTTTATCACCTTTCATTTGATATTTGGACTTTAATTTGGTGCTCAAATGAACAGTGGTGATTTTCAGAAAGAAATCATTGCAGTACTAACTTGGCTATAGGGGCCATTTCAAACAGGACATATTGTATCAGACAGGTTTGTTTACAGTCAGTGCTCATTGTCTTTGTCCTGTTTAAGTGACCCTCAGCTTTAAGCACTAATGTTGTTCACTAAAATGTTTATAATAACCAACAGGAATAATGGCTGAAACTGGTAAAATGCAGACCTAGGTTGTAAGTAAACAGACTTTAACTGACTTAACAAAACAATGACATAGATAACCTCCCTCTGGCGAGCCTATTGTCACTTATAGATTAGTTAATTGACAGCAGAGTTACGTTAAAGCAGCTGTATGGATCTGCTCTGATGAGTCACTTAGGTTTATTTAAGGAAGAGGCAGGTCGACTATCTGATGGCACGATGTGACAGTCTGTGTATCGATGCATTGACAGCAACTTGGGGGTTCCAGCAAGCTGGAGGCTTGTCAGGCAGAAATAAACAGCTACACGTGGGGCCAGTTTACATTTGTTTTAAACCAAAAGATAATACTCCCAAACAGATCCTCAATCTTCTTAGCCTTCTTTGAATTAAAAAACATGTAGATTAGAAGTGATCAGAATTACAAATAGGTTTAGGTTAAGGTTAAAGGTTAAGGTTAGCCATGGTTGATTTAGATCCCTATTTTTTTTTAGGAAAGCATAAATTGTCAATGGGAGCTTTTCGTGTTTGTAGTAACACATTAGTCACACTGTTGGTGCGTGGTTCCTTTTTCAGACTCTTCAACAGAAATAAAAACCTGTCCGTCCTGTAATGGCATGTGTTAGTCTAATCATGAGAAGTAGTAACACTGATGGAGTCTAGTGGTTTGGCTGTGTGGGAGAGGGACACTGTTAGCTTAGCGTGGCTATTTCAGGGCCCTTCGGTGCTAAACCATCAGCACCCACACACACGAGTGCCAGCACTCACATGCAAAAGCCTGAGTGCTGAACTCCATTAATGCACACATGCATGTAGAAGCCTTTTGCTGTGTTATTAGTGAAGCTTCTGCTACGTTGCAATGCTTTGTTCATAGACACAAGAACATTAGCATTATTCCTGACTCCTTTGTTTAATATATATATATATATATATATATATATAAAATATACTTCTCATATATATATATATATATAATATATATATATATATATATATATATAATTTTTTTTCTCATCCTCCGTTAAGAAGTTGAGGAGATGACAAATTATCTTTTTCCTGTTAGTATATAACATTCAGCAAACAATATGAGAACATTTAAGGACAAAAACAGACTTCAATTAATTGCTCTTTGTAATCCAACCTCTCATGTCTCTCCTGTCTGTCTATCTCGCCCACTCGCCTCCTTACATTGCTGCTGGTCTCACTCCAGTGCATCAATGGAAACGTGACGCCTCTGACAGGAATACTTGTAATTATCCTCCCACACTCCCGTCTCTTGAAGGTGATTGGACGGCAGGTCCCGCTCCAACGCGCTAGCCACCACCTACGCCAGATTTGTCAATCTCCTGCGACCCCCTCCCTGTCCCTACTCACCCCCCCACCAACTTTTCCGGCAAACGCTTCAGCAGACACCTCCCACCTGAGAACCTGCATGAACCACGTATCACATTATATGCAGTTTAGGTGAGCTGACAGGTGAAACACGTGCACATACTGTACGCATGAATAGACACATAGCAGTGATGTAGATTCAGTCACTATCACTTGTCTGTCAGGCTCTCTCACACACTGGCATTGGGATGGGCCACAGGAGCACTGTACCTGCTTTCCTACCATGTTTGACCTTTTTCTCTTTCGTGGCTGAGTCCATTTAGTATTACTGTAAATTTGAAGAATATGTGTTACTGATGGATGGAGATCTGTTAATATTTTAGATCAAATGATTACTTAAGATTATCATTGATAGATTAACTGATAAATACATGTAATCAAATCAAATTAATCAAATGTACATTAAATGTCCCTGGGATATTTCATTAGGCAACATTATTCAACTATTTTTACCAGCTATAGAATGATTTTGATGGCTTGTAGCAGGTACGATCCTCTGTGAGAAGTGTCTAACATTTTGTGGCAGTACGTCAGAAGAGTAGCTTGGTAATTCTTTCTCTCATTTATAAACCCCTTTTATTAATTTTGTGTTTGTTGCCCAAGCGATTGATAGGTTTTGTTTTCTGTACATGAGCTGTTAGCTGTCTTCTTTTTTTACCTCAGAAGAGTTACATATTACTTCTGTTTGTTCATGTTAAACCCCAGACATTATATATATTACATTATGTGTTACAGCTTATGTTAGGCACAATAATGTGGCCATGAAATACAGTATACGTCTTAAACTACTAGGCCTTTTTGAGACACCAAAACTGCAGTTGTACCAAGTTCAACAATTCTGCTGTGACACCTTCACTACTATTGGATTGTCATCAATTCTGACATTTCACTTTTTTTTTTTTGCTGGGAGGTTCGCATGTACATCTTTCATGCCTCACTTGATCTACTTGCTTCTGTAGCTGCCCTACATTTCCCAAAATGTTTGACAATACCCAGTAAACAAACCTGAACTACATTTCAGCTGTGGGTTATACATTTAGGTAGAGACAGCAGTAGGTGCATGAGTCCCAGAGGATTTAGAGGAGAAATGATTAGTTATGAACTCCAAGATTTATGAATGCAACATGTGTTGTAGATGTACTACACTCTGCTCTTCTGATACTACTCTCTCTGGAGAAATTGGTATTATCTCTCGCTAAGCTTTTCTTGCTGCATGACTGTTGAATGTCAATGAAAGAGCAAGTCTAGGAAGGACACTGTGATTGATACGTTCATAAACCAAAGTAGACGGAGATGAGTTAAACAGCTCTCGTTACGTGCATTTGCATTTCAACTCTTTGAGTGATTATGCATAAAGTTTGAAATCAATAACTTTTGTGGTATTTCTGTTTTGGGCGATCTGACCTATCATCCCTATTCTCTCTGCTTATAAATTTGTGTTGAGAAGTCTTGATTTGACAGCAATGCCTTTGAATGACAAAATAGATACACTGTCAACAGTTTCAGGGGGATTATTCTTTCTGTCTTAATCCTTAAGACAATTATCTTTAGTATTAGAGTTCTCTCAATGTCCGGAAGTCTAATACATGCCCCTGTCAACAGACTGAGTAGTTCCTTTCTTTCACAAAGCAACACTAATTGCTTTGAAACTGTGCTCTGAAGAAGAGCCACAACCTTGAGCGTTTGTCATGGTTGTAGTGACTGAAAGATCACAAATTCTATGTTGGTCTGATGAGTGAATTTGTTTCCGTAGGTCATGGTAAATGGGCAGGCATATTAATTAAAGGTTTGCTGCTAATGAGCTGAAATGATGCCAAATTAAAATTTTTAAAAATTGAAAAAATAATAAAATGAAACCCTTTATCTAAGAGGAGACTGGAGGAAAAAAAACTCACTGACATCTCTTTCGCTACTTCACCCTTATAGAGAAATAACTCTTTTTCTTCCTCGCTGCCCATATCTGCGCTGTAATGGCAAGTAATTTAAGGGAAATTAACATTTTGACATGCTCCTCAGGGGTTGAGGGAAAGTGCAGAGGAGAGGATAAGAGAAAAGAGGAGGAGGAGGGAGTATGGAAAGGAGACAGAAAAAGAGGATGAATTAGTCTTTAATTCAATATAGTTGAATCTTTGGTCCAAGGGTTAAGTGTGGTTGAGTTAAACTGTCGTCTGCAGGCCCATTGGCCGAGAACCCTCAACTGTCTAATGGATTTTAAAGCCAGCGGGGAGTGCCAAGGCAGATGGTCCAGACAGAGGACATCATGACCACTGAACACTGAGAACAGATAATTAAAAACTGATATTCATGTTTAATTGTTGTCCAGATCAATTTAAGGACATTTTGAATGTCCACTGTTACCAAGCACGTCGGTCTTTATGACTGTGTGCTATGTGTTGCTTGTAGCATGTACTGCCCAGATTTTAGGAATGTGGGACTTATTTGAAAATTCAAACGCAATGGACCATAAAGCTGCATCTAATAAAATAGTAGAACCTCTGGGGGTTCATTCTCATTT
Source organism: Lates calcarifer (assembly GCF_001640805.2). Lineage (NCBI taxonomy): Eukaryota > Metazoa > Chordata > Actinopteri > Centropomidae > Lates > Lates calcarifer. The sequence continues at coordinate 11,901,973 of NC_066850.1, forward strand.
CTAGTTTATTTTAGTAAACCATTTCTGTGGCCCCACACCTTGTTTTTGTGTAGTCCTGTCACAAAGTCGTCGTACTGTCCAACCTTTTGTCATTCTGCATGGTCAAACAGACTACTTAAGTTGGTTTAGCCAAGCGACAGGTTCACCAATATATTATGGCATATACTTATTTTTGTCTCTTTTATTATATTCATTGACATGTTGTTGATATTAGAAAGCACAGCAGAGAGAGAAGGAAATGTGGGGGATGTCATGCAACAAAGGTCCCCAATTAGAATCATGTGTTTTCAGACTGGAGGATTTAAAAATTTTAAGAACAGTTGAAGGACTCTTCCCTTTTTTGTTGTGTCCACACTCCAAGAACCAATTGTATCAATGCCAGTTTTGAGGACCTTTTTAGCTACTACTTTAGAGTAGGCACTCTCTGGGCACAAGAGGAACTTTGAGTGACACAAGTGTATGATGTTTAGATCAGACATATATGTACGTCGATTAGATGAATGTGAGACAATGCAGCACTGGCCAGCTCCTGCTGTAAAACATTAGCCGAGTAAACAACAGCTTGTAACTCATAAAAAATGGAACAAAACAAGGACACATGGTTTGACAGTGAGGTCCAGGCTTTATTAAGAGTATATGCGACTGGAGAAATGCAAATCAATCTGATGTTGCCATACCAACTGCCGGTCAGCTTACATCACTTCAGCGTTCCTATTGGAGGCGCAAATGCTACCACAAAAAAGCCCTTCAAAGTATGCAGTTCTCAGAGGAGCCCCCACAGTGAGCAGTTCCTCTAAAGAAGTCCTCAGAACTGTGTGGTCCAAAAACACCTGTAGACTCTGGACTAGTCTGTTGTTGGTGCCCACATAAGGAATTTCTCTACTTATCTTCCCAGCATGCTACACCTTCAGAGATGGCCCTTGAACCACTGAAACACCAGGGGAACATAGTATCAATCTGTGTCTATGACCTAAGTCTTTTGTCATAGTTCTGGGAATTAACCATGCCCCGCAAAATGAGTTGATTCTTCACTTAACACCTTGGATTTGTGATTAATTAAAAGAAAATCCCCATCACCCCAATCAATTTATAAATCTACACTTTGGAACTGCCAATGGGAACCTATTGTTCAATCTAGCTAAGGCCCCTTGCTTTAATTTAAGACTTTGGAATTGGGCCTCTTGCAAATACATTACACTTTGACGCAACCGAAACATAGCTCTTGCTTTAAATATAGACTCTAGAAAAGCCAGTAGGAGCCTCTTGTGTTTTTAATTTAAACTTTGAAGCAGCCAATGCAACTCCATTGTCATTTTAAATAAAGATTTACCACAACTGATGGGGAAGTTAGTGCCTTTGGGAAAACCTTAAGTCCTTTGGTTCCTAAGATATCACCTTTAATTGCATGAGGATCTTAAATAATTTTGAAACAAACAACTCAGTTATTAGGTTTTATGGTATTTTTCTCTCTCTGCTACTTCTTTACTTTCCATTATTCTTTTCCTCCTCTCATCCTCTTTGTCTCTTGCTTCGTTTACCCAGCAGGGCAATGTGGATTAACGCTGAAAGCTAATGAAATGTAATTACCGCCTTTGTCGATAAGAATCGATTGGCTCAGGTCTCTCAGACCCCTTCCCAGAGAGGGTCCCGAAGGGGCCAGTGTTACGGCGGCAATGGCTACCCCCCCCCCCGGTGCCTAGGCTTTATTTCCTCCCTGGTTGCCATGAGCAGTTGGAGATAGCATTGACAGGGCAGTATGAAGTGGAGTCAGATCTGTCGGATGGTCCCTTAGCGTAGCCTCACAAGGGGGAATGAGATTCCTTATCAAATCAGTGGGATTAGAGAAAGGTTCTCAGGGAAAACGTCAATTCCTACATCAGGCACGAGAAAATCAGGTTTTGGCATGTTTGTATGCGTGTGTGTAAGAGACTGAATAAGAGAGAGAGTGATGTTTAACTTTCCTCTGCATCAGCTCAAGTGAACCAGTATAAATATTGCAAACTACATCAGTTTTTTATGGTAATTTTTATTTCTAATTATGATTTCTGTTTCAATTTACTTTAAGTTTTCAAATGAAGTTGGTGAGTTTGAGATAAGTTTCTTTTTGTGTGGCATTGTGATTATTATTTTTTAATATCTGCACCAGTGAAATAATAATTTCTTCTTTCATGATCTTTAATGAATATTTTGGTTTTTATATAACTTTGTTTTCGTAATGGTAAAAAACTAAAAAGTTGCTCCCCATGCATGGGTTTCTCTGCTCCAGCTCACTGTTCAAACTAGTCAAGACAGCTTAATCAAAACCCTTTTCAGGCACATTTCAAACAAATGCAACAGCTTCCAAATTCATTTACATCTAACCTGAAGTTCAGAGGGAACCAACAGTAACTTAAGGATGGCACTTGGATGCATTGTTGCACATCACAGACAAACACAGAATGGATCCCTGTCTTTTTCCTGGAAAGAAAACAGTGTGTCAGGTATAGAAATGCAAATGAATAAAAATACTTTCAGGGAAATCTGAGAGAAGTAGTCTAAAGAGACGTGTGTGTGTCTGCAGCTCAGGAGCCACTGGGCCTATGTGTGAAGTGCAGGAAGGAGCAGAAATACAGAGAAAAAAACAGACATTGTGCATGTCATTTAATATATAATCGTATATAATATTAAATTTGCATTTCCCCTCATAGTGCACTGGTATAGAAATAACAATGATTTCCATTTCCATTTCGATTTTCATTTTACGTCCCTAGTCTTACACCAGATTCACAGATGCAGAGATTGACCTTACAGTGCTAGAAAGGTCTTACAGCCCCTGTGTGCTGCCTAATGGAGAAAAGCAGGTTAAAATCTTGAACTTTAGAGTGTGAAAAAACTTCTAATTTTGGCTTTAGTTAAAAGAACATAGCAGATGTTTTGTTTGTAGTTCCTGAATACTTTTAAGCTTTTCCACATACTTACAATCACTGTAGTTCTCCAGTTGCTATTGTTGACTGTTTTACAACCTTGGACACCAATGGCTTTTGAGTCCCCTGCCAAGGACATTATATTTTTATTCTTCTGTGAATCTGCCTGTTCAATTGTTTGTCTGTCACCACATTTTCACAAAAATGGATGGATGGTTTGGCTTGAATTTTTGTGGTGCACACTCATGCTTGCTGGAAGAGCTGGAAGCCTAATGTCTTTGGTGACATTGTGACCTTTTCTTTAGTGTGACCAGCAGTCTTTATCAACAAAGAATGGTTAGAACAGGAAGAGGAAGGCACTTACTGACTTTGTGGACACTGTTATCATTGCTCTAGCACCATTATCAAACCAAACCATGCCTGTATAAACGGTACAGCTATTCTGTCATTAATGCCGACAGTGAGATTGAAGATAAATGAGCAGATTTGTAGTTTTCGGTTTAAGCCTGCACAGTACTGAGTGCTTTCTTGCTCTATGGGAAACTATTTCTGTGCGGTAAATGGCAGCAAGCACGCAAGAGGTGGACAAACTGAGTTGTATCTCTCCCACATACTCACACACACATTACTGTGTTGGTATGGGGAAGGGGCCAAGTGTGTGGGAGATGGAGGAAGGATCGATAGAGCAGCGAAAGAGTGCTGTAAACCATGAAAGAAGACAAAAGCCTCCTGTTTTCCCACAGTGCACCAGACTCTGTTAGCCTGGGAGCTACAGAGCTACCACCAACACTCTCTCACACTCCTCATACATACAGGAACACTTGCATACAATCACTCAGCTTAGAGTAGAGAAATAAAAAAAAAGAAGCATGTACCCAGGAAATATCAATAAGCGTCTCTGGGAATGAACACACACTTTAGCTGAGGGAGGAATAGTTTAATTCGGCACTCTCTCAGACCAACATCTACGGGGGAATTGATCTTTATTCTTTGTTTGTGTCCTACGGCTGTATGTGTATGTTTCCAGTGTTTTTGTTTGTCTTTATTTTAACACTTTTGACTGGACACATTTTGCAAATAAATAACCCAGTGACTCCATGGCACATCATAGTTTCTGTTTACGTAACCCAAGACATAATGAGTGCTTTGGAAATAAAGAATAGAAACAAACATAGGGGGTCATAAAAACTTTTGGCTCCACGGATGGCAGTGTTAGTGAGACAGTCTGTCAGTCAACCACTGTGGTCAAGACTGAAATGGCATAACTGTTAGGGTTAATTGCAATGAAATTTTGTACAGACATTCATGGTCTCCAGAGAATTAATGCTGTGGACTTTGGTGACCTCTTGACTTTTTCTCTAGCACCGCCACAAGGTTAACAGTTTTTGTTTTATATTATAATATAAAATATAAAATATTTTGACAGATATTGGATGAATTGCAATAGACATTCGTGTTTCCCCTGGGAATCATGTTCCCTGCAGGATTAGCTGTAGTAACTTTGGTAATCCTCTAACTTTACTTAGGTTCATCATCAGATTAAAGATTGATTTGACTGATATTTAATATATGACCTCAACCTGGGCTGTACTTTGTGTTTACTGCTAATTAGCAAATATTTGAGTGCTGACTAAACTAAGTAATGAACATGCTAAGCATCGTCATGGTGAGCATGTTATTTAATTCAAAGCACTGCTGTGCCTAAACTTAATAGAGCATGGCTGTAGACTCTTAGTCTTGCTTGATAGCTCTAAGACATACAGTAGAAGTAGCTAGAAAACTAGCCAAGTTTCGCCTCAAAATGTAGCCCAAATTTGAGCAGAATTTTCAGAAAATCTGCAAAAGAAAATGCAGATTAATCCATGTTTCCACCCACTTCTGCACAATTTGATAATGTGCACAAAAACAGGTGGTTGGAAATGGACTCTCTCCACCATCAACGCAAATGAAAGAAGAAAAAGTTAACGTGCCAAGTGAGTAGGGAAAATGCTCCTAGCTTAAAAGTGAAGGGAGTGAAAATGGAACAAAAGGAGCCAAGAGTTCAAACATTGAAGAATGTGTGTGTTTGTGTGTGTTAATGACAGACACATGTATATGCCTGAATGTCTTCATCTCTATGTATGTTTTTTGTCTTCTATGTGCTTCATGTCACTTCTCGTTTGATGACTGACAGATATCTAAAGGGACAGGTTTTGGTGTCATTCAGTGGAACAGATTCAAATGCTCTGCCGATGATGCTCACACACACACACACACACACACACACACACACACACACACTTGCACAGGCATCAAAATAGCATATAAAGCAAGCCCAGTTTCAAGCACACAGTACCGGCACAGCATATATTTGTTTGACCGTACACAGTATCACAGCAGTTAGCACAGACATAGGTTTTATTTAACAAGCATCTAAGCAGAACCACTAATAACAACTCAAACAAATGCCCTTCAACTGTATGGGAGCGGTGGTAATACTATTAATACTCATGTAAATGTCAGGCTATTTTCAGCAGGTTGTTGTGCTGTTGGGGAGAGCAGCGGTGGTGGTGGTGTAGCATCTCATTTGTTGTATCGTGAGAAAGCGTTTGGAAGTTAACCATCTAAAAGGGAGGGGCCCAGAATGACTCAGAAGTTCCTAATATAAGCACTGTTGTTGCTGTTTGTGCAGATAATTTACTGAAACTTGTTTTAAAAAAGAAAACAAAAAATTAAGTATTTTTATGCCTGTATATTTTCTGGATCTCATTTGCATTTTGTGGCACTACACAGCGGGAACAAAAAAAAAAGTGTTATTTGTTTTATTATTTGTAGTTTTTAAAGGCCCTGCATGTAAGTTTTTGCTATTAGTACATAGACCAATGTCAGCATTAACAGCTGTTTACTCACCAGTCTAGAAGAAATGTTCTATTATTTCTTATATTCCTTTTATACCACTTTGTGATAGTGAGTCACTGTAGTGCCCAGTCTGCCCTCAGTCCAGCATCAGAGGATGAAGAAGTGGTGCTGCCCAGAGGACACATTCTAACCTCTTATCTTGTAAATGCAACGATGGCTGGAAAAGTTGACATAATGTGATAATGTTGAGTTGAGCGGAAGCATGGGACTCTGGATGGTGGTGGTGGTGGTTGTGGTGATGGGGTTAAAAGCAGACCAATTAAGAGAAGCCTCCCACTTGCCCTGCTGTTACCACGGCAACTGCCAGGTGGATTTCCTGGTTGTTGGGGGAAGTTAAAGTGCTGCCAACCACCAGAGCGTACTTTCTCTTTGTCTTTCTGTCCGACTTGATTTCTTACACTTCTCATTTCTCTCTGAGCAAGTCACTAACACTGTCATGGCTGCGAGGTCTTATTCCCACTGCCCATGTAATCTAAGACTTTTAAGGTAAAGGCTGCTGCTGCACTCCATCTCAACCTCTTCTCTTCTCGGTTTTATTTATTTCCCATCTTGCTTTTTCTTTCTACCGACAGCTGCCTGCCTATCTTCCCTTTTTTCCTCTCCCACCAGTTTCCCCATTTCTTTTTCTTTCTGTCAGTTTGTCTTTCATTTCGTACCCCCAGAGCGAGTAGATTCCTGCAGAGGAGTGGCATTTAGAGAAATCTCGCTCTCCTATTGCTGTCTCTCCACTGGGGTTAGAGAAAATCAATCCCACTAATTAGATCTGTGCATCACTGTTATTTTGTCTCTATGTGTGTGTGTGTGTGTTCTGCATGTCCTGTAATCTATATTTAATGTTAGGAAGCAGAGCTTTAAAGAGCGCCACAGCTGGCCTGTTTGCTAATTAATGACATTTTCCCCTTTAATTACCATTCAATGGAAGCCTGTGCTCCACTCTTCTCTGTCTTTGTCCTGGCTTTGTTTTTTCTTTCTGTGCTTCTCTCGCTTTCTTTTTTCTCTTTTGTCGTCATCTCCACTTCTCATAATTTCTTTCTTTTTAATCTTTTCTCCATTTGTTTTTAGTTGGTGGGTTTTCATCCACATGCTTTCATGCAGATGAATAAACCTGAATGAGGTGGATATTGATATAGCAATAAAAACTAAACATGGCCTCTTCTACAATGGATTAATGGCTCCTGACTGGAGAATTACATATAGCGTCACCAGCTATTTATCCTGATAAAGCAATATTTGCATGACGATAGTTGATAGAAGTGCAAGTTTTCTTTTGATTGTCTGGAAATGCTGTCAAAATATGTCCAATTTGGGATGGAAACCTGACATGATAGCTGCTCTGTGAAGCTGTACCTAGGCACATTGGTGCTTGAAAGCAAAATTCTGCAACTATTTTACCTTAAAATAACAGCTTCATAATCATTTTGATGGTATCCTGAACTTGTGACAGGGAGAATGGAGCCTCTGTCATTCCCACTCTGCTCCCTGAACACCTGTTCTTGTTCTGTGTAACTGTGGTGAGCAGGTACGATCTCCCTCTAACTGAGTGACAGTCAGCAGCTTAAACTGCTGTAATCAGGTTCAGCAAGTTCAAGAGTAATGCTGAACTGTAGATCAGTTAAAAAGACTCTGAAGTCATTAAAAACCAGTGTTCATCTCCAATATCCAGTGAAGAAACTTTGAAAATATCAAGAATTATAAAGAGTTTGGTGTGTTTTTTACAGCGACAGCACTTCCTGCTCCAGAGGCATCTTATGAGCAAGTCCTCACGTGAGAAGCTTCAACTAGAAAACATTCTGCATTTCAAAGAAAATATTGACTTAATCAGTTATTTTTCCTCTCCATTGGAATTTCAGTGGCAGAGAGAGAGAGAGGCAGAAGAATTAAGTTTCCATTCTGTTTTTTCTCCCATTTTTATTCATTATCTGTATAGTAGCTATGAAACTACTGAGAACGGCTATTGTGAATGTGAAGATGGGGGTCACTTACAAAAAAAAGGGGGGAAAAAAAAGAGAAGAAACATGGGGCTCCAAACAGGTTACTAAAAAGCATCTTCTTCCCTCTTGACATTTCTTTACATTCCCTCTCCTTCTTTTTCCCTTATTTCCATCTTTTTCTCTTTGCAGCTCAGATCTCAGATCGGCTGTTAGTCTCCTCGGGGAGGGAGAGCGAGAGCTGAGTCTCCATCTGCTTCTGCCTCCCTCCGCTCTTCTTACCCTCTCCTCACCCTCTCCCTCCCTCCCTCTTCCTGGGATCTTGGTCCGTCACCACCTGTCAGATGCCCGTCTCTCTCCCTCACACCAGCTCTGTCTCCGTCCAACTGTCAAATGAAATTTTGAGTGAACTTCAGATGTCTGAAAAGATTGAAATGTGAAAAAAATGTGCACTTCCATTGGTTTGCTTGAAGTAAGCACATTTTTTTTAGAAAACTATCCATATGAAAAAAGTTTTAAGTGCAAGAAGAGCTGTTTGTTTCTTCTGTCCACTTCATATTCAGGAACGTTCACATCTTTATCTCAAGGTTTCTTGCACAAAATCTTCTGTTCTTTCATTGTATACCACCTAGCATTTGAGAACGTGTGTTAGCCATGTTGAGTAAGGAATTGCTGCCATATAGTGGACAGATTTCCAAGAAAATTTTAGGTCCAAAAAGAATTCACAGCGTTATTATTTAATTTTTCTGAGGAAATGTACATCAATGGCAATTAGAAAAAAATGAATGGTAAAACTGTTTCCTTTAAGGTTTCGTGAGATATCCTAGATAGATATATGAAAAACCATCTAAACATGCGTTGACAGAAGCCTGATTCCTTCTAACAGAAATTACAAAGACGTCGTCTTTCCCTGGCTTTCACTGAGAGGCGTCTCCAGAGGATGGACTCACTTCAGTCAGTTAATGTGTAAGCTATAGAAGAATGGCTGGCTGGTAACATTCTTTGGCTTCTGTTTTCGTTGGTGGAGTTGCTCCAAGGGACTGCAGTTCCTCAAACCAGTGGGAAGGATGGAAAGTCCTGAGCATGTGCAGTGGTTCCCAAGACATTGCTTACTTCATTTGATACATTATAATAATTACATTATTTTGTTTGTCAGGTAACTGCTAAGCGCCAATGACAAAAGTTGAGAGATTGAAAGACAGGTGGGTAACTTTGGGACCATAATGAGTTACTCAGTATAAGTAATTTGTCTGGAGCCAGGTCTGAACCATGATGTTGAATTGACTCAGACATTAATTGTTCTAGGACTTTTGTGACTCAGAAACATCTCTGCTGGAAGAGGGAGTGGGTGTCATTTTGGGGGTGAAGTTAGCATGGACAGCTGCCTTGCCTGTTTGTGATCTCTAATGAGGATTAAAACCTTTCTGAGATCAAACCTGCTCAGTTGAAGACATGTTGGCTGCCCACACCTTGTCGTCGTCGAACACCTCAGTCAGAATGCTTTGACATGGCTGACAAAGTGCCTGTTGCTAAGAGACAAAGTGAGAAAATAGCATGGTACAAAGCACCTAGAGATTAGTCAGAAATGCAGAACTTTCTGGTGTTCAAACCCTCATATTCTAACTACTGAGTGTTTGTTTTGATATGCCAATCCGATTGTTTAATTTAGGCAAAAGCTGTAAAAGTTGACAGGATTTAGTTGAATCTGACTCACTCAAGGTTGAGCTGATCAGAGAGACAGTTGGACCAAGTGTTTAAGTCATCTCAGGTTTACAGAAGTCTTTAAATATGCTTGATTTTGTCTGCAACCCATCTTCTGTAAGAGTTTTAAAAAGTTAGGATTTGCAAATGAGAACTTGAATCGGCTGGATCAGGTGGACGATACAGTGTTAAATGTAGGGGCTCTATGTAAATGTTCTGGTGAGTAAAGGAATGAAGTTTGATGCTGAACTCGCAACATTTCTTCCAGCTGTTGTATGCTAATGCTGGCTACATAGCAATATCAAAAACACACATATATTTCCTTCCCAATCTCAGTTCTGTTACATTATCTGTTACATTCTGTTTACTGTACTGTTTTTGTGAGATGATGGATTACCATTATTGCTTACAACAATTACATACAAGAAACAAATCTTTTTAATGCATGAGCCCTCATTTTGTGTGCACACACCACTACATGAGTATAACTACAGATACTACAGGTGTTTAATATGAATGATGCAATGATTTTATCATTAAATCTTTTTTTTTTTTTTTCATATAAGTGGGTGGAGTTATTTATCCAGCCAACTGCCTCTCAGGCTGCAGCAGTTAGAACACTTGACCTGGCACATCAGACTGGCCATTCGTCAATCTCCAGCAACTGAATCAGCCTTTCTCTCTCATACTCCAGGGCCCCTTGAGTACAAGGAGTCTGAGAATACAAGGATTGAAACGCACCAGTTAGCCTAATTCTGTCCTTCTCCCACTGCAGATGTCCCACTGCCAGTCGCCTGAATCAAATCTCACCCTCCAGTCATTCATTCAGGGTTGTGGGATGTGGGCTGTCTGTGCCGCGTCTCCAGCACTGGCTGTTCCTTTTGCCTTTATTTACGCTGTGTCTGTGAATATCCCCTTGTATCCCACAGCAGCAGATGACATATCACATCCCTCTCAAGCTTTTGTCAGGCAGCTAAATCCTGTCCCCATTGCTTTGGCGGGCCAGCAGTGGAATGGGAAACCTTAACTCACTCCTGCAAAGCCCCGGCAGACAGCGGCCTGGCCCCGCAGCTTCCGATCAATTCCACTTCCTCTGAATATCAGTAAATCAAGCGGCATGGAGATCCCTCCCCTGGTATGTTGACGCACACTAATTCTGCCGGTTTCCTCGATAGTGATCTCGCTAAGACCCCCAGTGAATGGTGGGGAGAGAGAGAAAGAACTAGTGTTGTATAAAAAGCAAGCCAACAGGTCTACGGAGCAGGGATTAGTGGGTAAAGTGGATTAGGAAGCGGTATTCTGATATTCCGCCCAGGCTGCTGAGAAGGTCTTTAGAAAAGCAGAGAAACATCTGCTGGAGCTTAGTGAGGCAATGAAAACACTGGAAATCAGAATGGCTAGAAGACACACGCGTTAACACACTGAGAGATTTAAGACAACGAAGCCATGGCACGGGAATGAGATACAAAACCTTCACACTTTTATATATATAAATGTACATACAGCAGCACCCTGGGGTGCTTGTGTTCTTGGCTCTGTGTTTGTGCATCTGTGTGAGTGTATTTTTATAGATGGAGTATGTGCGTGCGTTTGTATGTGCATTTTAGAGTGAGTGCGATTGCACCAGCTAGACAGGTCCTGGCAAATTAGAGCTCATATCCTGATTGAAGCCTTTGTATTTTGAAAGCCACGGGACACGCGGTCTCTATCACTCTTCTTTTACCTCTGTCTCTTGTTGTCTGTTCCTCCACCTTTTATTTACAGCTCCATCGCAACACTGACATAATGAGGACATGAGTTTCAAATGAGATGAAATGAGGTAAAACAAGGCTCCTGTCAGCATCGTTTTCTGGACAGCTTCTAAAAACAACCCGCTGCCGCTTCCTTAACTGGGCCATTAACTTAGAAGGAAGCCTTCAAAGTCCTGCTTTGACTGAGCAAACAGTCCAACAGGACGGTAATGTGCAGCTGAATGTGATGTCGCTTTGATGGGACGGGCAGAAGTGCTGCACGACTGACTGCAGATATAAAGCAGAGATGGGAGTCAGAGGAATTTTGCATCAGAAAGAAATGGGTGACAGGACTTTACTATTTTTACTTCTGCTAGTCAGGAACAGTGAGACAAATTATTTTAACATCAGTGCTGTCATTAGTTAGAAATGTATTCATTTTATAAGTATCCATAATTTAAAAATCATCAACAGGGCAGCAACTAATGATCATTGGCATTATTTATTAGTGTTTTTTCATTCGTTGGTTTATTTTGTACATAAATTGTCAGAAAATAGTGACAAATGCATGGTATAAGTTGCTTAAGTTTGTTTAAGTTTGCTTGTTTTCTCAAACCAACAGTTTACAATCCAAATGTATTCAATTTACAGTGTTTTAAAATAGAGAAATCAACAAAACTCAGTAAATGACCTTAGTTGTTTGGTCAACTAATCTCTTTAGTGGTGGATGTTTTTCTTCTTAAATACATCTCTCTTTCTGTGCTGAGCTATGCATTTGCAGATTAGTTAAGTGAAAATATTTAATTTGTTGAGAGGATCTGTTTAGTGGCTGTTCTGGAGCTTTTGGTCACGTTGTTAAAGTTCAGGTTTAGAGTTTGTTCTCGACCTTGGAAATCTACAAACTCCATCTGCTGAAGAAGCTCATACAATGTGAATGAAACCGCCAGAGCGGCAGGAACTAGGTTCCTGTTACTCATTGCTAGTTCAAGTGAGATCTTGCTGCATTCTCCAGCTTTTCTGTCACTACTTCTGCGTAAGCTGCTACAGTTTGGAGGCTCTGCTGCTTCCCAGAAAACAGACATTAGATCAGGTTCCTACCATAAATGAACCAGGACCAGACTGAAACCACCTCCTCTCATGGTTCTTGGTTGTGTTTTGGTCCACACCTGAGTGCGATCACCGTGTTCAAATGAATCGCACCAAGAGGGGAAATGTACCAGAGTCCAATTTAACTGGACTTAAAAGTGCATGTGTGAAAACACCCTAAGTTAACTTGGCTCAAAAGGACAAACGTGGTGTCTCATCCTGACCTTTTGGCACCATTATGTGTGATACGTGTGTGAGTAGTGTAACTAAACGAGCAAACCTCTTTGAACGTGTTTTCATGTGTGTCATCGCCTGTCTCTGTGTTTGTGTACGTTTGTGCATGTATGTCTACTTCTGAGGCAGCCATAAGTCCAGTCAGGGTGTAGTGTGTTAAATATTGATGCCAAGCCAACGCCTGACCAGTCCCAGGGGAGTGCAGTCTAAAGGTTGTGGCTCTAACAGCAGGCTCCAGGGAGCTGCAGTATATCGCTCACTTTACTCCCCCCAAAGCCATATTTTCCTTCTTTCCTCCCTGGCCTCTGTAGACTCGCAGCAGCAGTAAATGCACCCTATATTTCATCTTTTATTTTTTTATTTAAAGCCATGAGATATTCTCTGCCAAATCTGCAGGCTGCCACACACCTGTCCATTTATCTAGCACAGAAGCAGCATGTTGTGTAGACACCAAAGGAAAGCCAAATAGACTGCCAAGGCTGTACTGATGCACGTTTTCTTCTCCACTGGAAAACAAGGATAGTGGTTTGAGGCAAGTCTGGGCAGAGTTCTGACATGAACGTGGTTATTTTTATCAACTCGTGGTGTGAAGCATAATCAAAAGGGGAGGTTACATGTTGTGTTTATCATTTTATTTATGGTAAGCATACATGCAAGGCATACTGGTTATATACTATAGTGTTTTGCAAATACACAGTGTCCCAGTGATGTTCAACACTCAAGTGTGCAAAGTTGAATTAAAGTTTGTGAATGGAATTTTTTTTAGGAGACACAGATTCCCGTACAAATATTTGTGCTGTTATTGTTGATTTGGTTGTAAAATAAGTCACATTTACTGCACACAGGAGTGAATGAAGCGGTAGGCAGTGTTAATGGTTCACTCAAACTGACAAGTCAAAATCATCACAGTCACTCAACTTAAATGCATGATGTATTGATTATCACAGGGAACTTGTGGGAGGTGTTTCCTTGGAATTTAAGTAAAATTTGTGTAAAACTTGCTATGCTGAAAATTGAATTAGTATCACCGTTTCATTTGGTCCAACATGGTTTAAACATGTAAAGGAAATTTGATAAACAGACAAACTCAGTAACATTTTTTAATTGTTTGAGTTTTTTAATGAGTCTTTTCTCTTAGCAACAAACCAGAGGTTTTCCTCAGAACTCGAGGTTGTATTTTGGGTAAGTGCTCTAGTGTACAGTCGCTGTACTGGGCCAAAATTTAATTAAATTTAATTCATCTACATTGTACTTTGCCTCTGGTCTTTTCCCTTTATGTTTGAATAATAACAGTTCAGCTGGAGAATTTTGGTCACCCTGGCTTTTCCTATGAGGAATGAATTTTTGCAAACTCATGAAAATGCTTTGCTGATATCCAAGTAAACTGAGGACTTTGAGGCAAACTCAGGTCAATCAGGGTTTGAAACACTTAATTTCCCTGTATTAAATTTTGTTATGGTTCCTCTTCAAGTGTTCCACAAAAGCCTCATATATTATAGGCAGCAAGACAATTAATTTTATGAAGAATAGCACAGATGTTCTGAATATATTAACCTTGTCAGCATCCAGGTTGTTCAGCTATTGCGAGATGAACACATGTAAAAATCTTAACATCCTAGACTACAACATGTCATGTTCCATGTCATGTCATAGAACATTTTTGCTTTCTATTAGAGGAAAATGTGCCCAAAGGTGTTCAGACGGTTAAGTCAAGATCTGATACCCTCCCACAGAAGGCTCTTGAGTGAATCTGAGTCTTAGTTGGAATTTGTGAAATTTTGGTATTTTACTTTGTTTTGTGAAATTTGGGATGGAAATTCAAGGTCCCAAGAGAATGATTTCTAATTGTTTTGTTGATCCCCTGATATGTTTTGTAATGCTGTCATCAATTCAAGGATATGTCTGTAGGTTTCTTGGGTGGAATCATAGCTCTAACTCCACTGGGTCTTGCCACACTTTGTCGTGACAGTGAATGCCACCCAGGTGAGAAACTAAAATTTAAAATCATCTTCTTGTTTGTGGGATAATGTCTGTATTTGGGCTTGTGTCACTACACAGATAGTGAGGAGTCGCTGTGCTCACAGTACAAATGGCTAAATGCAATATGCCCTCCAGGGCTGTGTTACAGCCAGATGTTCATTCCCTCTCTTACTCTTTCTCACCATTTGCCTTCCCTCCTTTGGCTCCCATTTCTCCCTCTTCCCTGTTCTCAGTCCAGATGTCCATCTCTCCTGGGTCCTCCTCTCTGTTTGCATGTGACAGATTGTGGTTCCTTCCCAGCAGCTGGACAACACAACCCAGGTGTGCGAGGGTGTGTGTTGGAGTTGTCTTGTATAAATCTAATGGACTACTTGCATTTGAATGCACTAGAGTGTACGTTTCATTGTATTCATGAGTATCCACAGAGACACAGTGCTGGGTAAACTCAAATCCTTTTCTTTTTTGCATAACTATTTGGTATGGATAGAATGACAATTATTCAGGTAATGTCACTGTTGTTAGTATCAATACTATATAAAGTATATTTCTAGTACAAACAGGGCAGGTTCTGTGGCTGTTCCTGTTCAAGCAGCATTACTAAGTACATGGTGCACACCATCTGTTTTGTCGACCCAAAGCTGTGCGAATGTGTCACACGTTGTGTCAGATGTCACAAAGGAAGTACCTGTGTTACTGACTGTTTGGCTAGCTAGCTAAGGTCGCTTGCTAACATTAGCTTGTGATAATTGGAAGTGTCAAGTGTTGATTATCGCTCTACACACAACAAGGGTGAAGAACACTGAACTCAGACCTGCTGTTTTTCTACACTGTGTTCACGCTTTAACCAGTTGCTGTTAGATGTTTGGCAAGTGCTTAGATCTAGTGGAGGGTCAGCTTACGCCCAGCAGGCTGCTGGACTAGCAATATACTAATGATAACCCTGATGAATATCTTTTTCCCATTTTATAAACCCCGTAGGTTTGAAATTTCAATCATTACAAGATTTTACAGCAGATCAAGTACAATAACATTCATAGTACATACCAGTCATACCAAGTGAAATTCCTTTATTTTATTGCAAGCGGAGCACATTTTTCATTTCATCCAAAATTTAAAATAAAAGAAAAGCAGGGTATAAAAGACACTGGCTAACATTTTAGCTTCCTCAACGTTTGCTGGAGTATACTTTGTGACTGCAGCTTTAAAGGTCAGCTGTGTTAACAGACGATGAGTTTATGTCAAAATAAAGCAAAGTTAAACTTGGGGTAGATGCTGATTTACTTTTCTGCCGTGGCCAAATGTTTTAATGTTTAATGATTAATTGAATTTAGTGCTGGTGGGAGCAGCCCCTTCAACTTCAACTACACATTCAAACCCACTGGGCTTTGAGTAGAAGTAGATAAATAATTATTATGAGGCTGAGTGCTCCATTTACTTATTCAGAAAAAAACGCTAATTTATCTGGTTTTGCTCATTTCTACTGCAACTACTCAACTTGGAAGGAAGGCTAAAGACTAAAAATCCAAGAAGATGATTTTTATTTATTCCAGGATTTGTGTTTCACAATAATGATCACTCACTGAAGGTCACAGTTTTCCCGCCTTTCCATTCACCACCATGTTGCTGGGTGTCCATCTCTTACTTGTATATGGCTGTGAGGGAGAGAGAGAAAGAGACAGAGGGAAAGACAAACAGAGGCAGAGAGAATGAGACAGAGACGAAGTGTGCGGGAGTGTGCATTGTCGTCAATATAGCCAGAGAATTGAGTTATGCTCCTAAAGCTGCTCCTGCAATCTGGCCTCCTCGTCTTCATCCTTCCCCTCCCATGTCTCCCCATCTACTTCTCACTCTTTCAATTTCTCTCCTTCACACACTCACACACATGCTCGGGGTACGAGACTGTGTGTGTGTGTGTGTGTGTGTGTGTGTGTGTATGTGTATGTGTGTGTGCAAGTGTGTATTTGTATCTATCTGTGTGGATCTGTGTGTGTGTGTGGGAGTTGTTTTGGCAGCCTCTGGTAGTAGAGTATAATAACAAAAACTGTCCGGTTGGCATTCACTCACATATCCCAGTACGCCCTTCGTCCTTCGCCCCGTCCCCCCTCCCCCTCCTCCTCTTCCTCCGCACTCTTGTTTTCTCTTTTGCTGTTGCTTTTCTCTCTGCCATCTTTTCACAGCACAGATGAAACTCTCTCCTTCACACCAACTCCTACGCTCTCTTTACTCCTCTCTCAAAGTATTTTTTTCTTCTATCATTTGCCTATCTAATTCTCTGAAATACATTTTCTCTATTTCTCCATGGTACTACGCATGGGCATGCTCAGGCAGTGCTTGTACTTTAATTTTGACCAAATCACATTTGTGACTCTCGCTCTGCATGTGTACTTTGAGAATATGTGTGCCGGTATAATTCTATCCAGTGAGCACCAAGTGTCCTAACAAGGTTAGAAAGATCAGAGAAAACTACTAAAGTGTGGACATTCTGGATTTTGAGGGATGACCTAATTTGAACCTTTTGATTTTTAATATCTGCTGATAGTGGTACCATTACACCCCCCCACCCTCCCTATCCCACCTGAAAAAAAAATAAAATAAAATAAAACTACTGGAAAACAAAGGTAGTAGAAAGTCAATTCAAAGTTTGCTAACCCCCTCCCTGAAACAGTGATTGTCCAATCATAGCTTAGCAACAGTAACTCGGCACAGCAGGCCTGTCAAGCTTTAAATTTCTCCACATGCCCACATGATGTCAGTTGGTCTTTAGCCAGAGCAATTCTCTGCATTTAAAGAGTTTAAAGGGTGGTGTCTTTTTCTTTTTATGCCTTTCCAAAACCAATCCAGCCAATGTTACTCAACATAGCATCACGTTTGCCAAACACATTTGTCAGTCCATATCCTACAAGCCTTTTCTCTAGTAACATTAGAGCAAACTGTTGGGAGAGTCTGTAAGCACTAAGCAGCCGAATAAGGTTATGTTACAAGAAAAGCCAAACTAGCTCCTCTCTGCAAAACAGGAACAATGTTGCAATAAATGATGTTAACATTAGCTTAATTAGCTAGGTAGCCATTACAGATTCATAAGTCAGGGGTTTCCAGGGTGAGTTAACAGGCCTTTCAGGGTGGTGTATGATTCATTTTTTGTGATATTTGGAAATTCAGCACTTTCAGACATTAAGATTGGGATCAAACACACCAGGAAATATCAAGTTCTGAAAACCAATCATAAAAGTCCTTCTTTTATCTCTTATCTGTTGCATATCGGTGCTTGCTCCACAAATCTAGAAAACTAGAAAGTACATGACAACACCATATGTTTTATGGTCCTTAAATGTATTACAATATGTCAACAGTCAAATTCACAACTTACATAAGCAAATTGAGACATAGAGTATGTGCTTAAAGCTCTGCCATGAAGGTTTTGTAAGATAAATTTGTTCCTCTCTCCTCTCGCACTCTGTCTCTTCTATGAGGTAACAGAGAGGAGGTTTCTTTCCTGTTGGGAAACCACTGAGATATGCCATACATTTTTCTGTGCAGCCATGTTGATAGCTATCTATGTACAAGTTCACAATCAGCAAGGCAGACACAGTACACTTTACATCAATTTGAAAGGCCTCATGAAACTCCACTTTTAGTCTGAGAAAGTGCTGGAATTTCTGTTTATAGCCATGTAGAAATAATTAGACCTAACAGGAATTGTAGTTAAAAGTGTTAGGGGTTAGTTGGAGTCTGTTTAGCCTGACTTGCCTCCATTTCCCTCTCTGCTGGAGAGTGATCTAACTGTAGTTGGACAGAACACTACGCAGTACCCTGTTCATGGCACGAGTGACAGGTCAAATAGATAAACAGCATGCCAGGTACTGCAGTGACATTTATTAAACTGAAAGGTATTCCAAGACTGCATACTGTACCTGCACCAAGGCTGCATAATCATTATACATTTTTGAAGAGGAGAAATGTTTAGTCTCCATCAAAGTTTGTACAGTGATAGATGAAAATGTTAAAAAAAAATTCCATACCATGCGAAAATAAGAAATGCTAGATCCCATTTTGCACTATAATGACCAGTTTATTAGTCCAGGGCCTTAATTTCTTTCGCTTCTAGTGACCTCCTTAACAGAGAAAAGCAATAAAAAGAGTGATCATCTAGTAATAGCATTGCTTTTAACATATGCTATCAAAGCGTCCACCCTTCATCACTTCTCTTCCTGACCTCTCTCACTATCACACTCAGAGACACCTGAGAGAATTGAACAAGACGTTGTGGACATTTCCCTCAAACTAATGTTCAACCTGTCCACAGGGAGCACCTCCATATTTAAGGCATTTGTGCCTCAAGGAAATAGATGATAGATGTGCATTAAAATCAAGATAATCAACTTGATAGACATACTTGATACAGTACCTGATTTACATGATGAAGAGATTGATTATCGCAGAGCTTTATTCATTAGGGTGTAAAATATGCACACATACTTTTCACAGAATCTGAAGGTGGTTTAGCTAAATTCTTTTTTTTTTTTTTTTTTTTTTTTAAGAAAATGCACCTCATTGCCCCTCCCAGCCTCCGGCCCAGCATGATTGTCTTGAATGAACCAACAAGCACTCCTCTGGCCCTTTTAGACATGTGTAAGTTAAAATATTTAACATTCTTTTCCATTTTAACTACATTCAGCTTCAGGGTTGTCAAGGAAATGAATTTTAAAAAAAGAAGCAATTTTCACTTGTCTGTAATTTTTGATGTCTTGAGAGTTACACCGTGGTTCAGAGTAGAGAAGAACAGAGATAGAATTTGACATTTGTCTGAAAATGTATGCATGTGTCTCACATGATAAATATTTTTGATTTACTTTGTATGAGTAATTTTTGCACAACAACAAGGGCACATGTAGCCATTTATAATGCACTTTATGTTCTGGTGTAGGAGTAGTTTTCTCATTTAATTCTTATAAGTGTAGTAATAATGTTCTTTCTTTCAATTTTTCCTTTGATAAGCCATACCATTTCTTTCTAATAATAACTTGAATGGCCTTAAGTCAGTTGTCTTGAGGCTCACTTATTTAAGAGTTCATCCTAATGCAAATCCTTAATGTTTAGTAGTTAAGTATAGGATTCTGTTATTGCTAATGTTTTTAGCAGCTCTTGTGTCAAATATGAAAAATGACTGTTCTCCAAGAAACATGACTTCCAGCCAGTCAGCATGACTTCCTGTCACTGTGTGTATTTTAACACAGGTCTACATGCACAGGCAAATAAAAAATCCTTATCAGGCGCTATGGTAGCTGAATGGTTAAGGTCCATACAAATACCTCTGCAATGCCCCTGGTTCGAATGCGTTTGATTTCCTCTTTACCTCTACTATGATTTGCCCAAAAAAGGCAAACATGCCAAATAAATTCTTTTGAAACTTTCTAAACATTTAAAAAAAAATTTAAATAGCTAGTTTATTCAAAGCATCTTTGTCCACATTGAATGAGTGTCTCTTTGTGTGTATGTGTACCAGAGAGAAAGAGTTCTAAACAGAAATTTGTGTAAATTGTAGAGTGTTATAGAAAGGTTACTGTTTTGTCATTTTCCATATGCAGGTAAAGTGGTAACTGCAGTTTTCTTTGTAATTGGAGTCATGCATGGCTGTTCTGAGACCAGCATGTCTATTCCCAAAACAGATGTGAGACCTTCAACCTCAATCAGTAATTTCCTGTAAAACTGGCAGCTTAGACAGTAGTTTTACCAAATCCACATTCTGTTACTTTTTTAAAAAAAAACATTCATTAAAAATGGTCTGATTGTTTGAGGAAATGTTTTGGTTTATGTTGAACAAAAAGGAATTTTAAAGGAGATAATGGCCTCGTCATTAATGGCTTTTTTCAGAATTTCATCATTGTTGCTTTACTTGTCTGTTACGAGTAGAGTGGCATAATTTGGATTTATTTTATGATTTTTTTTTCTCCCCCCTCACTCACACACACACACACACACACACACACACACACACAGTCGGAAGAACAGGGTGATAATAGAATCAGTGATGAATGAGCTGAATGCAGTTAGGGAAGCATGAAAGGGAGAGGAGGGGCGTGTTGAGATTAACGTAGCACAAAGCAAATTGGGTTTGCCATTATTACACAATTCAGACTGCAGAAAGCCCCTAACCATGAGAGACAAATGAGGCCTGAGATTCATAAAAGCTCCATTAACGGGAGCAAAGGGAGTGAGGGCAGACCATCAATGGGTCCGTTTAATACCAAACATTTATAGATCTGTGTCTATGGCCTGTGGCGTGTAATGACTAGACTGCAGGGCTCCTGCTTTCCAGGGACATCCAGACTGCTAAATTAGGATCAAAATAGATTCTTTGAAAGCTTCTGTTCTCAAACCAGTTCACTAAGTCTTGATCGCTTCACTGTGATCCTTACCATAACAGGAAAATGCTAGTCATTAACTTTTTCAGTCCCTACTTTGACGTGAAGAGCTTCCTCTAGCCTGTTTTTATTTACCTGTTTGTCTTTTTAATTAAGCTAAATCCAGGTCCACCTCACCCTGTGGTGTTGTTCTGGAACTTCCGTCATCCTCAGAAATATGAGAATATTTTGTTGTTCGCTCGGATGTTGGCATTAGCAGGTGCGTCTGGAGATCAATGGAGTTGTCACCGACTCCATAAAGCCATCACCATAACCATAACACAGCCGCTATCATACTCCGCTTAACTGACTGAGAACACATCATCGCCCATTCAGGCTAATGTGCTAATACGTCTTAGTGCTAATGTCAACGCGACGGTGGGATTCGATGGATGAGGCCCAAAGCGCAAACCAGATTATCCGGCCGTCTGACTGTCTCTCAAATGGCCAGAGTAGGGGAAATAGAGTGTCTCATTATCATCATCTGCAGACGGCTCTTCACTAATCTCGAAAAAAACGATGCCATCAGAGTCTGTGAATATTTGCTTAGCAGGCAGGAGCACTGAGGGCTGCTTGCTGCCGGCACAGATTGGCAGACGCAAGTCGCACACACTCATCACGCGTAGTGTCAGCACTCAATGCGAGGGCATCCGTCAGCAGTGTATAGATACAGATGGTGGGTCAAGTTTTAAACTGAGTGAGGAGAGAGAGGGAGCAATGAGCTGATTGGGGGATAGAGGGTTTCTGGGATTGTTTATTGCTGAGCTGTAATTAGATAAACCTGGCGTCTAACCTCTTTAGGCCTGTCACATTGCTTCATCCTCACGAGGCCGATTTCAGATGCCCTGATTGAGTTTATGCTCAATTGAAACTTATCAGTTTTTTTCTTTTAAGAGTGCTTGAACAAAGAGGGTGCATGAGTGTGATACACTGACTTCTTTTTGCTAATACAAAGTTGGAAGTACTGGAGAGCAGGAAGTAGCATTTTAAGTCTGGTTTCATCATCATCGTGGAGGTTGTTAATGTGATCTTTATGACAAGTGAGAATTTACACTGGATGTCAGTTGGGCTTTAATTCATTTTCATTCCTCAAGGCTGAAATCCGACATGAAATTGCCCCAGGAATGTCTCTGCACTAGTATTGCACCCTGCCAACAAGTACATGCTCAACTGCCGCAAGCAAACATGTAAAATCTCCAGTAAACTGCCGTGAGCAAACATATGCTTGGGTCTGTCTTGCTGAGGAGTGGTATTTATTGAAAAAAGAAAGTAAAAATCATCATCTTTCTCTGATATGCTACATGATTACAATGAACTCTGTTTAAGTCATGTCAATTGTGGTGATTTAAAAAAACCACAGGGAAGTCAGACTAATTTAAGGGATAATAAGCTAACCAGTTTCCAGTTCTAGAGACACCTGATCATATCACACACTCCTTGATGCAGTTTGTCACCTTTAACAGAAATCCTTCTCACAAATAAATAAGACATGAAATGATTTGCAAAGTTAAACATGGGGGAAAAGTGTTTCACTTGGACTGTTTAAATTTGGGTAGCTATCAATGGTCACAAACAAAGTAAATGTAGTACCTTAAAACTTTACTTTCAGGGATCAATAAGTAACTGAACAGTTCTCCACTTCTTACAATTTTGGAAACGGCTATAACTCAACTAGTTCCTGATATGTCATGTTTCCCCAGAGGCTATGTTGAGTTGCAAGTTTGGACCTGAGACCATGTTTGGGTTAGGTTAGGTCCTTAGTTGAGTTCTCCTGAAGATCCAGTGCACACACACCTTCACCTAGAACAGATTTTTCCCTCCTGACTCCCTCTGGCACACACTCACTCGCACACTCCCCTCTCTCTATCCCGTGTAGTCAGGCAGTTTCTTTCAGGCTTGTCCATTCACCTCTCCTCTCATGCTGATTTGTGCCCCTCTACCTTCCTCCCTTCATGAGTTACCTTCCAGAACCAAGGTGCTCTTTACATTTGAAAGACCAATTTCTTCTATTAGATTAATTCATCAAAGTTGCCTTGGAGCTCACTGACCACTACAGCAGGAGCAGTGGAAGGAGACATGAATGTAGAGAGAGCATGAAAGGCCAGTATCACTATCTTTCTGCTTTTCTATGGATATTTTACTCAGTCATAATTTTGAATTACTGTAATCTAAAGAGCCCGCCCGTACCATGATGTTTAAAGCATTTGAGCTGGTTTATTTTTCTCTTTTTCGTCCTTAACTTTCTTTTACTTCTCACTCCAACTGAGTTAAGTTTAGAAGTGTAAAATCCATTTAAAGAAACATACAAATTTGCTGGTCACATGAACCTGAGAAATAAATCTCAACACCTGCTGGCCTGTGTGGCAACTGGTACAAATGTTATGATATTGGGATCTGACAAAAACTGCCTTGAAATTTACTTAGCACATTCATGTTCGATTGAAGATAAGCCATTTATTAGACATTTCATGAGCTTTCAAATAATCTAATATATAAATAGCTGTAAATCTTGTGATTTCAATGGCATTATTTTCAGAATCAGAATCAGACTTTATTGCCAAGTAAGTTTGCACATACAAGGAATTTGTTGGTATATTGGTGCTAAAGGACAGTTATAGTAAAAAAAAGAGCAAAAAGCAAAAACTGTATTTACAAGGAATATAAATATATACACAAGGAGCATAAATATACATAATTAAAATGTAAAGTGTAGAGTGCTAGTTACCAGACAAACTACATATATTTTTAGTCCTACTACTGAAAACTTAAGTATATCTTAAAGCAACATTATGCAACTATTTAGCTTAAAATAACAGCAGAATTATTTTGATGGTGCACTGACTTTAATGGGGAGAAAGGAGCCTCTGTCATTTGCACTCATTTGAGTGTGTGTTCTTGTTTTTGTGTTGTTCACTGCGTAACTTGTAACTGAGTGACAGTCAGCAGCTAAAACTGCTGGAATCAGGCCCAGCAAGTTCAAGAGTAATGCTGAACTGTAGATCAGTTAAAAAGACTTAGAAGTCATTAACAGTGTTAATCACTGATATCCTGCCAGGACACTTATAAAATAAAATATAACCAATTGCAAATGGGGGTTGGTTTGTTACAGTGACAGCACTTCTTGCTTCAGGATAATGGGGAATTTACACAGTTTGGACATATTTCTGTTCAGTGAGTGGGATTACTCAGGTGGAGTTCTGGTTAAGAGATTGATGGGCTGTATTTTCTTAACCAAAAACCACTTAGCTGTTTGGAGTCAGAGCCCAACAGAATTCATTACTACTTATGGCTGTATTACATTCTGTTTGTTTAAATATATTTTTCATTCAGGCCGACATATTTGTGCAGTGTACTTAAAATTGCAACTTCTAAGGGGTCTTGCTTTGACCACTAGTTTTCCAATTTGTTGGTATGGTGATTTTAATATTTTGGGCAAAACACAAGCAAATGAGGCAACAATGACCAAATGACCGTCAACACTGGTTTACAGAGTTTCAAAAGAGCAGCTTGTTCCCTTTGGTCTGACCATAATTTGTTTTGTATTGTCTGAATTGTTATAAACACAAATTACATGGACTCAAGCATTATTTCTTCATTCAACAGAGTGTTTGTAATCCTGTGAGATCAGACCCCAAGGACAGAATGTTCTAGTTGAATTTAAACATAAGTTCATAATGTTGTTTACCCTTAGTTTACTGTGTTATGCCAGGCTGAATAATTACTGACCAATAGATGTCAACATCTGTCTTGTACCCATAAACCCTTTTGTTTTGCAATCATTGTTTGTAATTTGTTTCAAAAAATGCTTTCACAATTAATGTATCACACAACAATTTCATTGGAAGGAGACAGTGAGAGACAGTAGCTCTCTGCTTCATCTTCTCTGAGATTTGTAGCTGTGGACTCATAGTTTGGAAAAAGTACACTCCATTACGTTTAGTTTGCTCCAAGCAGTCATTTTTTAAAAACCAAAATATAGTTTAATACACTGCCTCCCTGCCAGTCCTCATGCATGAGTTGTCAAGCTCACAAATATACTGTAGGAATAATGGAAAATTAAGATTATGACTAAGTATACAAGTTGCAATCAAAAAGGAGATTGAGCCTATAACAAGCAGCCACTGTTTAAATTTGACCCCCATCTCCCTTGAAGTAGTCACCCTGTGCAGCGATACACCGCTCCTGGTGCTCCTGCCACACTTCAGGCACTACCTGGACGTCTTTTTTTGTTACCGTGTCAAGCATCATTTGCGACATGTGCTGGATCTCCAGATTGCTGGTGATCATAACTAAGTCCCAACAATGAAATATAAACCCTCACTAATATAACCAAGTTAAGGATCACAGAGGACTCAAGATGTAACATCTGCTGTCACTTCCCAGTTGAAAACTACCCACACACTATAATTCAATCAGTATTTTATTTTCCAATTTCCTCTGCTCTCATTGCTTGGATGACCATGTTAACTTGTTCGCCTCCGTCTCCGGTGCAGATTAAGTTGTAATTGGTTTTTTCAAGAGGCCAGTGGGTTGAGCTGAATCAAAAGGCCCTGATTTGACTTTCCTCCTCCTTTTGACCTAGGATACCTCCTAGTTAGAGCGTCCAGTCTCCCATCACCACCCCCACCCCATTTTCTCCATCTCCGCCTCTCACTCTCTCTCTCTCTCTCTCTCTCTCTCTCTCTCTCGCCCTCTCGCCACTGGCCGAGTGTGTTAGCATCCCTGTTCATTACTAAGAGTTCAGTGCAGCCCCCAGATGACAGCTCAGCCCCTATATTACATCGGCCACTCGCCAGATTTAAAATCAAATTAGCGGAGTGGCTGAGTGAAAGCCCTTTAAAGCTCCCTGTACACACAGAGGGAGCAGAGAAAAATGCTTAATTATGCTTTCAAACCTTTGATTTAAGTGGTTTGCACATGCTCGGTGTCTCTGGTAATATAAGGGAACAGTATATGTTGTACAAGATAAACATACAGTATTATGAAGAATATGGATATTACTCTCACGTTATTTTCATAAACAAGCTCTAATAGTTCCTGCCGTTGCAGCATGCCCATCAATTCAAGGACACCGACTAAAATATGGTTGTTGTTCCTCTCAATTAACTTTAAGTCATAATTGGAAAAGGCTAAGTAGCTGTCATCTGTCCTCAGCGTGGGCTGGGAAGCAGAAGTTCAGTTAGTGGCTTTTAAGATATGTACGTGTTCTCCGGCTGCTATAGTGTGATTTGCAACAGCACACAACTGTCAGACGCAATGAATCACATTACTTAAGTCATTACAGACGTGCTATTCCTGTTACACAAAGTACTCACATCAGCACCTCCCTGTGACAGCAAAGCAAGCTTTTAAAGCTCTCACCTGTGACATCCCTCTTGTGTTTTTGATTCTGGCGAAATCTTCACTGGTTAGTGCTTATTGCTGATAAGAAGACTTGTTTTTCTGAGATCACTTGTCAATCAAACAGTGATGACTCAGTCCAGAGCATGGTGACATGACACTGCCAGCTCATCACTTGAATAAATATGAGAGTTTACATTTGATGCATCAGTTTTTGTTTTGGTATCTTCCTCTTCTATACGTACTCCAAGTATGTTTTCACCTGCCGCCACCATCATCTAAAACTGCAACAACACAAAGGACTTGATATGTTTCCTGGTATGGCAGACGATTTGCTCTTTTGGGGGAGGGGTGGGACTTGTGTCATATAACTGCCATCTTTGTTGTTACAGACCATTCTATTCAAGACTTTCTAAGTGGTTTGTCTCCTCCTTTATATCCTCTCTGATGACAACTAGTTTGGAAGGCAATTGTGGTCCAGTATGCAACTTACAGAAGCGTGACATGGAAACTTGGAGTATATTTGTAGATTCAGAATTTTTTTTTATGAGGGAGAAGGAGTAGATTAATTAATCTCAAGAATTTTTATCAAGGTAATTACATTTCCTTTGGACAAATTGTATCAGACACAAATTATGATTCAAAGCACAGCTTTTTATGTCTTGACAGACTGTTTAAACTTACTTTCTCACTTACCTTTAGTAGTGAGAAATTGAACTTGAACATCCATAAATCTGGTTAGGTGACATCAGTAAACTCAGCAGGTGGATATTTCATGGAATATCTTACCCCTGGCTAGAAAATGAAAGGCTTTCTTGCTGTCATATGGCAGACACCTCTGCAGACGGCAGTGATCTCAGTGTTGTGGTCAGTTGCACATGCAGCACCACAAGGTGACTAATAAAGAGGAAGCAGACTGACGCAAGAAGTCCCAATATCTTGCTCCCATGCTGCTTTATTCACATACTCGCCCCGCAATGTCTTCCTGCACCCACTCTCTGCTGTAATGAGGGTCCCCAGAGTGCTGGGAAAAATATGCCCTCTTCCTCTGACCCCCTGTGGTGTGTTTTCATGTGGTGTGAGCTCATTTGCTCATTGACGTAGCTCCCTGCCAGATTTATGATGAGTTTTAATGGAAATGCTCTTACAATCTAAATAGCAGTGCACACACCAAATGCCATTCTTACTGTAGCGTATGACGAAGACTGCAGTTTGAACATAAAGACAGAACCTTTCTACCCTCAGATTTACAGCCTTGTCTGTCTGTCAGTTAGCAGAATAGGTGTTAGGAAAGTGATGGTGGATATCAATGAAATTAGGTATGATGTTAGAGCATGGGCCAAGGAATTAATTCGTTTTTGGTGGATCTAGATTAAATGGAGCCACCATGTGGCCATTTTATTCTTTGGCTCATAACAGTTGAGCCATGATGTGTGGGTGTAGAAGCAAATTCTGTTGCTAAAGTCCTTGGTTCAGAATTAATCTGCAGTACTGTTGAGTGAATCTATGGATATTGTACATACTGCGGGGCATCCTGGTTCTCTAATGGTAAAGACACACACACTATGTTTCTTTTAGCCCCAGTTTCAGAAGAGGCCCTTGGTTGTATTCATACTCCTCTTTTTCCATGTTTCCTTTCTGTTAGCTGTCATCTCTCCAGTTAAAGGGGCTATTTGTGAGAATTCTCTACTGCCAAACACAGTTTCTTGCCAGGAACCAGTGGTGGTAATGGTTGCTTGCCGAGGGCTGCAGCCATCGCTGAGTTTGCAAGATATGCCCTCTGAGCAGCGCAAATTCCTTGGGCCAGCCCGGATGCTACAATGAATCACTATCGGAAAATGACAAAACAGGTTAGCTGAACTAGGTGGTTAGCATGATAACTTCAGTAGAAAAATAGGAGTGCTGGAGACAGTTCTTGGCAAGAAGATGAATGAACTTTGATGCTGAACTCTGCACTCAATGTTTCTTACAGACTGGTAAATACAGCTTGCTATAGCAATAACAAAAATTGTGTATAGGTCCTTTAAACAAAGTATAGTCCATGCCCATAACTGCTGGTTTCTCATAGGTTTTACCTTTTTGTCATTTCAAGAGGAACTAGTACTGCCATCTTTCTCTGTCAACAAAATGCCTGAGTTTGGATTTATGTTTGTTTTTTAATTTGTTAGGGGACACGCTCAAATAAAAACAGATTGTTAAGTTACTCTACGTTGTCATAACTCTTAAAGGCATTATGCAACAAGCCTGATAAATTTAATGACATTTTGCCTGTGTGAAGCTCTACAAGAACATGATTAGTGTAAATGTCACTTGAAATTTTCTCATTCAGAAGTCATGCTGCCATCAGCCAGTCATGACAATGATGCTGCTGATATAAATCAAGATGTAGATGTATAATTTCATCTCAACATTATCTATTTTAAGACAAACACCAGCATAGAGGATTGTGCAGCCTTGTGGGAGGTATACAATCTGTCTAGTGCCTTACTTTGCTTTGCTTTAATTGTACCTAAAATGGGGACTTGACCATAAAATGTGATTTTTCCAATGGACTGATCTTTTGTCCCTTTCTAAATGTCATCAGGGGGCCAACTACAGCAAAAAACCCACACAAAAGAATCATTGAGGCCCATTACATTACGCGGAGACTGTGTGGGTATGTCAAGGACTCTTGCATAGCCATTACTGTTAAAAAATAATTGATTGCATTAACCTGCCCTTTCACCATTTTACAAGTCCGATCCATATTCCTAAGTGGCCGTGTAGTGTGGGGTTTTAACCTAAGAGGAAACAGAGTAATGATTTTGTCAGGCCAGTATTGAATTGCACAGTGGTGTTGATGTTACTCATGGTGTGCTGCTTTTCAAGCATCCACACCACATAGGAAATGTCAGTGTGTCATTTTCCATTGAGAGGAATCTAGACACACACACATAGACACACATTTCCACACACATTCATATAAAGCATTCACACTCTGGGTATTTTTGATAAATATTTTTTTCCCCTATACCAATCAATATGTGAGTCGGTGTGTTTATATTTATTTAGAAATTACCAAAAAAGAAAATCCTGTTTTTTCAGTTTTCCCTGAAAATTTTATTTTTGATATACTGGAAAAGCAGCAGTTTTACTATGACACAGGAATACAAATCTTAATCTCACTTACAAGTGACAGTCTACTGAGACAAACTGAGTAATGTCCATCTTATCAGAGCTTTTCTAATAAAAAGCCTTTTTATTGGCCTAATATCTGCAAACTGATATCCATCGAGCCAGTTACATCAGTTGCTTTGTCATCTCAGTTTTTTGTTCTCGAGTTCATAACTTTTCATTATGTACACACTTCTTTCCGGTTGACTTGAGAGGGGACATGGTGAAAAGTGCGACGTTTGGAGTGGTACACAATGCCATTAAATTAATCAGTCCCAACCATTGGTCTCACTCGCTTTCCCCCTGTGTCTTTCCTCTCTGTCCCCTCTTTCAAGGCAGCACTGAGGGAGAAATATGATTTATAAGACTTGATATGGCCGCTTACTCTCGCTCCACATCCATGCAGTGAAAATGCATTCCCCCCTGGACAGAGCCGAGCCTCATCTTTCCTCTCTTGAAAGATTACAAAGCAGGCGGGGACGGAGAATGACACAATCTACCTCACTATCTGCTCCACATCAGCAAGACACTGTTCCTACACCGGCGTCCATAGTTTATGATGACAAAACTCCCAAACTGCTCAATCCATTATGTCTGGAGCTACACCTGTCTGCAACCTTGTGTATAATTCATTATTATGTACTTATGGATTCCAACGCTGATTCAATGCAAAGAGAATAGAAAAACTCTAAACCAGCCTTATTATGATGAGCACAGTTCTCCACCAAAGACAGATGCTATGTTATGTTAGAGCTTTATTGGTGCCACTAAATCATTTGGTAGTACTGTGGCTGAAACAGAGATAATTATTGACGTTGTATCTTGCCATTTTATGATGTGGCGTCGACACATGTAGCTCAGTAAGTCACAAAGGACCTTTCACTTTTATTCCCTCCTGCTTTTGCACGTTTTCCTTTTCATTAGATCTTGCAGAACTTTCTGTTTCTCTTTTATCTTGTACTTTTGTGTGATTCTCTTTTATCTATTTTTACTCAGTCCCTCTTTGTCTTTTCTTGTCCCTCGCCTTCCTCTCATTACGTAGTTTAGAGAACATTTTTTCCTGCCCTGCATTGCTACACAGTGCACTTGCATTTAAGCCATTAGTCTTAAAATGTGTTTGTGTCAGTGCATGGCCTGTTGTTGTTCTCCCTCCTCCTCATCCTCCCCCTCCTCCTCCTCCTCTTCCTCTGTTTTTTCTAAGGCTGATGTGTCTTTCATTACCGGGGTCTGACAGCGCTGAGCCGAGTGGACGTCTGTTTGTCACCCTCTAATGGGGCTTGGCAGCCTACAAGGTGTGCACAACACCTCAGAGAGAGTGGCCTTCTCCTTCTGTCTCTCTCAGCAGAGGAAAAGACCAATAACACTACCTTGCGCATTCAGTCCACTGTTCAATTTCACTTCACGTCTGCATCAGTGCCGCGAATTGGATCAGGCACCTATGGACAAATTCCACGTCCAGTTGACTTGATGGGAATTGACCAAACCTTGCCAGGATCTCACACAGAGCTGGCTTTGATCCTACTCCAGCTGTCAATTGCAATATACAGTTTAGAAGTAAGGCTCTAATCCATTTTGAGCAAATCCTTCTTTTTTGGTGTTGGCCTATCGACCTGCTGTACTGTTGCTTATCTATCTCTCCTGAGCAAATGTTTTCATTTGATGGATTCCCAGACAGTTTCATATCAAGGCCATAGACTGCCATAGACCACCATTGTGGCTTGTATAGTTGGGGCACATCTTGACTCATGTCTTGGCCAGGTGCAGGATAACAGATTCAATGAGAGCAAAACAGAGAATAATTGAGTGGAATTAAAGTTCCCAGAACTCTGCTGGACTGAAAAAAGGCAACGTGTTGACCATGATGAAAATTGAGTATGTGTCTGGATACTCCTAATTTTACCTGAGTACTTTAACTTGCCTAAACTTTACTTTAATCCTAGAGGTGGTCCATACATAAATCATTTTTGTACTAGTCTTTCAGAAAGGTTTTGGAAAGAACCAAGGAACAACATTGTGTGGCCAGTGTGTTTGTATATCTGAAAATGCTCACTTTCAAGGGCAATGACAGACTGACAACTGTTGTAATTTAGAGGATTTAATACAGGAGTGTGACTTGGACATTAGAGACCAATGCTTGTGTCCCACCATCTTTCAACAGCAACAGTAGTTATTAAGGAACTTCTGTTGGTGGATCAGAAATCCTCAAATGGGTGATTTTCACATTTATTATATTTATTATTTTGGCCAATTAGGTGTGAGAGCCTGTCAAAAATATTGCTTAATGGAGCTTAAAATTACATACATTACAAGAAATATTCAGCATTCTTTAGAGGCGGCAGTCCATGGGACCGACTTTGAGATCCACTCCTCTAGAGGACATTGTTCAGTTAGGATGTCAAAACCCAGCAGGTCAAACAATAAAAAGATGGAACAGCTGGAAGGAGAGAAATATGAAAAAATGGGATAATGCTGATGAAGAAGGAAAAATAGAAGACAAAGCAAGAGAGATGAGAGTAAAATGATTATAAGAGCATCAGAAGATGGAAATAGGAAAGAATAGGGTGAATGGAAAAAAGGATCTAAATCCTCTCTTTTCTTCCTCTGTGGGTCTGAGTGTGGCTGTCAGAGTGCCACAATGAGTGGCCTGTAGCCTACATTAACATGCATTCAGACCAGAGCCCACATCTTTTTATTAATCCCCTACCTTAATTCGATCCCACGGAGGAGGGAGGAAATGAAGAGAACTGGAGGGAGGTGGAGAGGGGAAGGAGGAGAGAATGTGGCTGAGGGTTGAAACATGATGTGGGAGTCAGAAACCAGCTCTTCTCTGCTTGGAGATGAAAGGTTAAAAAGCCTGAAAGATCTTTCCATTTTTAAATGCACCTCTGTGCCCGTGTGTGCAGTTCCCTGTGCGCATGAATGTATATATGTATGTGTGCTTGTGCTGATGCATTTGTGCGGTGAGTGTTTATCTGCATGCTGTGTGTGTTACAATGGGGAAACGCTGGCTAATAACAAGATGTTCCTTTGAAAATCGTGGTGCATTCATCCTGGTGTGTTCTTTCAGGCGAGCGGCACAGGGCAAAATGTCAACCATTAGAAATAAACAGCCTTGTCATGACAACTCTTGACAGAGAGAACAATACCGCAGAGAAAGTGAGAGAGGAGACAAGAGTGATAGATGTAGCAAGATGGAAATAGAAAAAGATGGAAAGGAGAGAAAAAAGAATGAGAAGAAAGATGAAAACACTTCCTCTTTTCTGCTCTTCCCTCTGAGTCAGCCTGCCAGCCCCTCCTTCCAAAGCTGCTGAATCTCTTTTTTTCTGTCTCAATCGTATTGTCTCTTTCTAAATTTATTCAATTTTTTTCCCCCTGACTAACACTAGGGAGAAACCTCCTGGTGTCTCACTCGGCTGTTTAACAATCCACACATCATTAGCGGCTGGCTAGGTTTCCTTTTATTTCTTTTGATTTGTGTCTCTGATCTGCTCATAATGATTTGCTGATGAGCAGCAACAATTCAAGGAGGATTTTGGTTTATTAGCATGTACGGAGTAAATTCACCCTTAAAAATAATTGTCATTTCTGTAATATGCACAGTTCAGTTTTAATTTATTAAAGTCTCTCTTCAAGCTAAACACAAAGGCATATTGTAGTGGTGGTGTATCTAGAGTTTGAATCCTGAATCGCTCTTTAGGCAATAAATAATGAAATAACTCTTAGGACACATCAGCCATTACATCATACAGGGACATTTTCTGCGTCATAACTGGAAGTACAACATTCAAATACAAGTGTAATTTAGCAGTCATATTTCACACAAAATCTTTGAAGCAACAGTCATTTTTTTAAAGTTATTTTTTGGGGCTTTTTTGGTCTTTATTTGATAATACAGTGCAGAGAGACAGGAAATAGGGAGAGAGCGTAGGGGAGTGACATGCAGTAAAGGTAATGATAACATGAGGATTTATTTTCCTCCAGTTTATATTATCTCTTCCTTTTTTGTGAAAATGACAGAAATTTGGCTGAAGTGAGAAAGTTGGCATTTACACAAAAAAGAAGTTGTGAGGCTTACAGATTTTTTTTTTTCCAAAAACACCTTGACATTGCCCTACCTGTTCTGATTCTCCCTGTGTAGACAAAGCGTTTGTATTCTGCTGCCACTCATTTCATGGCCCTACTCCACTGAAAAAGTGGAAGAAATGAAGACTAAAAGAGCAGACGGTCAGGGTTGCTCGTAACTGCCACATCCTCAGCTGATGTCTGAAACGTGGCCCTTGTTGCATGTCACTCCGCTCTCTGATAAAAAGACCAACAAAACCATCTCAGCTGGGATTCTGCAACAAAATGCCATGATGTATTAGAGTTACTGGTACTTGATTAATTATGTAATCCTGTAGCATCCTCTGGAATAGTTTTTACATATAGATTGTTGACTGAAGCACGCACAAATTCTCATTTAATTTTGCCAAAATTTCAGAAATGTAGTTTTAAATCATGAATGGCTTCAGTATTCAATGCTCGCACTGTGGCATACACAAGGATAAGTGACTGTAACCTACCAGCATCCAAATGATTGTAAATAGGACAGACTCAAATATTATAAAAAAAACCTTCATTGTATTGCATTTAAATTTACAGTTTGATAATAAAGTACAAAGTCAATGTGGCTGATGTACACAAATTTATAGTTTTGGAAGGGAGAGACAGTGAAAGAGTCAATTAACATTGATATATAATGCAGATAGTCACTGGGGAAGTGCAGGCTTCTGCTGACAGTGACCAGCCCTGAAACAGGCTGTTGCACCCCCCAAAAATAATTTCCCTCACTGAAATTATAAGTTAAATTGATTTCCTGACCTTGAAAAACATACCTTTAGGATTTTAAATCAAGTCTCTATCTCTAGCACTTCCATGATTAAAGATAAAAACAATAATTGTGGAACAGCAGAAATCCCAGATCCGGATCACCACCAAAATCTAATCGACAGTTCCTTTGCCCAAGGCCAATCTGCTCTCCAAATTTCATGGCAGATATTCTGACAGACAGACGAACTATCTAACATAATGTTTTGAGCCACCAGGCGTTACGTTCTTGGCATACAAAGTGATTTTGATGGGTGAAAGGAGACTGTTTGGAGCTAAAAATATCTGTGTTGCTGATTAATATGTGTCTGAAAACCTGAAATACTTCCAAATTTAAACCTGTGAATAATCTAAGCATGAAGTAGAAATCATTACTTATTATAATGATTACAAAACTAGAATATCTAGGGCAAACAGAATCAGAATACCTGTAATATATTTAAGAGACAAAGCTGTAGAACCACACTGCACTATCATACATATGCTGAATAACGAGGGAAATTCAATTATCCAAAGTCTCCTCACAGTGAGGGAAAAGTCTGCAACAACTGAAGGAAAAGCTGCAGACAGCACACTTTATGATGTCTCAAATGTGACGTCAGTATATCAGGGTCTGTTGTGGTCAATAGATTAATGAATGGTCATTACCGATTGTCAGTGCTGTGTGTCCACTTCACTTAAACTGTTTTCAATGATGGACCTCTCTTTTAGACACCAGGACTTTTTACAAATTGCGCACTGCCAAAAACAAAGAGTCAAAAATTACTCACAACTACATATCACTGCAAAAAAACAGCCCAGTCTCTCTGGAAATAATGTTGATATTGGACAGTTCTGCAGGACATGATGTCCACCGAGCAGCAGCGTAGGAAGCGGTATGTTCTTTATTTAGCGGGGTAGTTAGTGTTGGGTTTTCATAACAGTAATGACGATCTCTTTGGAGCCAATTGCCAAACCCTCACCATGACTTGTTGCTGTATTGTAATATGCAGTCTTTATCTATATATTATTTTCTTTATTATTATGTGTTGTATCATTTTAGGTACTGTATTTATTCAGCAAATAACCAATAGAGCATATGTTTGCCTAACAAAATGTTGGACTTTAACATGTTTCCTGTTTCCTACTGACATTCAAAAAAAGTTTCTTTTAACCATGACTGTAATCATTCCTTAATCTTAAAGGTGCTGTATGTAACAGCTGTTTACTGACTAAGAGCTTGAGTGATTATAAAACAAGAGGTTACAATACACCCTCTGGGCTTGTTGGACTGGATGCCGCAGTGATACTACTACGAGATGATTAACTAGGTAAATGGGTAGTTTCATGCGACTTCCGCTAAGATGAAGCAACATTTAGCATACTTTTTTCATAGTGTCTTCAGTGCTTCAAACTGTAAAACTACATGTCTAAAGGCAGTCTCAAAGGAAAGAAAGTGTATATTTGTTTTTAACCACTGGAAGACGGACTGGCAGAATGAATGTGGATTCTGTTGGATAAAATTATGCTCTAAAAGATGGACATATCTAAAGTCCAGCATGAAGATGGTGAAGATGGTTGGTGCCTTGAAATAGCTGTTGGAATGGAAAAGCATTGATTATTCCAGTCTTCTAATTTTTATGTGCACAAGCATGACTGAAGCATCGATACCCTCATCACTTCAACTTTTAACAATGAGACTTTTTCTCCAAATCCTTCAAAAACTTGCCAGTTTCTTTTACCTCTCATCATTTGGACCTGTTTTGGTGTTGATGACATATCTTGAAGGGTTCTGGGCTAGTTTCTGGCACAGTATTTATTTCCAAGTATGATTAGGTTGGAAAATACTGCAGCCCTGGAAGGCAAATTCCCTTTTCCCCGCTGCACACCACCTGGGACGTCAGTCCTGATTGTTCCAAAGTGACACCCAGCACCCAGATTCTGCCATCACTTGTCGGTGCTCACAATAACACTCTCTCCAATCCTCCCCTCCGTCTCGCCCTCCCATCCTGTCTCTCCATTCTTTTCGTCTATTCAGCTGCCTGTCTTGAGCGGTGACTGGTTCATCCTCATTTGCTCCACTCATATCCCCAGACTTGACATCGCCAAGCAGCCACCACTGTCTCCTCTCTCTCATTCCTCTGCTCTTGATTGTCTTTGTGCTCAGTCTTTGTAATTGTTATTGTGGGATTGTTGTTGGTTTACTGGTGTGACCATTTGCTCTCACCAACGGATGTATGCACTTTGTGTAAAAAATCACCCCCTTTCCTGAGTCATTACTTTGTCAAACTGGAACACATAGATGTCAACACATAGATACCTCACTTCATAATTATCATGTTCAGATGTTATCATAGTAAGTAGACCAGTGATTGTTGTTGCTGCCTCCATGGTTACAGTGTACCATGGAGTCCAGTGTTACATGAACTGCCATTTCCATAATGCAAATTCCACAAAATATAGAGAAATATGAGCCAAAAAAGAGAGCCCACAGCAAGGAGGTATTGGTACTCTGTAAATAGAGGGAGTGTTCAAAGTTCAAAGGGTTAAACATACAGCTGTAGCTTATATGCCACCAGTTGAGCGATTATTGTACGCCAAATTGGATTTTCCACCATTTTGAATTTCTTGCATCATTCATAAGCAACACTATGTTTACTCTTACCGTGTTAGAAGTGGAGAAGATGTATTTTTATACTAAGTGCAGCTCTCAGCGGTTAAGATACTTAAAAGTCAGTGGGATGCAGAGAGAGGTTCTAAGATGGACACAAGGTAACACCAGGGTGATGAACAGCGAACTAAAAGAGATAGAGTGAAGGCAAGGTGTGGAAAAATGGAGTTCCAGGGGAGAATTTGATTGGCCTGTTCCTCTCCAGGTTTTAATCTGCCTGATCTGCAATTAGTAGCAACTGTGTCACAGCCAGACCTGCTTAGAGAGTCAAGATGGGACTAGAGCACACACTTAGGGAAAAACAGAGAAAAGCTACACACATGACATAAAGGACATAACAAATACATACATCCACACTTTCACAACCAAAAACACATAGGCACATGGGACATGAGAAAACAGGAAATGTAAAAATAAACTCAAAGCTAAGCACAGAAGATTCTCACACACAGTTTAGACAAACCAAACACTCCATCAGCAGCACAGAGGGTTGAAAGCTTGTCTTCCCTCTGAAGCAGATAAAATGAAAATATTACAGCATATTCCAGAAATCGACTGAGGGACAAACTCCCACATTATGCTTTTATATCCGCTCTGCCTTCTGTAAACACTTAGAAGCTTTCCTCAAAAATCACCCATCGACACATATTCACATACGGCTGCATCTCTCTGCCTTTCCTCTGCGGCAGATCTTATGGTGTCTTGCTAGCCTCGGGCTACATGCTGCTCCTGATTGCTACGCACCCGGACTAACGGCACATCAAAAGTGGCCCCCGCACAGGGCTTGTGTGTGTTTATGTACGTGTGTATGTCTAACACAGGTCATTTCAGCTCTTTTTCACAGATTAAAAGGCTCAAGACAAATGAAGAGCAACCAAGTAATCTCTCCCCCTCTGTCTCCGCAGGGTGTGATTTAATAAGATTGATTCTCACAATAAATGACTGAAGAGGTTTTTAGGCCTCTATTTTTACACTTTTACTGCCAGTGACAGCTCAGCACTGCTTTGTTAAATTTTAATGTCTGCGTCGTCTCTGTGCATATGTTTGCATAATATGTTTGAGTCAAATTAGGAGACACATAACAATACTAAACACTTTAAGATGAGGGTGATATGTATTTAAAATAACAGATTCCAACATTCATTATAACAGTGGTCTGGTCCAGTAGTTCCTAACATTTTTAGCTCAAAAAGCAAAGCCCATTTATGACCCTTCACTATGGGCTGCAAGTATTTATGAGCTCTAATAATTTCAGCCACAGAGTGATTTTCTCTTCACAGATCGTTTTATTTAAATCATTTATAGAGGCCTGAAGAGGTGAAACAATCAAGCACTAAAGAAGAAAAAAGCAAAGATTAGAAAAGGCTGAAATAATCCTAATGCTGTTATATCAGAAACGTGTATTTCTCTTATTTCTTGTCCCGTGAATCATGTTGTCCACCTTAAACTTGTTCTAGAAACTATAGATTATCAGCCTTAACATTGATTTAACCCACCTTAAACATGCTTTGGTCACTACTGAGTTAGTCCACTTTAACTAATGTTTTAGTCACGTCACATTTTGGAAACCACTGCTTTTGTCCCCCTTAAACCTGTTGGGAACCACTGATTTAGTTCATCTTGTCTTGGCCAAAGCATAGAATGAATTTGAATGAAGTAAAAAACAAAGACAGGAGAAGAGAAATAGTACAAGCTCTGCAGTGCTTTCCTTTACTCTTTTTTCCACAGTATTTCTGTATTTATGTAGTCAGACAAAAACACACTGCGTCATTTTAACATTTCTGTTTCTCTGAGTGGGAAAAGATCTTGACCTCAGCCAGGTGGAGAAGCACCAGCCCTGGGCGATCGTCACGTACACGGTCTTGTAAGCCTGTTCAGAATCCATCTATAGTGTCAAGACAGATAGGTGTGAAATTGTAATACAGTTTCCATTGAGTGAGAGAAATTTGTACATTTTGTCACGCACACACATTAAGTTGCATAGTGATTTTTTCCACTTTATCTCGCGCTGTGGAGACATGTTTCATGGGAAGAGTGCGAACGTTGCACCTGTCAATCCCTGATTGTTAAGCCATGTTTTCAGCACACACCACACACATACATACACACACACACACGCCACCCATGTTAATAATCTCAGAGAAGCTGCCAGAGTTGTTTTCTTGCTAATTGTCTATGCTAATTTTATCTCCACAGTAGCAGTTAAAGTACTAGTACAAAGCTTTTCTTGGTGCTTAGATGTTTTTCTATCCCTGATGTCTTTGAAAAAAAAGTAAAAAGAAATCTGGCAAAACTCCTAGAAACCTACATCTTGATTGCGAAAACTTGAGTTTGCCATTCATCAAAACGGTGCTCACAGTTAGGTAATGAGTCATTATTTTCCTTCTTTGCCAGTCTTAAGTTTATGGATTTGGAGGAGTCACACGAGTGAAAATAGCGCTCAAATTGCATGTACGCAAGACAGGTACTTAGAGGTTCTTACCTCGACAAATGCAGCGGTGACACACTCGTTATTCATGCAAACATTAAGTGCCTTGTTTTCTTGGCCACAGTTGCAACCTTCCCCACTCCAAAATGCGTCACTTATCGACTTGGGCTGTGACCTCCAATCACTGTGTGACCTTTGAACCCATGAGCCCGGCGCTAGGATATTCCCATTTGGGTGGCTTGGTATTGACTCAGAGGTTACTGGTTCAGCTAATTGCTATTTGCATAGCTTTATTAGTATCCCAGCACTGCCTCTGTGACATTTCAATCTTTTTTTTTTTCCCCCTTTTTTGTGTCTTGCTCTGTCTCGCTGGCTCTGTCTTGTTCCTTGCATTCTGGGGAGAGGAATTAGACAGTGTTTGGTGTGTGATTAAGTATTCATGCTTAAAGTAGCGACGGGCAGATCTCAGGAGAGAGAGCCATGGAGGAGGAGAGCAAACATTAATATGCGCTTAATAACTCTTTCTATCTGCTTCCTTGTTTTCCCATTCTGTCTTTGTCTGTCTCGTTTCTGGCTGGGTTTCCCTCCACATATTTTTGGTGAATTATAAAATATTGAATTTGAAAGGATGAACGGAAATGGAAAAATCTCATGAAATTTTAATGTTTCTTTCTTTTTTTTTTGGAGTTATTCAGTAAATATCAATGGAGCACACATTTGTTGAATAGTGATGGAAATTTGGGGCATGACCCAGTCCCTTTGTTAAAACAAGTCAATGGGGAGTCATGGCGTCGGGGTCGCCAGTTTACCATCTGAACCAACAGGTGTGAATGTGTGCAAATGTGTGAGTGTGGAACAACAACAAAATTGATATTTTAGGACATAGCACATGGATTTCGCCCTCTCTCCTGAGACCATGTTCAGGTGATATCAACACCACCAGGAAAAAATGCAGCCCTTTCATTCACTTGAATTAAATAACTGGGTTCTAACAGTAGTGTCGGAGGGCCTTATTTTCTCTTTTTTTGGGGCCGTAAGTGATTGATGGGGACAAAAAGCTTTGTAATCTGTGCTGTACTGAGCAAGAGTGGAGTACCTGGCCGACCGTCAACAGCTGCTGCAGTGTAATCCAATGGGCAGTTGTCTATGTCAAAGTACGGCCACTAAAGCGCTTGTTTTTGCCGCCGACAGCCTCAGATTGTTATTATAATGACATAGAGCTTTAACCTGTTTAACCAGAAATAGCAGCATCTATCACTACCGGATTCCATTGACAAAAAGAGTAATTTTACCTT
Organism: Lates calcarifer; assembly: GCF_001640805.2. Taxonomy (NCBI): domain Eukaryota; kingdom Metazoa; phylum Chordata; class Actinopteri; family Centropomidae; genus Lates; species Lates calcarifer. The sequence goes on from NC_066850.1 coordinate 11,942,566, forward strand.
GCAGAACACAGGAGTTGCTGGTATACCACTGCCTCAATCACTTGTACTTAATATGGGATCTGAAGACTACTTCCACCACTGAAAGTCACACAATAACACAAACAAACAAATAGATCAAGGCAGCAGTAGATCAACAACTCCTGTGTTCTGCGAGATAAAATTGATTTTTGTCAGTGGAGTCTGGTAGTGATATATGGTGATGTTTCTGGTTAAACAAGAAGGATTTCAGTCTTTGGTAAAAATGTCTATCTCTGTAGGAATCCTATCCATAATGTTGTTAGACACTTCTAACAATGCCTAGTAACTGCTTCACGATCATTTTTATGAGGTGAAAATACCCTGTTCCAACCAGCAAACCCAAACTATACCTCAGTGTGATGCCACATTTGGGATCTTCAGTCAGTCTTACCCTTCTAAGTTTGTATACTCCTGCATCTTGGTCTTTGTCTTTAGACATGGTAGAAACCAAATGATGTATGGTGAAAGTGAACAACCTTTAGTGAAAAATGCAGGTTCGTATACTGCTACATATGGTGTTTATAGGATCCTGAGTGATGCATCTATTATGTTAGTACCCACACAGCCTTTCTAAAAAGATGCTGAGGAGGTACTCAGGATATGTAATGGCTTTTGGGGTAGGTACCACCGCTTTCCTTTATTGGAGGTCCCAGAAACTTTGTCTACTTGTCACTAGGAATAGTTTGTATTGCCAGGTGTGTATCTCCATGAAAGCCACTACAGCTGACCCTACATATATGTTGCATTTAATAAATTGACTTTAGACAAAACTGACTTCTTGCATAGTTTTACAAAAGCTGAAAGACACACGAAGACTGAGGGATTGTTTTATACTTCTGAAGAACTAATGCCATCAGGACAATTAAAAAGATGCTATAATCATGTAAAAATAAAAGTAGTGGGATTTACAGAACTCTGAGTTGCTGATATAAATCTGTTGTAGCTGCCACAATTTGTCTTCTTTTGTCACAATAATTTTACTTCAGCCACAAGAAATTAAGATGAAAAATTCCAGATATACTGTTTTACAGCATTTTCAGACTTTAGAAAACTGACTTCGACTCTGTTTCATTTGCAAGTTTGAACGTCCTCCCTCTGTACAGTCTGTCTTATGCTTCTGTCATTCTCTGTACTCCCGACTCTACTTTATGGCTTGTTGCATATTTGTGTATTTGTGTGGTGTGTTTCTGTGTGTGTGTGTGTGTCTGTGTATGTGCATGCCATTTCCTGCTCTGTGTCTTTGTGTTTGTCCTGTGGTCTCTCCGCTTACGGAGAGTGTGTGCATCTGTGTGTGTATGTGGGACTGACTGAGTGTGTGTGTGTGTGCGTCTTCCAGAGTGAAATGTCAGTCTCATTTCGTTGTTATTACTTCAGGGACGAAGAGGAGGGCTTTACTCTGTAATCTCTGCCTCCCTGTGACGCCGCTCAGTCCCTGACGTACCTGGGAACACACTCGCTGCAGTCACATAGAGGCTTTTAAACACCTTATCCTCAGACTATTCTATTATAACCGCAAAACATTTTGTTTTGTATTTGCATTCCTGCTGCGCACGGTGCTGTGAAAATGTGGGTGAAGGGTGACAAATGGTTGGGTTAAAAGCATCAGGAAAAGAGCATTTGATTGACTGATTGATTGTGATGGATTGGCCTGTGGGGGTGTGGATCAGAATAATGAACACTCTCATGCCCGGGGGGGTTATTAAAAGCACTAGTTCACTTGTAAAAGACCTTCAGTCCGAAACACTTGTCAAGAATTAGCTGTGAGGGAAATAATAGCTTTGCTTGTGGTACAGTTAGACATATCAGAGGGTAGCTAGACATTGAATGCTGTAATGTATGTATAATGCACAGACATCAAGAAGGTTTCAAGGATTTGCAAAATACCCAGACTCGCTAAGATATGTCTCTACGTACCCTTCTTAGGAGAAAGAACTTGTTTTAGCTCTTAGCTTGATGTGTTAATGTCTGTGCAGTAAAGATTGTTTGTACGTTGTTTGTAGAAAGAAACACCACTCTGTAACAACATTCTGTGATTGGTTGTTGCTTAAACAGACTGTCAGAGTAGTTAACAGTTTAAAAAATTGTCAAGTATATTTACAATTTTTTTAGAGGATTTTAATTTATTTTTTAGATTCATGGATTATTTAAATTAAAAAAATGTGAGTTAGGGTTGCTACACAGCCAGCGTTAGTTTTAACAGCTGTTTACTTACCGATCTAGAAGAAACGTTGAGAGTTCTTTTACTTACCAAGAGTATCAAAGCTCTTGGTAAGTAAACAGCTGTGAATGCTAACGTTGGCTATGTAGCAATAGCAGAAAAGTTACATATAACATCTTTCATATGATGTCTTTGAATTGCTTGATTTATATGGCCAGCAATGCAAAAATCTAATATGATTAAATTTATAATGATATTACAGAGAGTAGAGAGAGAGAGGAAGTTGATTTTTAGCGATTAATACATATTAAAAACTGCCGTTGATACATTTTCTTTCAAATAAGCAATCACTGGATTGTTTTAATACTTTGGTGAACATCAGTTGGGCTTTAAACTGCAAAACTTCTACTTGCCAGGTAAAAAAAAAAAAAAAAACATGATCTCAGTTAAATCTCAGAGTTTTGGTTATTCATGACTTCATTTGTGTAGAAAGCTGAACAGAAAAAGATTCAATACGAGATTTTAAAGGATTCAGATTCAGTGGTATTTTCTTCTTTGTTTCCCCACCTGATCACTTTCCTACATGTATGATTTATTATTTCACTGTAAGTTTGCATCATGCTGCTGTTTTAAAGCTGCTCATGTCCTGTCACAGTGTTTCATCTTCCTACCTCTGGAGACTACTTTGTGCAGAAGAACGTGCTCTATAAATAACATTATTATTATTACTGAACCCCAACCCCGTAATGTTCTGCAGCTACAGGGAGCCGTTTTTTTTCCTCCGTCCGGTTTCATGTCAAGCCCAACCGCTGGTCTCTCCCACACTGAGCTGGCTGTGCTCTGGCTGCTGGTGAATATGTTAGCATGCCAATGAGGCCTATGTAGATCCGCTGTACACATCTTCGCAAAGCCAACCTGTGTGTATGTACTGTGTAGGAGGGGAAAAACAGTGCCCTCAACCCCCATTCCCCTGAGCCTGAGGAAAAAGGTGTCTCTTAAAAACACCAACATACGCCTGTTAACTTGCAGCTATAGATGCACAGTGAGAGGTGACCAGGTCAGTTTCATATCGCTTACGTGTTTTTTTTTCCCTGCAAAGGGAGACTTGAGGAGGTGGAAGAAAGGGCATAGAGGCTAGGGAGGAGGGGGAGAAGGGAAGGGGCAGATGAAATTGAAATAGAAATCCAAGTCAGTGGATAAAGAAACAGGACTCTTCATTTTGCCTTGTTGTGCAACCATGTATATTTCCCACCCGCCATCGCTCTTCTCTCTCTGTCTCTGTCTCCCTGCCCCGCAGCATCCCTGTGATGATTGATACGCACCGAGAGCGAAGCTAGCTACAGAGACAGAGAAAATCATGCATAAAAGATGAGCGCAGTTTATTGTGTTTTCCTGGGGGCCGAGGGGAGAGCTGAAGTTATGGATTTATGCTGTGTGTGATTGGATGAGATCCCGGACCCGTGGGACAGATGTTGAGCAGGGTGGAGGGTGGTAGTGGTGGTGGTGGGGGAAAGGTGGCTCAGGGTTTAGAGGTACAGAGGAGGAACTGTGTCGGACAGGTGTGGATAACTTAATGACAAGTGGCGGGACTGGAAGTGGCCGGAGGGAGCCGCGACTCCTGCTCAACTTCCACAGCTCCTCACTTCGCTGTTTGCAATGGAAGCTGGCATCATAATTACATTATAATAGCCCGGTTTCACCTCTTCACTCAGCTGTGAGCAACCAAATGGACTGAGTGGGGTTGTCTGAACCCTCGCAAAAGGACCGTCACCTCGTTGGATTACGTTGATTAATTGGTTTGCTGATACATTGGGTCACTACTTATTCAAAATTGGATATTGGCCAGCATGATGGATGTGACACTGTTTGTTTGATGACAGTATTTAATTGATCAATTTCTATGGGAAGCCATTAAACACAAATCATTCTAATGAGACATTTTGATTGGATTCCACACAAGTACGCTTGAATATATTTTCCTCTTATTATGGAGAGTTTAAGTGTCTTATTATACTGTATACATGCAGTTAATGAGCTTAATTCACCCCACCAACAATAAAATAATGAAAAAAAAAATGCTGGATAATTGGAAACAAAATGTTTTTAATGCCGTGTGCCACAAGATGACAACAAGAAGGCTAATCTCAAGTCTGATGGTCATCAGCATGAACAACAAATAAAAGTTCAACATAGTCATTTGACATGTGGTGATGTCAGTGCAGTACTTGCTCTCAGCTGCATTGTGTGCAACAACAGCCCACCATAACAAAAGTAGAAGACACCAGTCAGTCAATAATATATTTTGAGTGTTTGCAAGTTGACTTTCATGTCTGACCAACAAGAACACAGACAACTCACACGAGTTGAAAATCGTAAAATATATTTATTATAAGATTCCAAGAAAGTGGTTGCAGCACCATCTCAGGTTTTGTTCAAAATCCCAAAACTAAGACCATTAAAATATTTTTGTTCAGTTCTAATGTTTTTATATGTTCTTGGCCCTTGATATTTTTTTTTCATCTTACACACTTAACACCATCAACAGACATGAAGCTGTTGAGAATAAAACCAGGCATGGTAGCATTCAGTCATTTTCATAGGACCAAAATGGTCATGTGGGGTAGCTAGAAGGAACATGAAAATGTATGTGAAATAGCTTAATACTTGGTCTTTTAGTGTACAAAGTGCAAATGTCCTTCCATGTTCTCTTGTTTTATATGGAAGCCCATTTCTGCCGCTGTGATGAAAAGAAAAAAGAAAAGAAGAGAAACCTTCTCAAAATAATGACTTGGTATCTCAAAACAATGAGATTATGTTTACAAAATATGATTTTGGTCCTATGAAAGTGACTGAAAAATGTTACCAAGGCTGGTCTTATTCTTAATATCCTCATGTCCATTAGTGGTAGAGGCCTCAGATATTGGCACAACGTTAATAAAAAAAAAATGGATTTAAAGGAACAATGATTGTGTGCAAAAATGGGTTCATACCATCTTCAGTATTTAAAGCCTTGTGGAAAATCAATAGACATGCAGTACAAACCTGTCTTCCTTCCTTAAAAAAGTCTGATGAGGCTAGGATTTCTACTTTTCAAGATGTTAATGCCCAAACATGGCTTTTCAGAAAAGGAGGTTTTGAGGGCTAAAAAAATATGAAAACATACAAGACCTTGGTTTTGGGACCCATTCATAAGATGGACAAGGTTTGAACAAAATCTGAGATGTTGATGCAACAACCTTATCTGATGTGACACAGAATGACCTGTAAATTCATTACATTTTGAAAAAGCACACTGGACTACACTAGTATGTACACATTTACATACAGTAACAACATGAAAGCCTAATGGAGCGCTGTCAGTAGCACTTAGTGCTTGGTTTGGAGCCATCACTCTCTCATTTGGAAAACACTGGCACAGCTGACACACTGTGTTTTATTGCTCACTGCGCATTGTCAGCTTAAGGTTTTTATCATGCATCATTTGAGAACAAATGATCCAGGAGGAATTGAAAAATGTCATCTCTCAATTGACTGAAAGACATGTGATTTAAATGAAGCCTCTGGCAGATTATTGGAATTATCAAATTTAAGGAGGCACCAGCATCAACACTTGTTTTTTATTTATTTACTTATTTCTGCCTGATTCTGATTTCAAGTGCAAGTTTAGTCAGAGCCACCACTGGTAATAGAGGTTTCTAGATGTAAATGATGTTAAATGCCCTTTTGACAATAAAGATTTGACTCAAAATACAAAATATAGATCCCATTAAATGCACAAATTAGTTACTCCAGAGAATTACTTGCAGATTTGCACACATAACGATCAGTAAAAGCCCATATCAGCCAGACAGTAGCACCAAGTATATTTCCCCTCTTGCAGTCCTCTGTGAGTACTTAAATGAAAATCACCTTTAATATTTTGTTTATGTGTCCAACAGGACAAATGCTGTTTCATTATCACCAACAGATGATTGTGTTCATGTACAGATCCCCCTCGGTGAGCGCCGCAGTTATGAAGGTTTACCTCTTGATTACGGACAGGTTAGCCGTTGGTCTCTCAGAGCAGCTATTGATTGCTGGTCGTAGAGCAGGGGTGAATCTACCTTATTGATCTGCTTTGATTCCTTTGTTTCGTCTCCTCCTACCTCAACTAATTGGGCTATTCTTTGTCGACAAGATTGACTTTTATGCCTGATATTACAGAGCTGTATTTATTCCCTTGAGGGGAAAAACAAATTAAAGGGAGTGTTTTTTTTCCCCCTTCTTCTCCCACTTCTTTTTTCATACTGATATAATTCATATAAACCTTTTTTCTCCAAGATGCTCATAAATTCAGAGAAGAAATCATTATTTTCTCATAAATGTGATGATATTGCTCTCATCGGGCGGGCTGTGATGTAAAAGCACTTTATGAGATGGGCTATCTATCCCAGATGTCACATGACAGCTGTCTGGGTTTCTGATTGGTTGGACAACGTTGGCGTTAATGCCATTTCATTAAATAGAGGCACACAGACGTCTTCCATCTGGGAACAGAGGATTCTCTTCATCTGTCTCTCTGCCAAGGGAGAGTTAAAGATGAAAAGTGACCTGATGCGTCTGTTCACTCTTCCTCCCTCCCTATGAGGGACATGGTGTCTCTGTAAAGACTGTCTGCGACTGTGACTGCCTGTCCAGTAAACAGAGATGCATTGATGCTAGTGCGTCCCCTTTAGCCCCGAGGCCAGTATTGACCAATGCATTACTAGGAGGTTTTGTCCAACTGGAGTGATTACAGCGTTTAGCTAAGATTTACTCAGCGGTTAGGGAGACAGGACTGTCTGAGGGAGATCCACTGCTCTGCAGGCGAGAGGTTGTGGGTTCAGGTCCCCGGGGACAGGTTTGTGAGCAACTCAAAGAGCTGCTTCGTTAGACGCTCTGGGCGAATTATGGATACATGTGTTCACAGAAGAAAAAGCAAGCAGTTTGAGAGAAGGGTGAGTGGCAGAGGTTGGGCAGAGATGGGTTGTTTTTTTTCTGCATCAGGTGTAGTGCAAGGATGGAGATTTGCACCGAAGGTGACAAGAACACAGATGCCAAATCAATATTCTGGTGCAGTACCTACAGATAATATAAATATATTTACAGCTGATTACATCTATAAGAAACATTACAAGTTCAGCATCAAACTTTACTCATTAAGAGCTCTCTCTGGCTGTGGAAAACAATGCCAATGTTTTACTTCTATCTCTATCACTTCTTGTCTTTTACTGGAGTTAGCATGCTAACCAGCTAGCCTTGTCCTATTTTGTAACATAATGGCTACAAGCCACGGTAGTCACATTTTGCCATTGTTTTGGGATGTTGCAAAACCTCTGCTGACCTTGCCTTCTGACCCCTGCCCCCCAGTGGTCATTTGCTCATTTTCATAGTGTAATACTGTAGGTAGCTGACTTTTTACATGTAAGCAAAGCTTATTTCTGGACTTTCAGTTACTGTATTATGAACACTCCCTCCCCTCACCCATCCTGTTCAACAGCCCATCTCTCAGCGGCTCAACAACCCACTATCATTCATTATCATTCATACACATCTTCAGTATGATTCATATGCATGCAACATATCCTTATTCATTTTGGCCCTGTGCTCAGTGCTTGGCATTCCCCCTGTGGGCTCTTATGTGTGACAGCATCATTCTGCTGGCAAGTAGCCTGGTAGGTCCCTGAGAGACGTACTGCTGGTTGTACATTTATAACTTTTGTTCAGCAAATTATAAAATACCATCCATTACATGTCTTTAGACTCAAACCACTTCCATTCAGCTCTAAATGGCCATTTGCCTGAAATTATTTCCAGTAACACTGAAGGCATGAGGTGCTCTAGCATTTGCTGTAGGGTGAAGAGCAGATGCAAGGTGAGCAGATTTTGGGACAACATGAAACAGAAATTTGGTTAAAGAAGAGTGTGGGGAAGTCAAAGGTGAAGAACAAACAGTAGATAGCACAACCTGCTCAAATACATCAGCAGTTTTTTTTTTCCTACAGTGCCATTATAGGCTGACATCTCATCAAGATGAATGGCAGCTAAGTTGAAGCATCAAGTTGCGTGCCAAAGAACACCAAAGATTAACAGCTGTAGTGTAGTGTAGGATACTGACTTGCAAGATATATACTGTATTGATATATATTTGAAAGTAAACAAGTTCCAGTTGTCACTGTCCACTTTATCTTTGTCAGAGTGGTTTAACAAGTTTTGTGTTGTATTTTCCACGTTTTCTAAACCTCAATTAATTTCTTATTTTCAAAAACATATACAGCACAGTTTGTGGAAGCTTGTCATTAATTCTGACTTTCATTCCTTTTTTGCCAAAACAACAGTTGCTAAATTACGCTCACTTTGTGATCAAAGTATTAATGCTGATCAAAGTACTTGCTTTCCTAGAAAATCCTCCTCTCCTTTTTTAGCGTGGTCTGTGGTTATTCAATCTTTAACCTGTCTAGCAGCAAAAATGTAGAAATTCAAAACCTCTTTATCTTTCTCAAAAGGCGGCAAAGCAATGACTAGTTTAGACAATTCAGTTTGCCAGAGGTTCATCCACCCTCTTCCATTGTGTATCATAAGTAAGTGATGGCAACATGTTTAATTATTTTAACCTACATATTTAATCAGTTTAACTTCAGAGGATTCCTCACTGTCAAGAAAATAATGTGATTTGCATCATATGTTGCAACAGATGGCTAAAAGGCCATTATGACAGAGAAAGACTAGATGGTAACCTAACCCTATAGTAGTATTCTAATAACCTCGTATCTGTGGTAAATACCTACAAAATTAATTTGGTTTTATGGTGCTTCCCTGAGGGGAAACTGGGGACCATTAGCTATAATGAAAATGACAGAAGCAGCCCAGCTTTCTGGGGACTTGAATATTTCCCTGAAGACTCCTTTCACTTATTTGGTGTTGTGCATGTGTTGTTGTTCTGTTCCTGCTCCTGCACTCACTTGTTATACATTTTGCAGCCACAAGCGAAGTTTTGTGGGTTATATATATGACCCACTGCAGTCACTGCTCACAGCCCAAAACATTTGTACAATGTAGCTTTATTACAGGTTTCCTTTGTGGTACATAATTCCTCCTCCAATGTTTACCCTGGGTGAATGAACACACATGCTTACACATACTCCTGGCTATCAGCATGTCTATGAAGCATGACGATGCTCCAGATTGCATGTTTTCTGCGGTTACCCGGTTTCCAAGCTGCTTCCAGCGCGGCCACATCCAAGCTGAATTACATGCATGCGGTGGCGTGCGCGGGCCTTGTAATTTCAGCAAGGAGGTGTCATGTTTAGTTACGCTCTCCATAATGGAGAGCTCCTCTTTTCATTACCCTCGCTTTTAAATGGGCCACACCATAGCAACATGTGGCAGTGATCAATTTGAATGTCATTAACACGGGCGGCTTTAAGGTCCAGCCTTCATTCTCCCCACTCCCTAAACCACAGTAATTGAATCAAGGAAACGGGCGGCGTTCGAGAGCTCCTGGTCAAGCAAACAAAAGGATTATTAACATCGCCAATGACATTGTATTTACAGGAGAGGCTGAGGGAACTGTGCCATTTACAAAGCAATTTGCCGCTGTGATGATGCAAGAATAAATAAACGGGAATTTGTTGTTGATTTGTGTACAGGAACGGGAAGTGTGACATGAGGGATATGGCAGCTGGAGGAGTCGTGCACATCCTTAGGCGTGCTTTGAATGACTGGGGACAGTGCTTTAATGTGCTGTTTGATGCCTAGAGTACCTAACACTGATATTCAACATTTAAAACATGACTTGTCCTTCTCTAACCTTTAAGAAGGTTAGAAGTATGTGAGCAATAATAGCTTTTGAGTCACGTGTGAGAATCTTTGTTCGGTGTTTGCACGCTTGTTGGTATGCGTGCAGTCATCTTTGGTTTCTTAGTAGTGTTTTTATTTTTTCCTCCGTGTGTGCTTGTTGATTTGGACTGCTGTAGCAGTTTTGCGGATGGCAGCTTTAGTCTATTTTCTCAGAGAATAAAAATCCAACCCCATCTGCAATTTGTCTTGATTAAGCAGGGTCTCCATCTGCGAGCACCGATCTCTTGTTGGTGTCTTTTCCCATTTGCAATATATTTCATTCCAGCGGCCCCCATGTCCACTTAACACCCCCACCTCCTTCTCCAAGCAAAAGATTAACAGATTAGAAGTAACATGATTGCCTGCTTCCTCTTTTCTTTTGTGCCTGCTGCCTTTTTTCTTCCTTTTTCAGGAAGAAGTGTGTGTGTGGGGGGGATCATCAGCTCTATGATTTGCCTCTTTTCTCCCCGTCTGCAATATCAAGCCAGTCAAAAGCACTTAATGTCCCCACTATTCTAATTTCATCTGTCATTCTCTGTCTGTACTATATCACCAGACACATATGCCCACACACACACACACACACACACACACACACATACACACACATCCATTAGAATTCGGCACAGATGTATAGTGTGACCAGGCCTATTTCTCCAGTGTAGTGTATAGAGGTCTATCACACACCTCAGCAATGCGTAACCAATAACTGCAAAAAAAACGCATGACTGAAAAAATGAAAAGAGATAGAGGCAGATGAAGTGTAATAGATGAGAGAAAAGAGAGGTGGAGTAGAGAGCTTTGCTGGATGGAAAGAGGCAGAAGAGACAGCATCAGAGAGAAGAAGTGAGGATGAAAAAAAATGAGGGGGAGAAAGAGAGCTGGTAGTGGTTTAGTGAGAGGAGGAAAGTGGTGAAGCAAAGGATGGAGGATCTAGCAAGCTGGGTGGCATTAGTAGGGAAAGCCTCTCCACTTCTGCTAGATAAGAGATGGCCCTGGCCAATGATGTGGAATGGTTCTGATTGGCTGAGCCTGATCCCCCAGCAGAGCGAACCGAGCTCTTCTCCCGGAGGCCCGGAGCACCACCGTAACACTGTCGGATATTTCATACAACCGTGACTACTGCAGAGTACTGCAACTCTGACCCTCATCCCCCATACTGCTCAACATTTCATACTTCACTCCTACAACAGGGACAACTGTGGCGTACCACAATCAGTGCCTCAATCCCACATTCTCTAGGGTAAAAATGCCACTGAACTGGTACTGTACCATCAAAACTTCTTTACTTTTGACAAGCACCACAACTATTACTAATGTAGAGTTTTGGATCCAGTCTAGTAGTCACCCCTAGTCTGATTCTGCACATCACATTTTGCATCCAGTGCCCGTAATGTACATTTGAATCTCATGTATCCTGTCAGAGACCCATGATTAACATTCAGCTTTTTATTAATCATAACCCCTCATATTTCCCTAAACTTAAGTGTCCCTAACAAGTTTATTTGCCAAAACGCTGCCTTTTCCTAACCTCAACCATACCGTAGTTGCCATGTGCAGATAAGGAAAGAATTTTGAGAGCGATGCTGTTGGACATAATCTTAAGGTTTTGCAGAATCACCCAATATCGATGTTCTTGCAGGTTTGTTATACCACCAGGGACTGCTGTAGACATCTTAATGGGTCCAAACATTTAAAATAATAGGCACTATCTTAACTTGATAAAGATTCAGCCTGTGTTCTCAGAATCTCTCTGGTTGTGTTGTATTCAATCAAAACATTCTGCTCCAGGCTGCCACAACACTGCACTGTACAAGAAAGTAATTTTTATAGGTGTGAATTGGAAAATGAAATTATTAACATGAACTGGTGTTTCATTTTAAAATTGATGAGAAACCAAAATGGTCACATTTGCTAGAGATAGTGCTGTAACAATAATGCAGAGACATCTTGACTCACTGTGTACCTCACTATGTAAACTATGATAGTCGGGGGTCATACATACTTCATGACTACAGCCATGACTACTTCTGGCCATCCTGACCTCACTGTTACCTAGCAAACCAGCTGGCTATGATTATGTAGCATGGAGACTTTGGCAGCAGGGGCTGAGGAGCCATCTGGCGCAGCGGGAGGTTTTTCCCAGTGGGCTGGTCGACCTGTGGCACAGCAGCAGTGAATGACTGAGAGTCCAGCAATGCTGATGCACAAAGCAAAAAAAAGTACATGTGGTCATGTGTCACATTAAAGTTGTGCTGCGTGTGAGAGCACGCATGAATGACATAAACAAGTGGGTGAATATGGAAGGGACAGTCTGGTATTCCTCTGATCTCAAAATGGCTGAGATATGAGATAAACAGAGCATGAAAATGTCACCTCACCGTTAAAGATGACATGGTTTTAAGTAAAATGTATCACTCATACATAAAATCCTAACTCATATTGAAAGGTGATAAAAATATGTTTACATTTTCCAAATTTTGACTGCTTTTGGATTTATTTATTTCACCATCTCTTCACTGCTTGGAAGTCTGTACTTATTTGCTGAAATTGCTGCTGTCAAGTACATTTTTAAATTTCTTTTTTTATGGACATATCAGTGTTTGCTTGTCAGTCAAAAAACAGCAAAAACCTGCTCTTTGACTCGCCAGTAATACAGCCTCTCATTTGGGCCTAGACTCTGTACATGATATGATGAACGGAGTGCAATTTTAATGACAGTTTCCACAGTACAACAGATAGTTAACATATTTAACATTGACAGCTACAGTAGATATAGCTGAAGTGGCTCGGTGCCAATTCACTATATTTAACACAATTAACAACATGTAACGAGCCACTAAGTGACTATACTTGAAGTGTTAATTAGATTTGATTATTTTAGATAAAACTTAAATGATGCTTGAAGGGAGACAGGGTCACAGCAGCAGCAGAAAAATTGATAGGAGTAAAAAATATGATATTTAGTGAGGATAGAGGCAATTAATAATAGAACATAATGAGAGTTACACAACAGAGGGACCTTATAATCTCTGATAGATCAGTACAGGCGATGTGATTATCAAACAGAGATTTAAGAGCTGTGTACCGAGCATCTTTTATTCTGACAGTAGTCTTTGTGCCACACAGTTTGATCCTGTCTTTATCTATGGTTTGCCATATGGCCCCATGTCTGTCCTCCTCTCTATCCACTGTCCACACTCTGACTGCTTACAGCTGAACCCTGGTGGGAAGCTTATAGCTGCGAGGTCAAACCTAAAGTCTGAACCTCAAAGGCCCACGCGGTGAGCGGCAGACACAGCCGCAGATTACTGTCTAGCCGAGCTGACTGCGGACAAAAGGAGTGGACTGTCACCAGGGTCCTTTTTTTGAACGTTTCAAGATTGAGACCCGGCCCAGTCTTTTTTTTTTTCCTTTTTTTTTGAAGTCGAGTCTTATCGTGATGAGCGGCACAGATGAGCTGCTCTGAATCCTCACTTTTATCAGATCAGATGCTGACAGGAGGAACGTTAGCAGGAGGCAATTCAGCAACTTGGAAAAGCTGCTGGAGGACATGAAAAGCTTCCTGAGACACAAGGACGACTCTGCTTTCTCCTGATCCTCCTCTCGTCCTCTCCAACTAATGCGCCTCTACATGTCTTCATGTGTGCTGTGTGAAGACGTGCCTACATGCAATTATTTAAGATGTATGAATCTGTTACATATAGGGATGTAATGATGCAACTGGCTTGTTGGTTAATATATGAATAGCTAGATGCAAACAGCTTGTGCTGGGCAAAATTGGGTGGCAGTCATGGGAAACAGATACAAGTGAATCAGTAAATCCTGACATTGCACGTGTAATTTTTTCAGCATCTAATGATTCCTAATGATGCTCCTTTCACACTGTGTGTTTCTCTCGTGTATTCCTTAGAGGAAAACAAGGCTCATATATGTCACATGATCCCAACCACTCAACTGTACAATCCCAGCACTGCAGTGTGCCTGCTGGATGAATTTTGGACCCTAGTCTCTCAGTTCTCACACACTTCTTGTTTATGTTGTTGTTCTAGTTTAAAATTCAAAAAGCCAACAACATGTAGGACCAAAATTCTGACTTTCATGTTGTACCACCTGCACATTTAGAGCTGAAATGATTCAGTGATTACTTAATCAACAGAAAATGTATTAATGTATCAGTCATTTTTTAAACAAAAACATTTAAACATCCACAGGTTTCAGCTGCTCAAATGTGAGGATTTGCTACTTTTACCTGCTTTTTTATTAATGTAAACTGTGTATATTCAAATATTTTGCTGTTGGGTCGGACAAAACAAGCAATTCAAAGACATCACATTGGCGTTACATTTTTAATGTTTTGTGACATTTTATAGAACAAACAATTGGAATAATCATGAAATGATAATGAAAATAATTGCTGAAGCCCAAGACATATTACGTTTCAACAACAACCTACTTTCTTTCTCTCATTTGTAAAGTTTGTAGATACATTTCTGTTTAAACTATTTAGAATTATTAATGTGCATGTGCAGAAATATAACAAAATAACCATGGAAATGTTCAGACTATTGCTTCACGTTGTGTTGAATCACAGCACAACACACACATTTAGCTGCAACAGCTTGTTGTTCGTGTATCAAGATGTGAATCAGATCTGTCTCAGTGGGTGAGATGCTTGATTCTCACTGATAGTCTTTTTGAAGCAGCTTTTAATTTGAGCATTTTAAACCAGTTTTGTGGATAACATCTAAAATTGCAAACTTCACTGAAATTAATCAAAATGTCACTTTAGAATCATTTCAGAATGTTGAAGGGTTGTATTAGAGACAGATTGCACTGACCGACTAGTGTTTGATGATTAATGAATACTCAGTATTGTCCCCTACATTGTTATACTTGATCTGACACTAGTAGACATTTATAAATTTCAATATGTGTTACCTTACCCCTGCATTTGTTCTTTGTTTTTCCCTGCATGTGTGTCCTCAGATGCTGTGGGTGGTTTCTGCCTGTCTGGCTCTGCTCCAAATAGCTGCACTTCCTCTTCGATGAAACCGCTGCCTTCAGCTGCAGCTTATACTGGGAAAGCAAAGGTTATTGGCTACAACGTTCAGCGGATGAGGAGGGATCAACTCAGAGAGAGAGAGAGAGAGAGAGAGAGAGAGAATATACCTTGAGGTGAGAAATTAATTGAGCCTGTAGATTTTGGTTGCAGTGAGATACCTCAGCTGATAGGCCGCATTCTCGCTCCCTGACTGTGTATCTTCTTTCTCAAATACCCTAAGAACATTTTAGCACTAGTTTTGTGGAGCACACTGAATAGAGAGGCATTAGGCCTGAGAAGTCAGACTTTATATATGTGCCTGTCTGCTGCAGTCAGGCCTGTTTTCCCTCAGTAGAGCTGATGACTCTATAACCACATCCATGAGGCAAAGCGATGTCAAAAAACCAGGAAATCACAAGTAGCACTTAAATTATCCTGTTTCATTTTTTTGAACTGAGGGAAATAAAAATCTTCATGATGTGTGTGTGTGTGTGCGCTCAGTGTTTGCATGTGGGGCAAGGTTTCCATAGAGACTAGGCCGGCTAATCCGACGAGCTGTGGAAGACGGAGAGAACAGGTCTGAAGTGCTCAGCATTACTGTGGCTTCTAAAAGCTCCCTGCCTCTCAGCGCCTTAGTCTTCATTACCTCCACATCCCCTTTTGATTGGCTGCGTTTATCCTGAGTACCCCAGGTTTGGGAGGGAACTGTAACTCCATACAACCACCCCACCACCACCACCTTGCCACCACCGCCGACAGCACACACCGCCAGCATCGTTCAAGTTGTCATAGCAACCCCGGAAGGCAAGAATTTGGACTCATAAACTAGATATTGTATCATGTTCTCTACCTGGTAGTTTCAAGACAATACACTGTTCTCCTCTGGCCCTGTTTTATACCACAAATTATGGGCAAACAGTACAAAAGAGTGACTACAGTGTATGGTTTGTGGGTGTTAAAGTGATAGAAAAAATGGATTTTGCATGCCCTTGGATGTGCTAAGTGGCAAGATAATGTGGCTTTCTGTTTGGGTTGGATGGTGATGGTTTTGTGCAACGCTTTGGCAAGCATTCAGTCATCCTGTGAATGAAATAGAAAATTAGCTGGGGGTCTTAAGCCCCTCCGCTCGTGCCATGCAGTGCCCAGTGTGTTCACATTGCTTATCTGGAGTCAACTTGAACACTCCAGCTCAGTTAGGGTTGAGTAAATGCTGGCAAGACACTGGACCCTTGCCATGATGCTTTGGTTGTGGGGTGTAAGAAGCATTCAGTTTCTATATTTGAGTAAAAGCTGCAATACATCAATAGAAAAATTTTTTGTAGTTAAATGTTCCACTTGCTAGTTTGCAGTTTTGTCTGTCAGTTGTTTGGTGTTGGGTAGAGTATAGTCAATTGAAAACAGAAGCCTGCTGTGGTTGGAAACGAGAGTGATAGGAGCAGCGAGGCTAAACCAAAACAGTGAAGTTGCAGGCAGTAAAACCAAAACAATTCAGATGAAAAATGCAGAGCTAAGGGGAACTGAAGAGTCATTGAAAATTCTTGGTGAGATACTGAGACACTGTAAGCAACATCTTTCATGTTACACTTCATCTGATCCATGGTTAACATAAACAATATTGAGTGCAGCTTTAAATGTACCTCTTTGACCACAGAACCCCATAGTTTGTTTCTATCTCATGCTCTGATGCAGAGGAGGATGCACATGCATAATTTTGTAGCTAGTTGAAGTGGAGCTAACTACTTTATACTGGTAGTTTAAAGGGGCTGTTAATAAGTTTTCTCTGCAGCTGAATGTGGTTCCTTGCCGGGAGCGGGTGGTGGAGAAGGCTACTTGGCCGAGAGCTTCAGACATTGTTGCGTTGACAATACAAGAGGTTAGAATACGTCCTCTGAGCTGTGCTACTTTTTCAGGGCAGTCTGAGAGCTACAGTGAGTCGCTTTTCAAAGTAAGTGTTTACGTTGGCAGTGTAGTTATAGCAATACTTATAAATAGCTCCTTAATCTATAACAAGGCAGAATATTTTGTATGCTCATCATTTTTTTGAAATGTAAAATCTCGATGTGTCTAGTCACAACTAATTACACTTAAAAATCAATGTAGTTGAATAGCATAAATTGGCATAAAATGGAAAACATTCAAGTACAAGTGACTTGGAATTGTAGTTATTGTCATAAATATACTTACTACCACCACTGTGTGACACTGCACCACTGGCATAAAAAATGTGGAGTCCTACCAAAGGGACAATCCCAGGAAAGTCTGCATTTACCCAAGTGCTGTGGCATTCTCAGTCTCAGTATCATTGACAGGCAAACACACACAAAAACACACAAGTGAATGTGCAAATACACCCGCAGGAATTCAATGTAAACAAGCAGTGATGTATTAATATTCTTCAGAGAACTTCCTCCTCTTACTGTTAAAACTTAAAGCTGCACTAGAGCTCATATGTGAATGGGGAAAAACTAAAAAGTGGGGCTTCAGTAGAGATTTTTCCAAACCAAGTTAATGTGGCGATTGTAATAAGAGCATTACAACAATACGATATTTGATATAATATCTGACTAAAGTATATTCCTAGATCAAAGTCATTGGATTTTCAAAAGATTTAACAGGTAACTCTGGTATTTTCGAATCTGGGAAGAGATAGACCATTTTATTAAAGACTAAGATCCATTTTGTTTAATCAGAACAATCGCTATATGTCACTACTGGTCTCATTCGACAAAAACAGAAGAACACAGGGCGTGCTGGAATACCGCTGCCTTGATTGGTTTGTTTGTGTTATTGTGTGACTTTCAGTGGTTGAAGAATTATTCAGATCCTTTACAGGATAAAAGTACCACACAATAACACAAACTGACTGATTGAGGCAGCGGTAGACCTGCAAGTCCAGTGTCTGTATATATTTAGTTCAGAGAGAAAGACTCCAGTGTGAATGTCTTATGGTTCCATAAAGCTGGATGCATGGGCTCAGTGAACAATTTTTTTTTTTAAATAAAGGGGGTATTATTACATCAGTGGAACAGTCTACAGTCAGGAAATTATAAAAAGTTAACTGACATCAAACTGCAAGAGTTCAAAGTATTAGTATATATAATTAGCAATTTTCAAATTTTACCTTTCAAGGAAATAACTTACAATATGCGTAGTACTTGAGCTTCAATACTAAACATAACCTTTAACTTGTAACTCTAACATTAAACTTGCTTCGCTGCAACCCTTAACCTACACCGTCCTTACAGACTGTCCTAAAATTAGTGCAGATACCAGCCAAAAAAGTCAGTGATTCCCCTTCAAAAATCTGTACTTCAAAGTACACACACACACACACACACACACCTGCCTGTACTGGTCTATCCTGCCAAGAGGAAATGCATTGGTCACCATTATTTCATTCCCAAAAGGCTATGCTTTCATCTTGACTCAGCATCCTCTCTTTACTTTCTCTTTCTTTCTCTGTAAAACACACATGCAAAATCACCTGCTGAAAGCTTTTCATCCTCTTCTTCTTCTGTTCTCATTTTAGACTCACCCTGACCCACATACCTTTTTATTACCCTCCAAATTCTTCCACGCTCACCCCCTTTTTGTCAGCTTCGTTTCAACCTTTACCTTCTTCTCTCTCAGTCTTCTATGTCTCTTTAGTTTACCGTAGGGGTCTCACCACTTAAGATTTCTCTGGGTTTTTGTTTGTTGGATTGCTGGTACTCTGTGCAGACATTCAGAATCTTCAGATCCATTTTAATTTCAATTTTATTCTTGTCAGTGTGGAAAAACCTCTGAAACTCTGACACTAAAATGTTTAACTGTGAAACCAGGATCATAGCAACAGAAATAAAAGCAACAATATCAATAAACAGGACTGACCCAAGTGTTTTTGTGGCCCTAAGCCCAACATTTCTTCAAAACTGACTGTGACGGACCATAAAATTTTTCCAGATAACTGAAAGCATAATTCTAAAAGAAAACACTTGGGCTAAGGGTCCAGCAGTGCAGAGTTATTGATTACAGTGCACTAGCTTTTTGAAGTCATTTTATGGTTACATTATTGGCCATTTTGGAGCTCTAAAGAAAATGTCAAGCCCTCAAAATAATGCTGTAAAGTTGTTTGGCTGCAAATGAGCATTAGAACCATTTTGACTATACAAGTTTAAACATGACAGTAGTATTTAGAGATGTTTGTTTGTTGTTTTTAAGAACATATGATGCAGAAATTCAGATTTTTATCAGAAATGCAGTTGTATAAAAGTAATATTGATTTGCCGCTGTCTGTGTCAAATATCCTGTCATGAGCTGTTTTTTGTTTTTATGGCTCTTGTCCGATGAGAGAGCTCTGATTTAAAAGGATGCTTTCTTTTATTTTTCCTCGCATACATACAGTTTGGTTTGGTATCGAGAATAATTTGTGAAGTGGGGAAAAATTCCTGCTTTCTTTCTTTCAGTTTCTTTTCCTTTCTTGTTGCAATATGTAAAGCTGACACAAAACACTGAATTATGAAAGGATAAAAGTGTCATGTTTGCATGAACAGAAGCTTAACTGTGACTACACCGATGAGCCAAAATATTATGACGATCCCTGGTGCCAGACCCCCTGATGCATGGACTTTACAAGACCTCTAAAGGTGCCCTCTAATATTTGCACCAACACATAAGCAGCAGACAATTTTTATGCCATGTAAGTTGCGAGGTGGAACGGCTGCAGATCCCTACTGTGAGATCTTGACGTGCTGTTGTTTCACGTTCATCAATGTTATGTGCATCAGACTGCATTAGTTTTAGCTGGGTGTACCTACAAAACTGACAAGTGTGTGTATACTTTTCCTTTAATGACGAACTGTTCCTTTACCCCTGGCCCAGTGTGTCAGTCTAACCCTAATCATAAATTCTCATAATGTGAATCGGAGACTTTAATTAGGGTAAGGTCAGTCTGGTAAAGTGGTAATCGCTTCCTATCAACTGTACTATCATGAATTATGTAGAACAGCCATGAAATGATATTTATGGCTGTGGCTGTGGCTGTGGCTGAAAGGGTTATTAGCCATGCTGGTTAGCAAATGAAACCTCCCATGTAGTCTTTTAATTCTCTGAGGAGATGATTCATGGTTACTGAAAAGGGAGACTAGAAGAAGAGTGGGTTGCAGGGGTAAAGATTATAACCTCCACTAAATGGTGTGTGTGTCTTATGTGATATTGTGTGCGCACGTGTCCTCTCTGGCATAAATGTGAACCCGAGTGTGTATTTAATTGGTGGCTGTGGCACTCTTCCCGGAGACCATGTGTGCTTGATGGGTGCTGTGCTTGCCGCTGCATTCACGCACACAGTGCTGTCTATAAATCGATAATGGAGGGAAAGACAATGGGCACGTGAGGTAATTTCTGTCCAACCACACCCACCAGGCTCTAATTGCGCCACAAGACATGTAAAGGAAAATCAGCGGCTGTGCGAGGAGACTGTCAAACCCTGGGAAACACTGTGGCTCTGACAACTTTAATTGGTAGTTGTCGTGTATATCCCTGTCTTCATTAGCAGCCCCAAGACTACCTGCTTCTCCTCCCACACACACGCACACACAGACACATACGAGCACAGCCATTGGTGAAAAGGTCATTAGATGTGGCTTGGTTTAATAGCAGATTGTCATCCAGAACTGCCGGTGTCCTGCAGACACTTACATAAAAAAGCACCTAGAGGTATTTTCATTCACATAATTCAGAGTTTGTGAATAGCATAGCTCTTATGCATTGTAGTGTAGCTATGGTTTTTGAAATAAGCAATTACAACAGAACAACTGACAGGACCCTTTTTTTTTGGCTGCCTCCAACCTCTGAAGAAATTTTAAGCAAGCAAGACTGAAAGCATATTGCTTAGGAGGCTGAAAGAAAAGAATATTGCTTAAGAATTACATTCTCAAAATAGTTTTTATTGAAATCTGACAGATTTTTCTTGCTTCAAGCGAATCATCTCAAACTCTGTTTCAAGACGAGCCGTGCTTCCTGATCCTGCAGTTGTCATTCATATGAGCAGCCTGCCGGCATAAAAAAACCAGGCCACCAATCGCAACAGAGCGCCCTATCAAACTGCCAATTGCAGGGCTGGTGTCAACACAGCAACATACTGTAGGTCTATTCAGCATATAAAGATAAGGGTGTGCCTATCGTTGACAGTGTGAATGTGAGCCCTGTAAGCTCTGTCTGCGCTGAAGGCAGCCACTCTAGGTGGCCAGAGAGAAGCCATGCATTATTGAGGAAGGGCTTAGGGGGGGGTAAGAGTGGATTAGTCTGATATTAACCTCCAGAGGAAGAGAGAAAAGGAAGGGGATGACATGATGAGGATCACCCCTGGCCATTTAAACTGCTTTAATTAAATCCTGGATGGAGAGGCCACCACTCAGACCTGGAGAATGGGAAGAAAGAGGGGAGGAAGAAGATGATGAAGGAGAAGAAAGGGATGAAAATGAGGAAAAGGTAGAAGAGATTGATTGTAAAAAATGGAGAATAGGAAATAGGCAAGGAAAGAGGATGAGACAAAAAGAAAGAGTGTGTGTATGTTGGTGTGCGAGTGCTCGCTTGCTAAACCTCCCACTGTGATGAGGCAGACTAATGAGTTAGCCTTTTGCCATGCTGGTCACATGTGTGTGTGGCTGACAGGGACCGGGGCGAGCTGATAAATCAGCAGCAGAAATGAGATTTATAAAAACCTGATCTCCATCTCAACCTCCTGCCTCGCTCCCCAGCCACCCTGTCACCTTGCTATCTTCATCTGCACAGCATAGAGAGGCCGAGGGGAAAGAAGGAAATACTGTATGTTAGCATCCAGCATTGCTGTATGTCACATGGCTGAGCAGGTGATTAATTAAGTGACTGTTTACCATAGTTGTCAGTGCAGTCTGAGCTGTGATGATTTTTCATTGTACACCCTAATTAGGGTACAAATTAAAATGTTTCACTTTTTTATTTTCAGTACCATTGGTTTACTTATACATTTAACTATTGGCTCCAAAACCTGTGATAATTTCTTACTGGAATGTGGTTGAAAGTTGTTATCTTGCAGTAGTACGGTAATCTCACTACTACTACTTTTATTTATGTTAATTTTGACAAAAAGTTGTTTATTGTATGAAGTTTAGGTGTGATAAGCCGTAGCCTCAGCATACACTAGAATAATTGTTGGTGTGGCTTTGCTTTCTACAGTACTGTTTTGTTGGGAGTAATTACATTGCTATTGTTTTGAATAATTGTTTATGTACAGAGTGGAATAAATTTTAATTGCTTCCAGTGCCAGTACAGGAACCTACAAATTTGTTAACAATACAAAATAGGTTATTTTTATTTATATCTGATTAACAAATATTAAAAAAACGAAAATGAAACTGAGACTATTTTTTAGATGATTCTGCTGACTGACCATGATGTCCAAATGACACAGCCCACTCCTTAGTGTCCACAGACTGAACTGGGCCAGTAAAGAAACGTGACCTGTTGGTTTGGAGCCCGACTCTACTCAGAGTCAGTGGTTATCTGGGAACTGCATGGCAGATAGACAAAGTTTATTTCTTTTTATCTGGAGCATCAGAAACTTTTTGACTCTTCATAGATCTTTTGCTGTAGGCTGCTCATTTTTGCTCTGCTCGGTTGACAAGAAATGCTTTGCTACTAGTGGGCTAGTGCAGCAATGTCGCCCCAGATGTCAGATTTACAACTTTAGTGTACTGCAAAATACAGAGAGATTTACCTGCCACTGATAAACTGAATCAGCGTTGTGTGAACTTGTTTGGTTTGAATGTAATGGACGCCAGTAAAGTTCCACGTTCCAGTTATCCAAATTTTGTGGACAAAAAAAAAAGAACACCTCACATTGTGATGCAGTCTGGAAAATAAGTAAATATGTTTTAAAAGAGAACACCACAAACTTTTCCCTTAGTCTGTTACAACAAAAACTGACAAAAGGAAAATATAAGCTTCAAAAAGGTACGGTTTGTTGCAATACTATTGCACTGAATTGCTTCAAGATGGTGTTATTTTGGCGGGAATACAACTGCTGAGAATTTTAGATCGAAGTTGGGTATGATTGCACGTTAAAAACTTTGCAAAGGCGAGGTTGTTTACTGCCCGCTGTGTGCCCTGTCATGTTGCTGTGATGTTTGGTCTGCATGTTTATCTCACAAAGTTGAGCCAAGGACTTGTTTCTTGAAACTCTTGACTTCATTGTGCATTTGTTTGCCCTTTTCTAATTCTGTTTTGAAGCAGTGAAGCTGTATGTGCAGACACAGTACACAGGCATACAAAAGCACAGCTCATATCAAACACTTCATCAGACTCATCCAAGGTCTTAACTGTAATTTTGTCTCTGTGTGGTGTGTACACATTGTCTTAGCATTATCAGTCTGCAGTAAAGTGTAGCTCATTAGAAGAGCTATTACAGTATTCTAATAAGAGAAGCCACAGCGAGGCGTGAAGGCACAGTGTTAGATTATCTCCACTCCGCCTCAGTGGCTCCACCCCCGCACATCCTGATCCGTCCTCTCTGATCCATCCACAGAGCAGTGTGGTTTAATCGGCCCCTGTGTAATGAGGAAGACCACAGCCAGGTAGAACAAAGCTCAGGAAATGACTGTGTACATCAAAGAATGAGTACACACACTGTGATACAGCACTCAGTGGTTTTAACAGATGATGATCAGTACAAGGAGGCTAATGACAATATTTTTGGAGTCATAGCCAGTGTTTTGTGCTTTGGTTGTATAGTTGATATTTTGTGATTATATTATGTAGTATGATATCCTGGCCTGCCATCTCACAGTATACATTGTCCTGCCATTCATCACTACCCAGCACTTTACCCCAGCTGAATTCTTCAGTCAGTGTCAGGTCAGTGTGGTCAGTTTAGAAGTTACTAAAACTACTCCTGCTGCATAATAAACTTCCTTGCTGCTCCTCTGCATGTCTGCTCAGTATGTCAAAACGCTCACATTTTCACCAAAATATGATAAAAAAATACAAACCTTCTGACTTAATTACCACATTAGTTATAAACTTGGAGACACATGACTTAAAAAGACTCCATTAAATTGAAACCTTTATTTCCTGGAGAGGTTTCATACAAAGTAGCACTATGTTGACAGAGAATTATACATTACATTACATTACTCCACTACTTGAGGGCAGGGACTCAAGTAAGTAAAAACTCCTCATTACTTCTGTTGTGAATTGGCGCTATATAAATAAAAATTGACTTGACTTGACTCGACTCTTGACTCTACCTGGGCTTGAAGACCAACGGGTCAGACGTGGACTCAGACTTGAGCACTGACTGCATTTGTACTCGGAAGTTGGAGAAGTTGGAGAAGTTGGAGACCAGGACTCAGACTTTTTTCATTAGTATTTTTATAATAGGCCATAGTAATTTGGCATAAGATATTGATAACTTTATTAATACTGTAACATTATTCAATTTCAAGGCTTGAGGTTTAGTGACTTGACCACAACACTGCATGTTAAAATCAACTGAATAAAGCCCCCACAAATTTTTAAGCAATACTGCCTTTCCTATCAAATCTAATAGCTTTTCTCTTCTTAATTAATATTCCACTGGTTTACAGTTCAGAATGAGCCCTCTCTGTGTTACAATAAGTCTTGTTTTTCAACAGAAAATACATCACATTAAGCAAGTAAAAATGCCATTTTATTTGTTTTAACAAGAGCACTTCAGTGAATGATACTGCCACTGGATGAGAGAACGAATAAATACGTGTAGGTGTACTACTACATATGTCATCCCTAGAGATGCACTTCTTTCTTTGATAAAAGGCTAACCTCAGCTAAATACTCCAATAACATGATTCACTGATCTGGCCAGTGCTGGCACTCTGTTGCATTTGCCCAATAACTAAGTGTCCTGGCACAGAGGAGTAGAGAAACCTTCTCCCTTTACTCTGTAGTACCCTGTCTCTCCACTCTTGTAATTCAAGGGACAGGCAGCCATTAGCAGGCCAGAGATAGTGGTATTCTCCACACACAGCCGGGCCTCCATGTTCAGGGCTGTAATCTGTAGAATTTTATTGATTTTCTTCACCTTAGTTTCTAACGCGATTTACAGTATGTTGAGGCTGCTGCAGATGGAGACAAGCACTGAATTCACAAAAGAATTCCTACAACCTGCAGATCAAAGCATCCTGGTTTGTTTGACATTGAGCATTGAGTGTTAACAGAAGGCTGGAAGAGCTCATCTTTAAATAATAATAATAAAATTGTATTTTTATGATGCAGATGCATATTTTTTCCTCATCTGCAAACACTGCTGTATTGGTGACTTGTGAGCTTTGCTGTGCAGTGGTGGGCAGAGATACACAGCAGGAGGTGTGCTCGTAACAGTCAGGTTGTGCAGTGCAATTTTGGCCTTTCCTTTCAGATGATTCAATCCCTCCCACTATCTGAGGGTGACAGGACATCTGTGTGCCCTCCATGTGCTGCCTGTAAATGGTGATGGGATGGTGGTATGAGGTGTGCATTTTCAAAGAGCTCTGCATGCCTCTTGCACCGTGGGTCCCCTGATGAAATCTTGCGCAACCAGTGCCAGCCTTGGTCATACACAAACCAAACTGGTTTGCATTAAATTGGTTGGCTAACTCTGCGGGACTTTTAATTTCAGTGTGGATCATCACTTCTCTGAGCATGTGAGTTGTTCCCTGCACATACATTGCACTTGACTGACAATACTGCAAACTTTGTTGGATTAGAAGTTTATATAGCCTGTATATACATAGTCTGTTTTGTCTCATCCATATTACCTAAAAACTTAGTTTTCATTTGAAAACTCTCTTTAATAATAGCATCATTATGTTCATCACAGAGGAAACTGTTGATTATTTGTTTTCCAATAAATTATTTGGAAAAAAAATCCGAAAACAGAGACAAATACCCATTAGGATCTCACAGGGCCCATTGAGACGCCTTGAAATTGCTTGTTTGAAGCTCCAAATGCAGGTGTGTTCACTGCCCACATTTCAGATTTGTTCAGTGATTTGTGGACATCTGGTCTCATACCTGTAGGGAGTTTTTCTGAGAGAAAAATGGAGAAACAGTTGATCAGAAGTCTGGAAAATGATTATCTTATTTTCCTTAACAGCTTGCAAGCTACCAGGCTACATAGACCATAGCTGTACAGGTTACTGTAAGTCACCTGGCAGAAATAGCTCTTACAATTTGAATATTTCCTCAATCATCTTGAAACAGTAAAAAGTTAACTGCCCCTTGCAACCACAACTTCAAAGTCTGTGATTTAGGTTGGAAGGCTCTGTCACTCACTACATACTCACAACATACATAACAACAAACTTAAAAAAAATAAGCCCTGCCCTTGCAAACAACAGATCTGCTAACAAACATGGTTTCAGGCTGAAAGAATGAAGTAAAATAAAATGTCCTTTCAGTCTGATTAATGACAACTTCAACCAGCAAATGATCTGCAATTGTGCTTGACAAATGTCTTAAGAGGATAATCAAAATCATTCTGGATTAATTTCTGTTGACTGACTGATTGAGTAATTGACTAATAAGTTCAGCAAATAGATTAAACAAAGAGCAATCTTAATTTTATTGCACAGCTCAATTTCTTTCTGTGCGGATGTGACAGTCAAGACCTTGAACCCTGAGGTTGAACTCAAGTCACGCAAAATAGCCTGAAATATCTTTTCTGGTTACTGAGACCTCTAATGGTTGTAATTAGCCCTTATTTCTCTGAGTGCACAATCTGCCACATCCTTCAACAGGAGGTCGTATGGTTGGAAAACAAATTTTGCCAGTATCAGAGAGTAGTATCTGGATTTAAACCTAGATGAGAAAAGAAAAAAGGACACCAGGGCCTTTTACTGAATGCACAATTGTATACATAATGCCTTTTATAAACTGTTGTAGTGGTACTATTAAAACTGAAATATTTCAACAGCTTTAGCTGGCTCTTACAGCTGCCTGTGTTTCTCACTCGACTTGTCTACATTTAATCAGGTTCCCTGATATGAAACTCCTGCCCTTTGTATAAAAACTATTCTCTACCCCAATCATCAAGCAAAATGACACGCTACCTTAGGCTTCTATTGTGCCAAGCTGGCTGTGCCACACAATTACTCCAAGAGCTGATAGCACTTTCCATTTGCTAATGATTAGTTTGTGCCTCAGCATGAGGGCTGTTTGTACCCACTCTGCACTGGAGAATCATATTTTATCAAGGAGAGAGGGGTCACAAGAACAGCAGAGAGAGGCTCTGAGTGTCCTATTACCTATTCAATAGTTTTGTGTATTTCTATCTAAGAGTCCCCTATTTTGAAATAGCTCTTGTAGCAGTAACATTGTGCCCCTTTCTCCAGCACCCTTTGACAGCCCTGACTTTGTTGAGCTTGGGTGATGTACTGTAGCCCATAGCATGAACTCAGTGTTCATTTCAACACCAATCCCCATTCTTCATTTCACTCACCTAAAGGCTGTGTGGACTAGATGTGTCACAAATTTGAGTCCCATGTCCAAAAACATGTCAGGTCGGACCTCTTCAGACCAGTGATTTCCAAATGAGTGGACCACAAGCTTATAAGTCAACCTCACCAAAACAAGAATTACTTTATTATGAATTGTAATAAAATTAGTGACGTAGCACTTGACTAGGCCCTGTGTGACTTAATGACTCAATGGCTGTGGAGAAGTGTAGGTCCTCAGGCAAAACACTCAGTGTCTATTCATTTACTATGTTGGCATGGAACACGTCAGCAGAAATGGCATCAAACACAGCTGATTTGATGGCCATTGTTTTGACAAGACAACTTGTCTGTGAGTAGCAGCCAGTCCACACTCATGGATCTCATCTCATGAACAACCATTTCTCACATTAGCTCCACAGTGAGATTATTCCCAGCCTTTAAGGACCATCCAACCTACAGCTAGGGCTTCATCCCTACTCAGAGTTTTGTAAGATTAATCAGAACAAAGATTTGTTCTTGTTTTTCATACAGACATGAAGTTGCTGTGTTGGTCATAGCCCAGTCATGAAATCCTACTTCACTGTTAAGTGTCTCTCCTGCTGGGTTGCAGACAGGGCTGTCAGCTGGTTTTAACTCGCCATAACACCAGTGGTGTCAGCTTTAGCTGTGCATGTTCCCACGACAGGCATGCTGCTCTTGGCAGGCAGAACTCACCTGACACCAGAGCTGAGAGTTCTGAAGTGGACAACAGAAAAGAGAAGTTCTGCCCTTCGTTTTCATCATGTCTGTGCTTCCATCACAGTTTGTGTTGTGGTTTGGTCATTTTAAGACAACACTCAGTTGTTAAGTTTACAGCTTGACACACTGTTGTTCCTGCAGTGCATTGTTGAATCAAAATTTTGTGAGTTGAATCACGGTGTGGACTTTCAGTGAGCAGCCCTACCTTCAACCTTTGTTTGGGAGACTGCAGAAATGATTCAGGTGCTGGCTTGCAGTGCAGTTTCATTCATCTTCTGATCAGTATAGTGTGAAAGATTCAAATAATATCAAAGCATAATTTGATGGTGCCAAGGTTTTTATGAGTGACACCTAATATTTCACATGAGAGATGATCTGTGTCAGAGGTTGGTGTCACTGGGAAGTGTAATCTGATCATTAAAAACCTCAGTCCTATTTCCATACAACAGTTCAAATTCAGACTGGGCCAGATTTCACTACTGTGCATCACCATCTCTAAATTGGTCTCTTGTTTTTTGGTTAAAAGAGAAAGATTAGTGGTTGAAGCTCAATCAGCTCCTTCCCACTAAACATCAAGGCCAAATTACTTATTGGGAAGTTAAATTACACATGTTAATGTAATAGGTTATTAAATCATTACCCATGCTTTATTCTAGACTGGTAAAACCAACACTGTGCAGGGATAGTACTTCCAGCAGTGGCTAAATATGCAATTCCTCATTGTGTCACGACTAAATAAAACTTTGTGTTTCTGCATGTTCATACGCCTTTCATCTTCAACAGCGTGGTGCTATCATAGCAGGCTGTTAATCATGTATTTACTCTCAGAGCCCTTGTGTGAAAATGTGTGTGCACTTGTGTGTTTGTGTGTTTTGTACATGTCTGGGCCTTTTTGATTGATAGATATTGAGCAGCAGTGTTTGCCACAGAGATTCAGATCCAATCAAATCTGCCTTTACCGTGTTTACCTGCAATTATTGTGTAGAGGCTTTTGTCCGTATACAGAAATGCACGCACACACTCAAACATTACTTTAAAAAAAATGACCACAATACCCGACCACAGTTTCCTGTTCTTTATGAAGAATAATCATCACAGCCACCCAAATCACAGTGTCCATTCCCCCCCTTTGGCATAACTATGGGATTCCTTTCTCCATTGCTCCCCGACTGCTGCCCACTTATGGTTCAACTCGTTGAGAGAATAACAGGCTGCTAAAGCTTCCAATCTGACCGCTAACCACAGTGCTAACACATCAGCTGGGCTACAGACACAACCACAGCCGACTATTACCCAGACTGCCAGCCTCTGCTGGTTTCCTAGCTGCACTCTGGGAGAGTACAGTCAGGCTGTGAGGCCTGCTGAAGGAAATATACTGTACCTTTGCTTCAGACAAATCTCACTGTTCCTCCAAGTGTGGGTGGGGTTACACACTTCTAACTTAATGGCAACACGTTGAATTTCTCCTCCCTCTCCAAATATGAGTAAAAATATCTACCAAGACACTAAATTACCACCCAGAATATCTACCATTCACAGTCACATTTACACCCACAGGAATTTAGAAGCATCAATTTACAGAACTTGCATGTCTTAGAAGGAAACTAGAGCACCTGGTGGAAACCCACGCAGACACAAGGGAACTTGCACACTCCAGAAACGAAGAGACAAACGCAAGGAACCGAGCCAGATGCCGACAAGGCATAAAACACGAAGAAGAAAGAGACATGCATGTGACACAAGATGCGGAGGGAGGACCATGTCAGCTGGAGAAAATTAAGCCTCTTGGCTCGATGGTTTTCTTTGAGTCTGTTATCTATGAGTAAAGTTATAAATAAGAAAAACTCAGGTTTAATTTTTGTCTATAATCACTATTTGTGATTATGACCTGTAACTACAGCCAGCCCAGAGCACATTCACCAGAAAACAGCCAACAGTTGGCAAGGGCAACAGCTAATGAGGAGAACAATAAAAGCTACAGTTTAACCACAGAATTATATAGGTATAGACAACAGAAATGTATTAACGCAAGTGAGAAATGTCATTGCATAACATTACTTGGATATAGCAGATCTAACCTGCTGTGCGTGACCGTCAACCAGTGAAAGTGATGTTCAGCGCCAGCTATAAATGAGAAACTTGTTACCTAAATCTTTTTTCCTTTTTTACACATTCCTCTTTACATGAGATAAGAAGATTGGTGGTGAGATTTGTGAACAGAGTGTAGAGACTGGAAATTTTGTCAACCAGGAATCAGGAAGACGGGAGCATCGTGGCTCTCATTAACTCCATTCATCCGCATTAAACCTGTGTATTTATTTTTTAATGGGTTTAAGGTTACTTTATTGGTGGAAATTTTAGCTTTTTAACTTGTTTAACTGCCTCATCTTCTATCTGTGACAGCAGCACTGTTTCACTTGGTGCAACATTATGCATCAATTTAACATTTTGTGATGAAATGTTTCTTGCAATTATGTTCTCTTTAGCATCTCCCTGAAATGAAATTATGATTTTTTCTGTTTTTCATCATGAATCATTATTCTGTGCAAGAGAAACACTGCATCATTTAAACATATTATGATTACATCTGTGTGAATCTTCTTTGTTTTTCAACCTGGGTATTTCGTAATGCATGCGTCATCTCATGAAGCAGAATGTTATGAAAGTTTTCCCGGTTTTAGTGCCCTAGTGTGCATCAACCCAGTGGCACACTCTCCTCAAAGCCCCCCATCAACCCCCCAACCTGATCCCTGTCTTTGAAATAGAGAGAGGAACGCCAGTGTGATTGAACTCCTCTCTTTTATTTTTCTCCCCTTCGCTCGTTTCTCTCTGATTGAATGTGTTTTATCTATTCGTGTGGGGTGTGCAGGGGGGAGGGGGTGAGTAAGAGGAAGAAGGAGGGAGGGGTGAGGAGGGGGCTTCGATGGGAGGGTTCTGCGGCACAAGTCGCTGTGATGAAAGGGGTCTTTCACTCTTTTACTCTTTCCGTCTTTCCTCTTTTCAGCCGTTTGAGGCATCTCATCAAACGGGCTTGAATAGTAGACGTGACACTATCTGTCTCTCCTCCACCACCACCACCTCCCCTGTTCTTGGTATCTCACCCACACATCCTTCCATCCTTCCCTCCCTCCCTCCCTATCTATCTTGACTCTGTCCTCTATCAACCTGCAACCACTGGCATCCGTCCACCTATTCACTCGTTCACAATGCCGCTCAATGACCACTGACAGGAGGCCAAAGGAAAGAAACCCAGCTTAAGTTCGAGCTAAATTGTGAACGTTTAAGCTCCTGTTCTGTGGAAGAGGAATTATGAGGAGATGGTGGTGACTTTCAGTGGTGGAGGAAGTATTCAGATCCTTCACATAAGTAAAAGGACCACACAATAACACAAACTAACAGATTGAGGCAACAGTGTTCAAGCGGCTCCAGTGTCCTGCTCAGTAGAATTTCTGTTTTTGTCACTGGAATCTGGTGGCTTGGAATAGAGCGATATAAACAGCTGTTTCTGGTTAGACAGGGGAATCTTACTCTTTAACAAAAAGGTCTATCTCTGTATCACTGGTTTCAGACAATATGCATCTCTGCAAGAATACATATTGGCCACAATCACACGAAACTTCCTATGTCTGATTGACCCAGTGGGATGGTTGCAAGGCTTGTCATTGGTCTTCACTTCTCATCTTCAAACCAGAAAAGCATGGTGACTGTTTTCAAATTTGTAGGGCTGAAGTTAAGCATATCTGGGCTGCACGTAGGTGAACATCCTCGATCGAGAGTTTGCTTCACCAACAATCAGCGTTGAGATTTGGGAGATGTGCACACTGGCTCCTCTGCAACCTACACACAACTGTTCATGTATCTTTACAGAAGCATGATTACAACTTCATTAGATGAATGAATTAGTATATTAACCAAACAATTCAGAGAAAAATAAAAACTTAACTAACACCTAGTAGTTGTACTGAAGTTTTGCTTAAGCTTCATTCATGGAAATTGAAAACCCCTCGTAGTAAGTTTCTGCTGCTGGGTCAAACCAGTTATTACAGCTAACAATGTCGACTGTGATATCCCTCACATATTTGGGCAGAATAGTCAGAGCAGGTGCGTTCGTTCAGGCCACTGGAGGGATAAGGGGAGGCAGGCGGAAGTGGAAGTTTGATGTTTAAAAAAAGGTGGGAACAGTCGTGTTGAGAGAAACAAAAAAGGTGGTAAAGGCTCTGCAGTTGAGAGAAAGAAAACTGCTGGCAATCGGCGGTAAAGAAAGATAGGGTTAGGAGATATGTTTAAAAGGGTGCGCAGGAGATGGATAAGGGGAAGAGTGGAATGAGAGAGGGCGAGAGATAATGAGAGGGAGAAAGAGAGAGCGAGGGGGAATGAGGAGATAGAGACGATTTCCTATTCCGTCAGACGCACCATGGCTCATTCATTATATTCCCCAGGCAATTACCCAGGCCACCTGCTTTGTCTCTCTCCTCATTGTTTCCATCTCTCTCTGTCTGTATCTTTCTCTCTGTCTTTCACTCGATCTCTGTCTGTCATTCTCGCTATCGCTTCTTCACCATTCCTGTGTGATCCTTGCTGTTTTGCCAACTCTTTCCCGTTGCTCTCCACATTTCTCAGTTGCTCTCCCTGCATTGTCTCTATCCTCCTGCTTTGTGCGTGTGTGTATGTGTGTTTCTGCTTGTTTAATGTGAAAACACTGACAGATTGGTGTGTGTGTGTGTATTTGTGTGCATGTTTGTGTGCGTGTGCGTGTTTGTGTGTGTGTGTGATGTTGGGCCAGTCCTAATGAGCTCAGCCTTGCATTTAGCAGGGTGCCAGGTCTCGGCTAGCTGCTGCTCCACTCATCTCAAATGCCTGAATTCAGTGGACGACATCATGGGTTAAACCTCAGGCCTGCAAATTTCCACTGCTTTCTTTTTAACGTCTTTGTTCCAAAACCACAAAATCCCTCAGAAATGCTGTCGGTGTAGAGAAAAAGCTTTTCCCTTCCATTGTCTTAAACCTTTATAATTTCCAGCTCCCTGTTGTTTGTCTTCAGATACTGGAGTTCTTGCTTATTCAACTCCTTCAGTAGTAGTTTCCTGGTAAGAAGATGTCCCATTATACAGAAATGTTTATAGAAATGACATTCATCCACACACATTCTGAGATGTTTGTTACTT
The DNA here is from genome assembly GCF_001640805.2 of Lates calcarifer. NCBI lineage: Eukaryota > Metazoa > Chordata > Actinopteri > Centropomidae > Lates > Lates calcarifer. The sequence continues at coordinate 11,976,016 of NC_066850.1, forward strand.
TGTAAAATATACATTTCTTCTCATTATTTGTATTGTTAATTCCATTATTCCCAATTATTTCCTTTGGCAGATACATTTTGGACAAAATGCATTTAGCAATCAGACAAGTTACAAAATGTTCATAAGTAATGCATCTGCAACACATTCACTTGTCAGTGTTTTTAATTTATTTTCTCTTCAGTTTCCCCTCCTGGCAACTAAAGAATATTCCTCTATGTTTATTGTTAAGGCAGCTCCAAGAATTGTAACTTGGTTACAGCTTGGGAAACATTACAGCTCTGTAAGTACAGCACCGTAAAAGCTACTGCGTGGAAGTTGAACAGCTATGAAGCCTTCTACTGCCACTGCCATCTCCTAAAACTCCAATTAACTTAGAATATCTGCAAAGTCACCAAATATCCTTACCAAACAAAAACTTGATTTATGTTTTTATTGTTATGCTTAACCATAAGTTACTCTATTAGGGCTTAGGGAAAGACTGTTGTCATGTTTAAACATTGAAAAGGTCACTGCTTACTTGAAGCCCAAAGGGTAGGATGTGTCTACTTAATCAGAATTTCACCAAACCATTATCCTTTCCTGACCTTAACTAAAGTGTTTTAGTAGCCATGACACAAACCCTTGTCTCCAGAGCCCTTCCTGTGACTTCCACACCTTACAGCAACTTAACACCCCCTGGCTTGAAGAAAACGTAGCTCATGAACATAATACAGGCAGCAATTACGTTTCCAACAAATTTTGCTAATTTGGAAAAGATAGGATGTAATAGACTCCAAGAGACTTTATAGGCTGACAGCAACACATAAACTGCACCAGTTTTCACATGTATTTTTGAAATATTTCTAAAACCTGTTCCATGAGGATCATTGAAAGAGCCTGTGCTTGCATAAAAAGTCCAAATGTACAAATGCTCTTGGCAAAGCTGTGAGGTTTGACAAAAACTTCTTTCTCTGGTGTTAAAGTCCTGTACTTTGAGGTAGTGTTACCTACCTGGCCTGTGAATGTGTACAGGTAGCTTTAAAGTACATTCATGATTTTGAAAGAAAATGAAATTAGTTTCATTTCAGGTTTGAGAAACTTCTCTTTATGTTGCTATGGTTGAAGGGAACCTCTGGCATCATGGCCTGAGATGACTGATATGACATATGATATATGATATATGATATGATATATATTAATGTAGTCAACCCTGTAGGAAAAACACAACAGCGATTGTCATCTCAAAAGGAATACTGGTAAATTACCAGTTGAATTGGGAAAACAAAATCTTCTCCACCATTGGCCAATTGAAATATCTGCCATTTTACCTTCCAGCTCATAAACCAGAGTTGGTCCTGTTGCTGTGGTTTGGGGTGTGATGAAGGGGGCTGTCTTCCTAAAGGTCAGATGTCAAGTCCCAGCTGCCCAAAGCCCAGCAGGGGTCTGTGGCTGGAACGAGTGGGTTTGGCGATGGGACAGCCGAGGTGTCATTAGGACACAGTGGGCTCTAACATTAGACCTCATTACTGCTCTCTGATGGACGGCCCAAATTACATCCTGGCAAAAATCGCATCTGCTGGTGAGGACAATAACAACTGGAGATCTCGCTCTCCAATCACATTCACCCTTTGTCTGTCTTTCTCTGTCCCTCTCCACCTGTGTGTTGTTCAAAATGAAAGCATTTAAAGCCATTATAGAGTAAATAATATGTGCTGACAAAGGAGCTTGAATAATGGCATCCACTTTACCAGACCAACATCATTATAATGCATAATATCAAATTCTATTCTTTCTGTTTTTTAACACACTAACATCTTTCCCTTATGGTTCTCCCATCCCCCTCTGCACAGTACAGTATGCCTGCCTTTTATCTCTTTTTTACAGTAGGAAGACACACCGCTGACATTAAACATGCTACATGCAGGGCCTCCTCATGAATATTTCACTGTGAAATTAGGTGTGATGCCTCATTCTACTGCTAGCATATAAATAAATGCATTTAAGCCATTGAAGACAGCGAGGGCCAGTTTGCCTCCTGCTGTGATTTGCTCTGAATTCCTGAACTTATACAGGTTTATTTTCCCCTCAAAAACCATGATGCTGTAGTACATACGGCCATGGATTCCTTCATTCATAATCTTTCATTAAACTATGTCAATTTCATAATTCTCCATATAGAGAAACCTCTGTGCTGTGTCTATAAATGCCACAAATGCTGTTTTCTCAATTTTTTTTTTCTCACATTGTGATCCGTCCTTAACACAGTTCATAAATACACATTTTAACACTTACAAGCACGCCTGCGGCAAGCTGCGAACGCCCACACGCATCCCAGATTTCATAGATGGGCAGGAATAATTCATTCTTCACATGTCCAATTGGACTCTGGTGGATGTGTGTGTGTAGTGTTCATGGTGTATATTTGTGGTGTCCATTCCAGACACACGCTGGAGCCTCTGTATTCCCCAGCAGTGACCTTTGCCCCCGCATGTTATCCTACAGTCTGTGGTCTATTGTTTTGACCCCCAGCAAACAGCAGACTTAGAGGGATCAGGCCCTCCGTCAGAGGCTCGGCAGGGCTGTAGACGGTGCTGGTAGTGGGACGTGAATGACGCAGACAGTGTAAGGGTTAGACTGATGTAACTATTGGCTGATGAAAGGCCAGGTTCTTCATCTATGTTATGATAGACTATGTTCATATTGGATAACTCTGCACTGGATTCAGTCCCAGTGTTCAGGAGGTAGTGAGCCCTTTATGTAGTGAGGTGTGGTGACAGTTCTGATCTTGGGGTGTTGTAGTACATCTGACTTTCATGCAGGAGACTAGAGTTTGAGTTTCCTCACTGACCTGCATTTGACATTCAAAGGGGCTATTTGTGCATTTTCTCTGCTGCTGAACATGGTTTCTTATGGGGAGCAGGTGGCAATGATGGTTGCTCTCCAAGAGCTTCAGCTATTGCTGCATTTACATGTCAAAATATACTCTCTGAATAGTGCTACTTCTTCAGGACATACTTGATGCTGCAGCGAGTCACTGTCAGAAAGTGATGAGACGAGCTGGCCAGGGCTTAGCTGGTTAGCATGCTAACTTCAGCAGAAGGAAAGAAGTGGCAGAACCAGAAGCAAAACACTGCTGCTTTTCATCACTGGAGACACCTCTTTGTATATTTCTGTGCAGCCTCAGTTGATGTAAGCAGACAGTTTCATGCATATGTATGGACATTTTTTGAAATCAACTAATATTTCAGTTTTATTTGTGATGTAGAGTAATTCCCGTGACCTGTTCAAATTTAATCTCAACTCTTTTGTGGGATCCTTGCCAAAAATATTTCTGTTCATATATATCATACATATCAGTGTCCTTGGTATCAACAATTTTAGGAAGTTATTTGGCAAGATGATTATATGATGAGTGTCGCTGGGGACGCAAAGATCTCTGCTGTTCTAGTGCAGTCAATGAAAAGGCCTTCCCTTGGCACACCATCATTTTAAAAAGAAAATTAAGTGATAACAACATTCTACCTGCTTTCCTCTGCCCTCGTTTGTAGACAAGCCCCCCCACTGCCTTTAACAAAGAGCAGCTCCCCCAATGCATTCATGATGGACACTCTATTTTGAAGCTAATAAATTGTTTTCCCTCCCCTGGTTTCCCCAGTGGTGGTCGCTGCTGCCGCTGCCACAAGCATTATTTTTTTCTTTTTTTAATGTCTATGCTTCACTGAACAAACTGGACTCTGTCCATAAACAGTCATGCATGCAAGTGGAACCAGACATGCTGGCTTTTCTCCATGTGGAGTGGTCTTTCACATGTGCGTCTCGGGCCCAGTGGGCAAGTGCTCTGCAGTTTCTGGCTTTGCTTTAATGACCAGTGAGTAAACATACTCCCAGCTGCCATACAGTGAGGGACAGAGGGATAACACACAAAGATACACACATACACAAACACTCCCACCACCATGAAAGATCATGAACTGTTATTGAGCTCCAGCAGTTGACATCATAGCCTGTAACAGCCCTAACAATGGTGAGCAGAAAGAAAGACCATTCTCAGTCTTGGTAGAATGTGAAGTAAATCTATAAATGCTGACTGTTGTGGCAGGTCTCTAGAGACATATGTATTATATCAAAGGAAGTTTCACTTTTATACAACCTGAGTCTTATTTTTGTAGTGATAAGTCCTTCAACCTGAATGACCATGTGCATGTGGGTTGTTTGTCCCTACCTCTTATATGACCAGTGGGAGCATCTCCTGAAACAGCGCTCCTACAGCAGAAGGCGTACTGGACCTCTGTCGCTGTGGTTATAATAACAAACATAGAGTATACCACTTTAGTCATTATGGTTACAATAATAAACATGTGGATAAGCCAGAATTGGATTTGGTTAGGTTTAGGCAGAAAAACTGTGTTGTAAGGATATGTGGTTTGGGTTGTATATTGTTCAGGCTAGAAGACCCTCATTGTCATAGTTACAACACTAAGCACTATCCCCATCATAAATAGTATTGAAAATGTTATTTCATAGCCTTGCAGATTATTACTTTGTACTTGGGACCCTGTGGAGTTCACATAGCTCTCATATTTCATCTCATAAAAGTTATAAAGACACATTTAGATTTTTTTTTACCTGCAATAACTACATTTTTTGGGCCACCTGGGGGGCAGGAGAAACAAGCTGTCAGCGAAACATTGACATACCACCTTTTGGGCTGATATGATGAACTTGTTAGCAAGCAGTTGCTTATTTATACATCCAGCACTTACAGAGCAACATCATCATTCACTGGGAATGGTGCAGTCCAATATTCACCCTCTTTTATCTCTGTTTTAATTCCGGTGGGAAATATCTGGCTGTGTAGATGTTAAATGCTCCACTGTGTTCACCAGCTAGTTGCTTACTTTCTCTGTCTGCTGTTTGGTGCTGAGCAGGTAGTGTACAGTACGTTTTTAGAGCTTTTTGTCAGCAGTGAGAATGAACCAAAGCAGTTAAGTTTCATGCTGGTGAACCAAACCTTGTGTTGAAACTTGAGGGGAGCTGCAAATTCAGATGACTCAGGTGAGTTCTCTTTGGGTTCATTTGTCATTACATTTTAGCTTCTTCAAAGACAGTGTAGTGCACATTCATAGCTCTATGTGATCCCATTTCTAAATGACAAAACAAATCATCTCCCTCAGCAAATGACAATGTGCTGTTACACCATGTGATTCAGAGAAGCAGAAACAGAAATTAGCCCAGCGAGAGTGAGTGAGTGACACTGGCTAATGACAGAGGGAACTGAAGTTGTGTTCAGACAGCTAAACGGCAAAATGAATCCAGACGAAAACCCTGACAGTGGTAAGAACCACCCTACTGTGCTTCTGCCAAAAAAAATAGTTAAAGTAACTTTATAATATTGCAGCAGCGGCAGTAAGAAAATTACAAACGCAATCACCTACCACTTAGCCAAATATATGGCCTGTCCTCTGTAGGGCATCTTTATGCTTTGTGTAACTGATAAATGAGTACAAAAAAAACCAAAAAACATAAGATTGAAAAAATCATGATCTAAATTTTGAGCAAAAAAAATTCCAGAATCGCACAGCCCTACTGCATAGGGCAGGCTATTCAGGAAGTTATTATTAGACTACACAGAACCAAGCAAGGTTTATTATCACAAACAAAGTGGTCCATATTATCGCTGATCGCCCCAATTAGTAGCTGATTAATTTGAAAACAATTAATTAGCCATTGTTGATTATGGACCATTCCTTTTTGCCCTCAGAAATGGTGTATGGCACTAGATGGTGACATCACTGCAGGACTTCAGTTGGCCAGAGGGTTGCATTCATCCAGGCTTCCCATTGGCTGGGACACTTGCTCAAGTTCAAGCCATTGGCTGTCGGCTTTTGTAGATCTGGACCACCACAGGCCCAGGGCTTTTATTCATCAAGGCAGATGAATTGCTGTAGGCCCACTGGAACAGTGATCCAATGAGTGTGCCCCTTGCTCACAAACCCAGTTTTATAGGTCATGTTAGTATAAATATGATATTTTATGTAACCAGACCACATCTTTTTATAGTCACCATCATTAAAACAGAGCTTACATAAGGCCCTCCTCTGCCGGGCAGCTGATAAAGGCGGGACGTTCGCCAAAAAAGAAAAAGGAAAAAAAAAGGAAAATGAAATGCTACCCCGCTCAGCCCTCTCCACACACACACTTAACACCCCACACCCCCAAACCGACTATCACCGGCAGCACCAAACATGCACCATGGGAACCTGTTACCATGGTTACAGCTGGCAACAGCACGGCTAGGGCCCTGGTAACCCACCACCCACCACCCACCACCATCGCTTCTGTCAGTTCATTTTTCCTCCTTCACACTATCTTTATCTCCTCTTTCTTTCTTTTCTCTCTTTCTGCGGTTTGCCTTCTGAAGCCCCTCCCAACCTCTCCACGCCCCCCACCCCCCAATTCCCACTGCTCCCTCTCAGTCTCTCTGAGGTGTTTTACTGTGGTGTAGATTTCAGGAGCTGTTTTCCCCTCAGTCTCATTGGACTCATTAGTGTCCTTTACCGAGGCTCCGTCTGTGCTGAGCGCGCAGCTGAGTGCACACACAGGCCTGTGTGTGGATGTATGTTTTTGGAACCCACGATTGTCTACGAGCATGCAGGGGGGTGCACGCTACTGTGTGTTTTTTTGTGCGTGTGCGCTCCTCATGCAGGGGGCCTGAGCAGCCCATAATTACAGGAGCTTCAGGCTGATGCTGCCTATGTTTGATTACAGTGATCAAGGGCCAAGTTATGGAGACTAAAAGTGCCATCACCTAGTGTCAGCGTGCTTGTGTGTGTCTGTGTGTTGTGTGAGTGTAGAGAAGCAGGGATAGAGCAAGAGAGTTTTGTCAGGAGTTCACATTAACTGGAGCAAACAAAATTGTTGGGAGTTAAATCACCCTTTATGTCACTGACAAGATGTGCTGAAATGTTTTTGTAGACTCTTTTTTTATTTGTTGGTGTTGCCCCTCATTCACAGCGCCTGTGGGTTAAATTTTGTGATTTGGTGTATGTGTGCATAAGTGAGAGTGGTAGTGAGCGAAGCAGCATAGAAAAACAGAACAAAGTAAAATATTTATGTCGGAAGTTCGCATTAAGAAGAGAAAAGTAAACCAGTGGGAACTGAAATCCCCTCCATGTGAATTATGAGCATGTGAGAGCTGCCTCTGCTAACTTTTGAGTTTCATTAAGGCAAATGTAACTCATTTCCTCATCTCCTCCAGCTTGGTTGGGAACGATAAGTGTGTGATTTCTGTGTTGGGCTGAAGAAGGTGTTTATATCAATGTTCCCAAGTGCTCAGCGGTGGTAGAGAGACAAGCAGAGCCTGTTTAGTGAGTGTTATGTGTAAGGGTAGACATTGATTGGTGGTCATTTATAAATGATGGTGCATAATGTAGTACATCCCCTCCGATGGCAGCGACTGTCTCAATAAAACATGAGGCCTCCAGTCAAGGGGATGAAATATTAAAAGACGGCAGAAAGGATATAGGAGCTACATCTCCCCAGGGATCGGCTGTAGATGTGTGTGTACACATGCCTATTTGTGTGCGCGTGTGAGCATGAGTAAGACACTTGTCCGGGTTTAAACCAAAAATGTTATCAAATGTCAGGATGGCTGGCTGAGAGATGAAGAATAAAAAGTCAATCTGGCTAAAGTGTGGAATGATGTGCACTAGCATAAAGTGGGAAAAAAATATCAGTTGTAGTGGCTTAATGGAACATTTTGTGCTTTCGTATAGAGCCTGACACTATAAATGTGACCACTCTGTTGTGTTTTGGTGCAGTCACTAACACTGAATGAGTAGCGAGCAGCTGGATTGAGATGATGCATCTTCCTCTTGCTATCTTGTCACAGACGCCTCCTAAACGGCTGCAGATAGCACGAACGGGAGACATCTCGGTGTGTTATCGCATCGCTCCCCATTTCTTTTTGTTGCTGTGACAAAAAAATTTCAAATACTAAAAAAGAAAAAAAAAAAAAAACAGGAGGGTGGAATGCAAAGCGAGGGAACTCATTTGCCGTCGTAGTCGCGTTGCCTGCTGGGCCGGTGAAGGAGAGGAGAGGCTGGAGAATGGTTTCTGTTCAGGGAGCTTTTCCACATTCCACTGCTTGTCAGAGCTGATACCTCTCTGCCTCTAATAGGGGCACAGGAGAGGACAGGCAGCATCTGCTGTCAAAACCAAATTATCTTCTGTCAACAAAGCAGGAGGGAGAACTGGCGCCTCAGCCAGCCCTGTGGTCACACATACACATGCATGGATACTCATACATATTTAGGGTTTGACCATTACAGGTCACTTAAGGGAAGGACAGTTGTGTTTTTTTATTTATTTATTGACCTATGGCAATTTTGTGACGCTAAACTGCTCAGATGGAATTGGTGTTGGATTAGCAAGAATACATCATCAGCTGGTGTTGTGCCTGACAGTTTCATGACGGAGGGGACAGTCTGGAGCTGTCGAGCCACAGAGAAGCTCCCGGTCTCCCAAGAGGAAAATTATGTCCTTGTGTGGGTGGTACAGAATCACCACAAGTCAATATATAGCACCTTGAATCAAATTAGCCTGGGAGCAGATACCACATTTTACCGTGTTGTTCTGAGCATAAGTGAAGGATTGCCAACTGTAACAAACAGGTCAGTAATATATACGATACAGGAGCTAAATGGAGCCACAGTCAAGCTATTATAGGAAAAGGCACTGACTGGCCAGCATTGGACTTTTTAGAGGATGCAACCATTTGCACAGTCCCAAGTATGGCAGTTTTGTTGGATGACAAATATCTTAACTACAGTAGCTGAATTAAATTTTAGATCTCATTATTATTTTTCATGCAAGGCTGCACCAGTGCTTAGGACCAATGCAAATCCTGTAAAGATCAAGACTTGACTAACCCCAGCAGGTAAAAACAAATAATAAGGTCATGACATTAAATGAGCATAGATTATGTTCAAATACTAAAGCAGCACTACTACTTTATCCTCTCATCCTCTGACTGAGAGCAGACTGGATGCTACAGTGACACACTATTTTAAAGTGGTATTACAAGACAGGGCTAGCTGGTTAGCATGGCAACTTCAGTAGAAGAAAAGAAGTAGAGATAAACCGATATAGTTTTTTCGGGGCCGATACCGATTATTGGTAGTCAAGGAGGCCGAATGCCAATATTTGGAGCCGATATTCATTTGTAGTAAAAGTGAAAATATTGGCGTCAAAATTTGGAATAATACAAACTCCAACACTTAACTTTGTTTAAATGCTTTAAGCATATGTTTATTAAACAGCTTTTCAGATTTGCAACATGTTAAACATATTTTTTTTATCTTAGACAATAGACATCTTTGTTTTAAAATTCTAACAAAAAGTACAGGGAGCTCCCAGGCTCAGCAGCATGTCTTATAAAGTTAAATGAAAACTTAAACAAATAAATAGCTCCCTGAAGTTTTCTACAGTAAATAAAGAAAACATATATCTGCTCTCCGGAGCTTCTCCACCAGCTGTGTGTGTGAACACTGTGCATGCACAGCTTTCACTGCTGATTGGCTGTAACCTGTACCGTGGCTCTGCGTGTAACCAATCAGATGGTGCTGTGAGTGGGACAATGCTGGAGACAGAGTAGTGACTGCAGACAGAGAGGCGTGGCTGCATCAGAGCCACAATAACCCAGTTTTAAATTGATCTCTTATTGGCCGTCAGATTTTTAAAAAAAGGCTGATGCCGATATGCGTCAAAATGCTGAAAATCAGCGCTTAGAAATCATTTTGATTCTTCCAGCCTACTTCAAGTTAAGAGGTTACGGTATTAATGTACCATTGTATTTTTAAAGCTACTTTGCTAATACTTGGTGCAATGTGCTGTGCAATGTGTTGTGTACCTGCTGTAGGTGGACAATTGACCATACTCATTTGATTACTTTTAGAGCCTCAGTTCAATTCAGATGACTACATGAATGCAGAATACTTAAAATGACATTTGGCATGTAGACTCTGACTTTGTCACTCTCTACAAAGGTGCAATGTATATTATCATTCACTGTTTTTTAAGATATTACGATCGGAAAATACTAAACATAAGTACCAATTCACATTTATCACATAATAAAACAAGAAACCCAACAACTCAACAACTGTCAGAACAGAACATGTCAGGGTTGACTATATGTTTTCTGAAACACTTATTTAATAGAAATATCAGCCCTAGCACTGTACATTGTAGTTTCAGACACGCGCACGCACACACACTCATACACACACCTTATCATCTCCCTAGGCCGTTCAGTTTGTTTTCACAACTATTCGGCCCCTTGTCCATGTCTCTCTGTAAAGTGCATGTGTCACTTCATTCCTCGGCTGCATCTATTTTTCATGGAGGTAAATTGCATGGCGCCGTTGTGCGTTGAACTCTGCCTCTGTAATCCACAGAGATGACCTCTAATAACGCAGTCCCTCCACCCCTCAAACACATCAACAGCTCTGAACCTCAACACCAACACTGCCTCCATCAATACACATATCTGCTGCGTTTTACATTCAGCTCTAAAGCTCTTAGCTCTCGGGTTCTTTTCCTTTCCTCTCTATTTGTGTGTCCTTTCTGTTACATTTGGTTCCTGGTTTCTTTCCATTGCTGTTCCTTCCATCTGTCTTTACCATCTCTGTTTTCTTCCCTTTTTCCTTTTATTTTCAGTTCTTTCCCTCTGTTGTTTTTCCATTACGTTTCCCTGCCCTTTCTTTTACCCTCTATTCTTTTAATTTTACTTACCTTTTCTTTCCACTTTCCTGCCTATTTATCTTTCTTTTCATTAAATTCCCTTTCCTTCCCCTTTTGTTTCCATTTCCTTTCAGTTAAATTTCTTATTCCCCTCCTTTCCATTCTTTACCATCTATCTCTCTCTTGAAATCCTTCATATTTCTCTTTCTCCCCGACCTGAATCTTAAACACACAGTACAGCATGCTGCCCTGTACCATACTGTATCTACAGTTTATGTGTTACAGGTGTTGTGGACTGTTTGATGGTTGAAGAAGAATCCAGTCACTCAGGCAGAGATCACATCCTCTTTGATCTGATGGATACTTGGGCTGAAGACAATAAACAGATGCTTTGATAGCCTGCGGCTCAGTACAGCACCCTCACACTCCTTTACACTGTAGAGGAAGAATGATATGGCCTTAGGCGCATTGTGCCATGACTGTGTGTGTGTGTTTCTAGGTCGGTGTGTTCATCATCATTTTCATATTCAGGCAATGTGGATTTGGATTTTTGAAGGCCAACTGTGATTTTTTTAACCAAATCTTTTAGGCTACTAGTTGATGTGGGTAGTTTTAATAGTATTAAAGCTCAAACATGTTATTTCTTTCATTTTATATATAGATCTCATAATTTTTCATTCTTATTTTTTAAGTGCAGGAATATTAAAAGAAATCAACCAAACACCTTAGTTTTCTAACATGAATGACAAAGACAATAAAACCGCAGACCAACTATGAGGTGAAGTAACTTAAAAAACTGTTGTTTTCACTGTAGTTTAAATGTACAAAAAGTTACTAATTTTGATAAATTATTATTTTTTATTGTAGCTACAAATTTGCAGTTGAAGCTAAACAATACCTGGTGCATTCAAGTTTTGGTGCACTCAACTTTTAGATATTCCGTTTCAGAAATTTTTTAAATTTGACAAGTACCTGGTGCTGATGCTATCAGGATTACATCACTACTTTTGGCTGAAAAAGCTGTATGTCTCATTTTTTGAAATTTTCATACTCTTGAGTTTGATGTTATTTTTCCAACCCTCTGAGGCTCATGAAACCATCTCATAACCTTTCAGAGGACACTAAACTGCATTGTCATTCAGCTTTAACAAGGATGTTTTTCTTAGTTGTTGAAAGGTTTGTAAATTTAGAGTTATTCTCTGGCAATACTGATGTTTTTTCCTGCTAGCTCTGGTCAGTATAGGTTGGTGTAGCTGTGGCTCACATGGCTGGATTCATGGCAGCACTTTCTTTGAATAGCCAGGCTGCTCATGCCTAATCACAGACAGAGAATCCAGGAATAAAAGCTGATCACATATGCTCAACAGTCTGTGTTAATAACACACACACACTTGTACAGACAGTGACACCTCACACACGAACAAACAACAGCTTGTCAGCACTTCTAATTCTGTCATCCTGAAACTTCTTTTACATTACTGAAACAAGCTTCTCACAGTTCTGTACTTTGAGTAGATGAAACAAGGAGCCACCAGCAGATACACTCTACTTATATGTATGGATTTTGCATGTAGAGCATTTTTTGGGAGTCCTCTGTCCCCCCACCAATAGAATTGTCGCCAGGTGATTAAGCTTGGCCACTCAACATCAGCTCATCTAAACCCTCTCTAATTAAACGTGGCTTCCACATCTCCAGCCTCAAGCTTCAGGACTCCCAGTACCTTTAATAATGCAGTGGCTTACCAGTCTGAGTGTAGTTTCCATGGGTTTTATCATCATTCACATAAGTTATAATATAATCGTGAAACAGGGACACAAACATGATCAGACGCTTTAAACAAATAATTTTTAAGGGACTGACCATGAATCTTAACATCTTCCTTTTGAGTTTGGCCTGGTACTTGTTTTGCATGTTGTTCCAGCAGCTCCTAGTTTTAACTTTGATTTACTCTCCCTCTTGTAGTTGTTCGCAGTGACACTTTAGCATTGCGTTTAAATATTCTGTACAACATTTTGGTTACATTCAGCCAGTTATTACTTCACAATTAGTAGCACAGTTAATACCACATGTATTCTGTTAACTCCTTAACCCTCCCCTATCTTCTAACCCTGACCTCTACCCCAACCCTAACTACATAGACAACCAAGAGATTAAAATGCTGTATTGACAGAGTACTAGAGTGTCCCTATAACTCTGCTGTGATGCTACTAAGTAAAATGTTGCCAGCACTTTCAGAAATCTGTGTTTGAAATTTGGCTGCTCTCAGTGCTTCTCCTCGACAAACAAAACTCCAAAAACAGCAGCAACAACAAGAAAAATTCCAGGTGATGTGTATCACAAAGGTAAGCTCAGAAGCTCATCACCATCTGGTATCTTGATATTCGGTTTTATTAAGATACACTATATGTAAAACTATGTATAGTATTACAAATTGAATTCTAAAACACTATCTGTATGGCTTTTCCTAAAATAAAACCAGTCAATTGAATATAATTGCTGATCACAATATGTCCATGAGAACACTGTACTCATAAAAATATCTCCCAGCCAACCAGTGATGTCTTGTTTTGAGTCCATGCCTCTGGGTAAGAGTCGGCTTATTATATATAAATGGAAAAATTGTACAATATCATAAGAGACAGACGTGATGCAAATCAGCACCAGCAAAGATAAATAAGAGAGGAAGGGAAGGGGGCAGTTAGATCGCTGCTCTGTGCAACAGATAATCAGGATTGGGAATGGGGATCTTTAATGGCTGTCAATTAAAAACTAATTAGAGGGTGTAAGCTCAGCTAGATCGGCTATCAGTCCATTTATCATCACACAGCTGTCTCAAATACACATACACACACACACACACACACACACACTCTCTCTCTCTCACGCACAAACACACACATACACACATTATCATAGAGACATTGTATTCAGTATTTATTTATTTACTTTTTCAGTTCTGCCTCTGTGTCTGTCCCTCTAGCGTTTGTGCACATGGACAGCAGAAACACACACACACATGCACGCACACACCTGCGCACTCGAGCACACACGTACACACACTAGTACAGACAGTAAATACATATGGAGCTCATTCAGCACCAAACCAGCTGTAATAGACACATTCCCTCCTCCATCTCTTTCATTTACCAGGACAGAATTGCCTCTGAATTGATGGCAAATAGTGGAATTTGACCCAAATGTATTTCTGTAAATGGCTGTGAACAGATAGACAAATGAAAACACATGACCTGATGAAATTGCAGAAATTCAAATTCACTGAATGACTTGTACAATGACAACCAATTAGTGACAAATGGATGCATATATCTCCAGGGCATCAATCTATCATCAAAGCAGCACATGTACATTGGGGTCTAGTGACTTTGCATCTCAGGCCTTGTATCATGTACTCCAAAACAGAAATCTTTCATTTACTCTTAAGTGTATAGTGTTTCACACCTTCAGCCTTTAAAGGAATAGTTCAGCATTTTCAGGAAACGGGCTCATTTGTTTTTGAGAGTGAGATTAGAGGACAAATATCTTGCCATGTCTGTGCATCATGTAAGGAGCTGGAGTGTGTTTTGCCTAGCTTAGCATAAATACACCTCTAAGGCTCACTAATTAACACTGGATAATTAATGTACAGAATTGCAAAAATGGCATTTTTTTGGCAAACAGCAGCTGGGCAAAGTGACTATGTCCAGCTTTCTCTCTCAGTAAGGTTGCCAGGTTTGGTTCCATCACACCCATACAGAGACCAAAATCTGTACTTACACAGTTGACAGTACTGACAGTATCTGGCATCCCGTGTGGTATCCCAAGAAGCCACAGAAAAGTGCTTTTCTTCTTATGTATGGATTTTCTTCTTGTGCAAAAAATGTACTTAAGCAAAAATAAACAAAGATGTAGACAATGAATTTCATAACTGAGCTATGACAACTTTTGCTCTCTCTGACAGTGTGAAAATGTGACGTTTTCATATCCCAGATGATGAACAAACACATAATGTAAGTTATTAGGTTCAACATTAGCGACAGCACTAATAATTATTTGGTCCACTTTGTTTGCAACTCATGTTAAATTGTTAAGCAAAACTGGACCAAACATATTCTGTGTCCTGGTCTGTACTCAGTAAAGTAAGTTATACAGCAGTGTCTAGCTAAAGGTAGCTAATATTAGCTACGTTAGCTAGTAGTTGTACCATAAATAAGACTCCTAACCCTAACCCTAACCCTTACCATAAAAATGTTGAAATTAAGTTCAAGATCAATGCTTTTTCACCCATATAACCATATTTACAACTCCAAAATGTAATTTAATTCCAATTTGCTCTTTAAACACAAAGCTTGTATACAGAAGTGAGTCGCCTCTGTTAGACTCTGTTGAGCTCTGTGTTAGCCTCAAGGTGCAGAAGATTATTGATGCTCTGCTCTGTAGACTCAAACATTTAGCGTTGTTGCCCTTAATGTTGCACCTCAATCAGTAGGGTCAAGGCAGGTGTTTGATTTTTGGCCACATCAGCTGCTTTGTGAACAGAAAATTGCTTTCACCCTGAAGTACATGTGGGTGAGCCTTTATTGGTGATACATCTCACCCCAAAAGCATATTTTTGCCTCTTTCAAAAGTGGTGGACAAGGTGAAAACAGTTGCCACACTCTCTTCTAGCAGGGTTGAGGTCCACTGGAACCTTATCAAATCCAAATACAGCATCTGATTTGTTAAATGATGGAAGAGAATATCAGTATCCTGACAAGATGAAAACAAAAGCCTAATAAATAAGGAAGAAAGATGTTACCTTTCTGGACACCCTGTTTGACTGACAGGAGCTTGTGGCATTTTCTATGAGAAATTAATTTTCTGTTGATCCATCAACAGAACACAACAGTTTCTCTGTCTGGGAAAACTGATTTTATTTTGGTGTCAAAATGCTGGGTATCATATGAATCACTTCCATACCACAGTCCAGCCTCTGGACATTCACTACCCTGTGAAATTATATTATATATATACCTATTTAACAAGACATTTAGTTTCATTATCATTTAGATTTTATGAACAGAATTGTTCTCTAGGACAATTTGTAAAGAGTTTACAGAAACAAGTGAAATCTCATCCTTTTCTTCACAACACAAAGTAAGAGCACAATACTCAACTAAATGAGTTCTGATGTCAGCAAAGGATCAGGACAAAATGGCTGCTTATCATCTCAATAAAGGAACAAAATGAGTAATCAGAGGCGATTAGCATTATCCCAAAAGTGAGTAAATTAGAACTTGTTCCACTTCTGAGTCTGTATGTTCTTTTTAATGACACGTGTGTAAACCTGCCAGGCTTTTTTTTTTTTTTTTTTTTTTTTTTTTAGGGCTTTTAAAAAAAACATACACACAGAGAGGAATGCACTCTTTGGAACTATTTTCAAAGGCTTTGCCCACAATTGTGACCTGATTATATGAAGTCCTACAAATAACATAGACTCTGACCTCGTTTGACAGTGCATTATTTTGGCAGCTGGATGAAACTGATGTAGGCTACTGTGTTGTTTTGTGCTAAGTGGAAATGATGCAATGTCGTGCTAAAGGAGGCCAACTGAACTAAAAAATTGGGACACTACTGCCAAATTCAAATTTGAACACTTCACAAAAAGAAAGTGAGGAAAAAGATTTTCCATGGATGTAACAGTTTTTGTTTTCTGAGCTGTTGCCAAAATTGGCACCATCATCTGTCAGTTATTTTTTTCTCACTTTTTTCCAGGCTTGAGTAGCTCCATTTCAAGTTACACACATTTTTGCCTTAGCAAAAGCTCAATCAAGATTTTTTTCATGCTTAACCTCTGCTGCATATTTATACTCCATTGTATTCCAGTGCACTTTTTGGAGGTGTGGCTGTTCACTAGTTTGACTTTGTCATGACCTCTGTTTGCTGTCCTTTAAAGTGTTTCTTCACTGCTCTGCTTCACACAAGTTACGGTGACAAATTCAAGTGTGCATTTCCTGTTTCCATGCAGTCACCCAGGTGGTTTAGAGCTGGGCACCATGAGTTGTGGTTCACTTTGGTTCATATCTGACCTGCAGATTTGTCTCAAATGTTCACTTGGACTCAAAATGAACAGATTATAATTTGGTCATCAAAGGCCAAGGTTACTGTGACTTCATGAAACACATCAGACACTGAACTGGTGACGGCAATGGTGATTGTAGAGATCTTTTGTGCTGCTTGGTTGAAGATGTATGTAAAGCATCCATGTTTTAGAATTTGTAGATTCTTTGCAGCACCATCCACATTTGAAGCTTTGTGTACTGTCATGGCTACAACTTTGTATTGCATCAGAATGAGTTCTATTAGCTAAGAATGAGAATACTAGGAATTTGACTCAGTTTTTTGTTTCTCTAAATGAGCCTACACTCTATTGCAGCACAGCAAGACAGATAAAGTTTAGCCCTGTATCACCAATGCAAAATTTGCATCAAGGGGCTTCACAATCTGCAGAGCAAACAACATCCTCTATCTTAGTCTCTCAACTCAGATGAGGATCAACTCCCATCAATGGCCTGTTGCACACACTGAAAGCTCTGAGTCTCCTCAGGAATAACAGTCTGCTCTGTCCCTTCCTGAAGAGGGCTTCAGTGTTGTGAGTCCAGCCCAGTTTTTATTGATTTGGTTTGTTGTCTCCCTCTTCACCTCCTCTCCCTGGATGACAACCAACGAATGGGGCCTCCTGTTCCTCCTGTAGTCCACCACAAGCTCATTAGTTTTGCTGATATTGAGCTTCAGTTGATTGTTGTTGCATCGTGTGAGGAAGCTCTCTATCAGTCCTCTGACTCACATGGAATAAAGGCGACAGCATGTTTCACTCTGGAAATAATTCACTGGAATCATACATGTCAGTATTGTGATAACTTTTGCCAAATTTTTTTTATTTCTTCAAAGTCACTGCATATATTATATATGAGTCTGGACAGACATAGATGTAAACTGCAACTTGAGTGGTTGGCAGAGGAATAACACCACAAGGCGTTAATTCTTGTTTTCAATGATACAGCGTTTTGTCATCTGCCTTGTCAACATTTGTCACTAAAGGTTTTCGCATTCCTGTGTGTGTATGTGTGTGGTGTCTAGACAGGAGAAACCTAATCTATTTTCCATGTTCCCATCCGGTCCTGTTGGAGCTTTTGAATGGCAGATAAACAGAGCGGGGCTAAGGCTGAGGCTTCATCAAGAGGATTAATTCTGCGAGTCTTATCTCCAGAGGAGCCTCTCTGCCTCGTCTTTCTCTTTCCCTTCCCCATAGGCGTTGAGGGCTCTCACCACGCAATACAGAGTTCACTCCCAGTTCACACACTTTACTGTACAAACCGCTGCCATAAGCTCAGAATCACACGACGCACCTTGGGATTCGTGTGGCGTCTGGGTGATGTTGCGTCTGGATTTGGTCGCCCTTCAAATATAAAAAAAGGTCCATCCACAAGTTTTTTTTTTTTCAGAGTGGATTAGTGTCAGATGGAATTAACACAGACAACGAATGCAAACATATTAATTATGAAAAAGATGGAAAATGGAGCAAATGTGATGACGATGTAAGACAAAAATCAAATACAAGTATTAAAATATGTCATGTCTGTTGAGGATGTCGTGGTTATGCAGGGACGCTGCCAGAGAGAGAGTGATTGTCAGTGTGTCTACAAGCACAACATTTCAATATGAAAGAAAATTGGATATGAAATGTACATTATCATCAAATTTTAAAAGACTTGATGCCTAGGAATATGGCGATAAAAATTAGGACACTGAACAACTTATTCAGCCGTATCTGTACTGAATTCAGTTAAATCAGTGTAGCCTGAATTTAGGATAATTTATGCAATAAATATTTGACCCTTTTTTTTTTTTTACAATAAAAGATCACCATGGAGCCTCTATATATTAGTTTAACGGTCAGCCTTTTGCCTTTTAACGAAGCAAATAACCAGATGCATACACTGTGCATTTACATAAACAGACACCGAGTTTTGATGGAATGCTGAATGACGTTGTTATTGGTGATTAAGCAGGTGGTAGTTGTGTTGTAGTGATGTGTGTAATCAGAAGCAGTAGAGGCTTGAGTGGATACTGAGAGAATAAAGGCACAGATCACTGTGATTTCCACAAACAGTCACCACAAGCGAGCAGTGATAGTAGCTCTAGTTGTTCATCCTCTTCTTTACTGTCAGCACGGTTATCATCACCATTAGGGTCATCATTATTCATTGTACAGACTGACGAAAGTCAGCCCCTCCACATCAGAAGCCAGGCTACGCTGCCAGAAAATGGTGGATTGCTTGGTCCAGGTTGGGACTGAGCTATTGCCCTAAGAACAGGAGTTCAATTATATTTGGGTCATGCTCACAAGAGAAAGTAAGATGGAGCATCAGATTGACAGGTGAATTGGTGCAACATCAGCAATGAAAAAATTTAATTATGTATACAAGTGACCAAAATGAGTTTCCCTAACAGATTAGCTGGGCTTATCTGAGTGAGGGATCCTGAGGGAGGTCAAAGTAGAACCTCTGCCAAAACCTGGATGCCCCAATTTAGAGGTGTCTGTGGCATGTCCAACTCCACACACTCTGGCCGTCAAGGCCTAAAAATGGATGGATAGATGGATAGCTGGTTGAAAAGTCATTATCATTGTTGTTTTTATCATCATTGTGTAACTGTCTTCATCATCACCTCCATAATTGTTGCCATTGTCTTCCTCATAGGCCTCCTGCAGATTTAATTGGATTAGATTTTTTAAGCTTTCCTTTTTCTTTTCTTCTTCCTGCCAATAGAGCAAATCGGCCACTTTTTATGGAAACTGGAATGCTTATTTGCTACTCCCTGATTGATCCGTTGATAGAACCTGTGCTAAATGAGCGGTCAGACAAATTTTCACCAGAGGAAGTGTGAAAAGGTTGAAGGTTTGTAAGCATAAACTCCTGAAGCTAGCTAGGCTAACGGGCTGATGGCAGCAGTCTGTAATCAATATGAAAATTTCCTGAGTGAGAGGTCAATCCCACCCTTTCTCGCAAACTTGCTAGACATTGGAGAACCTCAAGAGCCAAACTTCAGTTAGATTGAACTTGACATGAAGGAAACAACGCAGTGTCAGTTTGTAGCCAGAAGTGAATACATCCTGTCTTTTTTGTCACAGAAATAAATGGGGTATAAAATGGAGCGTGACCGTCCCTTAACACAGCAAAAAGACAAACAGAAAGTGAGCTATGTACCCAAATAGTTCTCTAGTCAATGCTGCTTGGCGGGTAGTTCTTTCATGTTTAATCACAACACATTAAATCCCAGATATTGGCTGGTCAGTTTTGTTTACCTTCAATACAATGATCAGAATTAAAATCTGTCCCAAAAATGTGCAGTAAAATTTTCAAATCTTTGTGTTGATTTCTGATTAGTTCTTCATTAAAAAGCCTCTTCTATTCTCAATCATTCAGTAGGTCAGATGGGCTGTGGGCTAAGTTTGTGTGAGCCTGCGTATGTGCGCCTTGTAGCCATGAGGCAGCAGCTGATGATAATCTCTCGGAGGGGTCAATGTCGTGCTTGTCACGGCGATCTTCCCAGGGCTGATGTTGGCTGACGGCTGGTGTCACCATTGCTTTCCATCACTGGCCCTCTGATGGCTCTCATTTCATTCTGTGTGAGAGCATGTGTGTCTGGGTGTGTGTCTACATGTGTCGGAGTGGTTCCAGTTGGTGTGTAACTGTGCCTTGTGTGTGTGTACATTTGATCTCCTGTTTGTCTCTGTCGCACAAATTTAAAATGAAAGAAGCCTAAGGAAGCTATCATTTATATTTTCCTCTATTTTTAGTCCATATTTTGTATATTGTTTCTCCAATCAAGCTGTTAGTTGATGCTGTGGGGAAATTTCTCTGTGAGGATCAATAAACATTTGACTTATCTTACATGTTTTAAATTATTTTGTCAGACACGAAGCTCAAGTACACACTCCACACACCCTGGCCGTCGACTCCAGTCAACATCAGCAGCCACCTCTCTGAGTTTATGCCACCAAGTGACAACAGCAGAGCTCATATTTATTTCTGTTCGGTGTAAAATAGCATCTTGTCCAGCTTCAGCAGTGAATGAATGAATAATAAACAAGTTCACGAGTGCAATTTATTTTCTATGATGAGTTTTCTGATTAAATTAGACAAGTTTGTTTCGCTCTCAGCGGGTTCATCTGCTTGCTTGCTTGAGTGTGTGAATATTTCTGTGTGTGCGTGTATGTTTGTGTGTTCATGCCTCCCTGCCTGCCGATTTGACTTGCCTGCAGATGGCAATGTGTTACATTTCTATAACAGTCTCTCTCTCTGTCAAGCACAAGTGCTGCTGTTTCTCCTCCTGCGGCTCAGGCTGGTATGCAACTCTGCTTAAAGTCGTTGCTGCTGAATGGACTGAGGGAGGAAAAAATGAATACGTACTTTGCATTTCAATGATCTCTTCCTCGTTCTGTAACTTCATTTTAATCCCTCTGAATCATCGGAGTCAAGACAGAATGAAACTGCAATTGAAAGAATATCTGTCGCTTGTAACATATTGTGATAGCGCCTTGTTAAAAGTGACATGCCATAATGTGAGGAAAAAACTCAATAAACATCGCTGTCATCCTCCGCGGCTGGCTCTCTCTTGCCTTAATTCATCCCGAGCTATGTCTCAAAGCTGAAAATTTGAGTCTAATTTCGAAGCTGTGAGTGTTATACAGGTTGTCAGCGTCTACAGTGATCTGTCATCTCTCGACTGAGCTCATGCAACGCTGCATTTTCTCTGTAGGGAGAGAGAGAAGGAGAGGTGGAGAGGGAAGAAAAAGCTGATGGACGGAGACAGACAGAGACAGAGGGACCATATGGAGTTTCATAGTTTTAGATTTCTCTCACAAATGCTTTTCTCAAACTGACTCATGTTGTTTTTATTACTCCTGACAGTAGTAAACAGCTGGTGTGTGGGGGGGGATAGTCTGGATTTCTGACTGCTGTGGGCTTATGTGTGTACGTGTGTGAGCGTGCGTGTGTTTTTACGTACACGAACATGGGCATTCTGCTTGGGCTTTTCATACCTGTGCCCATGTGTATGTGTGTGCACGCGTGAGTGTGGGTGTGTCAAATCTGAATGCATTCCACCACTCTGTTTACGGGCTGTGCAGCGTGAGAAGTGTGTGCAAGAGCCCAATGCTACACATTCAGGAGCCATGTCCAATTGAAATAGATTGGAGCCATGGAGGCAGGGTAATTCTGGGTGTGTATGCAGTCCTGCTGTAATCTTCATACTCCACCGTGCCTCGTCTGGCTTCTTTCTCTTACTTTTTATACATAATGAGATCGATAGCTTTGCAGAAAATAGAATCACAAAATGAAAGAATGAGCATTTGTCTTCAGCTAGTTTTTCTTTTGGGGTGTTTTTGTTACAGATTTTGTCCTTCTGCAACTCAGCCACTAAATCAAGTTCTCATCTAGTTTTAATTCTTTTCTTAGCATTTGAACATACTTAAAATCTGTAGCCATGCTTGTGGCCTTGTAAGGTTATATTTCCTGTTACACACCAGAGCACAAATTGGTGGATGGATTAAAGGAACAGAGACAAATTGACACAGCAAAGGTTATGTTGTTCCTGGGTCAGTCTTTCTACAGGTATAAGGTATCTAAGGTATTCAGAATTTGTCACATTGCATCTCATTTTTCTCATTTCATGTCTCCTCACTGCTGAATTCTCAAGTGGCCCCTTAATTGATTAGGTCTAAACATTTCAAAGAATGTCTGAATTCCTCTAATTTTCTTAAAGGGGGAGTAGGGACTTTTCCCAAAGGAAGACTGAATGAGGAAATTGGTTCACAATTTCATTAAAAAATTGGACAGTTTTTTCCACTTACTGAGGTTTTATACCACTCAGCCTCCTTTGGAAAGCTCAGATAATTTGTTGAACCTAAATTAAAGGTGCTATATGTGCGTTTTGTCTCTCGTTACCCAGCCAAATAAATGTTACAAATTAAGCATCAAATTTCATTCCTTTCCTCAATACGAGCTGTCTCCAGTGGGAGAAAGCAATGCCAATGTCAACTCTTGTTTTGCTTCTGTTTCTATCACTTATTTTCTTCCACTAAAGTTAGCATGTTAGTCTTATCTCTTAATACCACGTTGCAATAATGAGTGTCCGGTCTGCCCTTAGTCCAACATGACAGAATGAAGAAGTAGAGCTGCCCAGAGGACATATTTTAACCTCTCGTCTTGTAAATGCAATGGGATGGCTGAAGCTCTTGGCAAGCGACCATCACCGCCACCTGTTGGCTAACATTGGCTATGTAGAGATAGCAAAAACATACATATAGCAGTTTTTATGGGGAGCCATGTGGATTCTCTCATGGTTACGGTCTTTTCTTGCCTAACTCTGGCAACAATACTGGGGGAGTCATTTTCCCATGTAGCTCATATGTGTTTTGTGGTCTTGGATGAGACCTATGACTGTGTCCCTCGGAGTGTCATATTCCTACAGTAACCCTTGAGGGGGATTTATGGCTGTGGCAGCTACAAATGTATAGTCTCCGCAGCTGCTGCAGGCAACGCCCTAGCTGATGTGCCTTTCCTCAAAAAATGGAACTACACATCTGGGATATGGTGAATAGAAATACCATGTCGAGTCCATGAGAACTGCGATTGGTCAGCTTAGGCCGATTATGTTTTCTCCCACAAGTTTCCAATGTCTGTGGATATGTCAAGAATGAATAAATAATTAAGCAAGGTGCTAGAGCCACTAATTCAATGCCCCAGCTAACTTACTAATCAAAGTAATGAGCTTGATCCAAATATATGGATATATGAATGGAGGGAAAAATTTAAGATTTGATTTTTAGTAGAACTCTTGGATCAGCCATATAAATCCATCTTATAACACTTTAATGCAATTGTGCCTGCTGCTGATTGTTCTTCTGTTCCTCTGTTTACTGTTATTTAGCTCTAGTTGAGTGCAGCAGCACCCAGACTGAGATGCGCTGCTGATGGGGTTTGATGTTTTTTGTCTTTCCCTTTGACTGACAGGCCGCAGCTAAGTATCTCCCTTTGCTCTCTTCCTCCATCCCTCCTCCTCCATCCATCCTTTCTGTCCTTCCCTCTCTTCCTCTCTCTCCATCTATCTGTGGTCTAGGAGGACAGGCATTACAGGAATAGAAACAGAAATGCTGTTCAAGTGGGGAGATACACACGGCTGATCTTTATTCATGGTTTCAATTGACGACATTCTGCGGCAACAGGTAATATCCTCTGGGACAGAGGGAGGGGTGTCTGGGTAGACACATAGAGGCAGACAAACTATTGTTGAAGTTGAAACTGTCAAAAACTTGTTATATTCATTTGAAGTTATTAATTAGATGTATTAATACCTTACATGTCCGTTAGATATGTGACTGTGGACAACCTCAAAGATCCTTTGCTGGATTTAAATCCACTGCAGTTACATGGCATGGCTGAGTCCACTGGCTTAGCAGAACACCACAGATAAAACTCCACATTGTCAATACATCAAAAATCTCAGTGTAAATACATTAATTATGTAAAAATCTCATCATTATGAACTATGAAACTAAATCAGTCCAACAAAATAGCAGGACAATGTGCACAGGAAAATAAAAATAGATTAAATATATGTGCAATAAAGAACAAAAATAAGAAAAATATCCACACATGTGGGATACATAAACAAGGATTTGCACAACATACAGTACACTGAGGAATATAAGTTGACATTAATGCTTTTTTTTCCATTGTTGGCAGTGATGCAGCAGGCCTACAAACACTTGCGCACTCACCGACCCACACTTCCATTTGTCTGTTTGCTCAGCTAACGCTGTCAGCATTTGAGCTGCAAGTCCTTTTTTTTATGAGTCCTGAGTGATTTAGCCCTGAGAAGGAGAGTGCTCTCTTAGAGCAGTCAGAGCCACTCAGCACTCAGTGGCAGACAAGAGGATGGGACATTCAAGTGTTGCCTGTAAACCTCGTACATCCAAACATTTCTCTGGTTTTCATTTTGATTCTTGAGGCTAGAAGCTTTCTTCAAGAAATTCCACAACCCTTGATCTCTAATAGACCACTGTAGGTGTTTGAAAACCCTCACTAATGACTAGCCTTTTGTGCTGAAAGTGCCAAAACTCAGCATGTCAATTTCATGCCAAAAAATTAAAGAATTACCCTTTTCCCACTTAATACTTAGCTCATGGTCAAACATTTCACTGTTTCTTCTCTGCTCATTCTTTACAAAAGTGTAGATTCTGCAGTTGCATCTAAATAAATTTAATTGGAAACATATTTGAAGTTATTTTCAGCTTTCAAGCTCTGCAAAGAATTCTATAGATTCTATAGACTAAATAGACCTTTTAGCCACAGACATGAAGTAACGCAGATAAGTCATAAGTGCCCTACTTCCAGGTCTGCAACCACCTACTCAGCTCTGGGACCTATTGACGTTGGTTGTTATGTATGCAAAGCAGTGCTTCCAATGCAAGTTAACGACACATTCAGCCTTCCTGGACTTTGTGCAGGTGGCGTCCTTGTAAGCTAAAATGATTTTCTTGTTTGTGGCCTAGCAGTAGCTAACTTTTGCGACTGTGTTATCACAGTTAAGTGTGTTATCAAGAGGTAAGAGTTACTTAACACCAGCTGAGGATTGACATGTCCATTACTACTTCTGTATGTATACTATCATTAAACCAGTAGGAATTTTAATGTAGATTTGTAGATGGATTCAAGCTGCTGATAGCTACTCTACTTTCCATATTATATTATAGTTTATAATAATAATACTTATGTAGTGTTTTCTCTAGAACTGGCATTACCATTTGGCATGGTAAAAAAACAACAACTCTGAATTAGAAATTTAAATCAGCGTTTGAGTACAGCTGAAACCATAACAAAACATAAGTTTGTTGGGTGTACTGGCTTTAAACCTGAAGTGCAGAACTTTTGTCTTCCTCTTCTGGCAGTCAGAGTAATTACAATCTGTGTCCTCACCTGTTGATCACCTTTTTTTTTAGGCTGTGATAGTATGATTTTATAACTGACCATCAGTTGAACTTTTTTTTCTTTGTTTTCATGTTCTGTACAATAGTTAATTCAATAAGCAAAAGTACATGATGACCAGAGGTCATGTTAGAGCTATAGGATGATTATCATATGATATGTCTTCGAATATGGGACATGACCTATATATAAAACTGCCTTACAGAGTGTAAACCTGTAGACCCTCCTCTTTTATCTGGAGCATCAGAAGCTTTTCTTGGATGCTTTCTCGGTTTTTCCACTTTACTCCTAGCTGTTGTGGCCTACTTCATCTCTGTCGCTACAGTTGCCTCCCTTCTTCAGCTCTGGCAAACCAATCATAGTTGGTTGACACTAGCATGGGAATGTCACTATAGAGACCAGATGTAATATACTGCTAAATACAGAGAGAGTTACCTGGAGCTGAAAGCCTTAATCAGAATTATGTGAACTTGTTTGGCAATAGTTTGAATGTAACAGACACTCATTTATATGTACTCTTGCAGTCCAGCTTTAATGTGTGAACAGGCTGGTTCATTGACGATTTCAGAGCCAAACCTCTTTCACTGATCTGTCTCACTCCTCAATAGGTTGTCAAATTTTGTTTGAAAAAAACATCAGGACTTTTCCTGTTTTCATTCCATTCACCCAAGATACTATTCACATGGACGGAGGCCCAGCTTGTACAGACAAGATTTTGGACTTTAGAGAGCAGCAGGCAACTTCTTTCTGCAACAGTCAGCTTCTCTCCCACAGTGCAGCAGGGCGACAGTATTTACCCATCAGCTAATGGCCTGAAGGTCAAGGGTGACACACTCTCACGTCTCCGCTGTGCCCTTTCTCTTCGACCTCATCTCGTGGTCGTTTGGGTAATGCTAGATGATCCCACTGGCATTAACTATACACACAAATATGCCCGTCTCACCACACACACACACACACACAAACACACTCACAAAGATACAGAATCAAATGCATGCAGGCAGTTACATACAGACACACAAATGGCAGACACACATTCTGTCATATCCCTGCCCACCTCACACCATATGAGACATTCACACATACACCATCATATACACACACGCACATGGTGCATGCGTCCTCTTCATATATGCATGATAGGGAGATAAAGCTGAAAGGTCAATTCCATTAGACGATCACCTTTTAATGTCACAGTGCCTGGAAAGAGCAACTGCGACCTCCCTGTCTCAGCATCACATCACAGCGTAATCACTCCGCAGCAGTCCATCGCATAGGCTTGGGAGCATCTACTCACTGGCATCAGGATAGACTGATTTACTGGTCTGATGACGATATATTTTGGACAGAAATTGTCCTTTCACTCCTGAAAGGTCAACTGGTGCAACTTTAAGCTGTTGATCAAATATGTGCCCTGCAACTGTTTGACCTAGGCATGTCACGATATGCTGGTATTGATGATAACCTGATATTTATGCTCTTGTACAGTTATGGTTACAGATTCTCTCTCCACTCCCTACACTTATATTTTAACTGTACTTTAGTTGCAAAAAAGGAGGAAAAATACACAACAAAGAAACTTCAAGATGAATATGACTGATATAGATATTGTAATAATATCATTATTGTCAATTCTTTTGGCTACGATAATCATGTTGTGAAAATCTGACATCATGACAGCCCTAATTTGACCTGTGTACTAGCATTGTTTTGGACATTTCATCAGCATTCATGAACAGACAGATATTGCAGGCACACTGAGCAGAAAATAAAACAACTGTATCAGTGATGACATTCAGAGACAAACTCTCAAATATGTTTCTAATAACACTGGCTACATTTGTCTACTACACTGGCCCATGTGCTGTTGTCACTGTTGCTCACCGTCACTATGTAGATGAAGCCTATTTTAATACCATATCCTGGCAGCCTCTCTGTTGTTGTGGATGATTGGCTAGCCCCCTGAATGGCCCTGATTGGCTGATGTCAGACTGAATTTTCTGAGGCTAATCCATCTCAAACACACAGACCAATACACATCTTCAGACACGCCCACACACATACACACAGACCAGACACACTGGCATCGCACACACAAAAAAGAAAAAAAAAAAATCGCAAACACAGGTGTTTTCTCTGTATGCCCGCCACATTGTCTGAATGTTAATTACATGCAGAAGGCATCTGGGCCCGTCCATTGCTAATCCTCTTTTAATTATATGTGTCCTCACAATGACACAAGGTTTACAATGGTGATTACAGCCGTATTAGACATAGTGGAAAATAGGTAGGGGGACGTCAAGGGAAATGGCAATCATCATAAAGTAAATAAGAGTGCTTGTTTGTCCATGTCATGATGTAGTAGTGGTGATGGTGGTTTGTTTTGTGTATGTGTGTTTGCTTTATCTGTGATTTCCTTTTCTAAATCTCTTTTGTTAAAACATTGCAGGTGTCCTAAAGTTTAAGAGTTTTAACATGTTTGCAGATAAGAGATTAGTACCTTTAGCATATCTGAGTCATTGTATACATTATACTAAGTGGTAAGTGATTAAGTAAATTAGAGGAGAATGGTGGGATTTACAATGTTGGTTTAAAAGCATATATTCTCAGCACAACAAGCTATTTACATAACATTTAACATATTATCACATTATAAAGTTGTTATGGGGAACATCTACCCTATTTACACATCTCTTTTGATACATTAACATAAAAAATATTAATTAGTGTAGCTTTAAATATTAAATATATTTATACATTTGCTTTGTGGAGATTACCCAACTTTGTATTCAACACTCCATGCCATTTTTTGCAATTTGCTTTCAAGCTATAAACAGATTTTTTGTTATGGGGGAGGTGTTAGCAAACAGTCACCTATTGACACATTCTGTAGACACAAATCATTGTCTTAGTCTTAGCCACCACACTAAGTAAGATAAGATTTTAAGATTATAAGACTTTATTTATCCCACTTGTGGGAAATTTACATGTTACAGCAGCAAGAGACAAGAGTGACAAAAATAGAAAAAGAAAAGATAAAAATATAAAAAAGGCACAGAAGGGTAAAAAATTAAAGTGCAGCAATCAGCATTAAAAGTCTCTGTAATAAATGCAGTTTGTAATGTAGGAAAATGGTGATAATCAGTGAGGTAGATTAAAGTATGTGCAAATAAAGTAGCCAGAAAGTGGAGTCCAGAGTGCAGGTTTATTGTTGGGTCAGACTGGTGTTGTACAGTCTGATGGCTGTTGGAATAAATGACCTGCGATAGCGCTCCTTCTTGCACCATGGATGCTGCAGTCTGTTGCTGAAGGAGCTACTCAGATCTCCCAAAGTCTCATGCAGGGGGTGGGAGGGGTTCTCCATGATAGACGTCAGCTTGGTGTGAGTTCAATTTTCAGTATCCTTTTAGCAGGTAGTAGGTGGTTCTTTATCTGCTAAAAACATCTTCTTAAGCACCTGCATGCTCTGTTATATTCACCAGCTAGTTTCTTATTTTGTCAGTCTGCTGTTTGATGCTGGGCTGTTAGCGACCAGTCACTTTATCAGAGCTTTTTCCCTGAAAGCTGCAGCTAGAGATTGTAAAAGCGGTGACACTGAACCAAAACAATGAGCTAAGAGACGCTAAGAGTCATGAAATATTTCTTTGTGGGTCCTTGGTTATTCATATTTGATCAATTAACATAAAAATATTGATTAGAGCAGCTTTAAATATTGAAAGTATTTGCTTTATTAGCTTTGGATTCACCACTGCCTCACTAGTCTTGTGCCTTCCAAGCATTTCTGGCCTTTAGTGAGTAAAATAACACTCTCCTACTGTCCACCCACTCCAGGGCTATGCTGAGTTCTGCTGGATTTCACAAGTGTGCCTCACACGTGCAGGGAAAAAGAAACGGATTTCTGAAATTTCCTGCATTGCTACGTGTCCTGTTAAATATGGACTCAGTGTTGGCTCTGCTCAACAACATGCAGTCAGCTCTTTGCCAATGAGAGCCACTGAGGAATGTCCCCAACACTGGCAGGCCGTTACAGACCTGAACATCTGCTGCTAGCCTAGTCCCAGTCAGAACAATTCACAAAGTATGAGCCATGAGGAAATAGCAAAGCATATAGATACTCTACCAGACTTCTGGGATAATAAGTAGCCTAAGGCTATAAAAATGACAGAATGCAGATAGATGCAACACACACACACACACACACACACACACACACACACACACACACACACACACACAACCAAGACCTTTGTCTAGTGTGTTTGTCAGGGCAAGCAGGAAAGTGTGGATATTTGGGGACTAAAGGTTGTCCTAAGTGTAAGCATGAACCGGGAGGAAAAGCTGTATGAACGCACACACACACACATGCACACCTCCTCAGCTTTAAAGGGTCCTAAGGGAGCTCCTCTCAGTGTGTAGGGGGAAACCATGAATAAAACTCCCATTTGACCCTCACTGCTATAAAGCCTGTCTTTGTTGGGCCTCACAGGACCCTCTTTATCCCTCCTCCATCCTTCTTTTCCCTCCTCTCCCTCTCTCTTAGATGAAATCTTGCCCTTTTGTTTTCCCCTCCATCCTGTCATGGCAGGGCCTTCATGTAATATTCATGAGGTTCAGTGGGTTTTTCTCCTTGGAGACGTACAGTGGACAGCACAGTGGCACCCCACATTGCGGCAGCGACCTTAGGACCCTAGCAGAGTTGACCTCTGACCTCTGGCAGTGCTGGCTAGCATCCTCAGTGCTGTTCATTAATCACATGGTCACAAGTGGCCTCCGAATAAAGGACTTGTAGGCAGAGAGTGGTTTCTGTCTGGTGATAGAGCATGTGGCAATGGAGGGACTGTTGTGTAGAGGGTGGAGCAGTGCGCGTGTGTCTGTGTGAGTGTGTGTGTGTGTGAAAGTGTGTTAAAGCCTACACTCAGCAGCAGATTCCTGTGAAGATTGCCTCTAGCCTCTCTGTCTGTATTCCACTATAGGACAATGGTCTCCTTTAGTTTGGTGTGTGTGTTGACGGAGCCTGGTGTGTGTGTGCGTGCGTGTGTGTGTGTGTGTGTGTGTGTGTGTGTGTGTTGGAAAAGGCTGGTATGTGAGTGTGTCTCAGAGAAGGCTGCATGGCTGAACACTGACTCAGTATGTCTCTGCTGTCTCTCTTCTCACGCAGGGAAACAGTGAGATCACATGCCTCTCAAACACACACACGCAGAGCGTCAAACCAGGGTTACAGAGCGATATCTCAGTTCGCCTTTTAATACAAATCATATGTCAGACAGCCTGTGTTTTCCACCTCTGATATGATGATGTAGTAAGTTTCCACCTTTAAAGGACCATACCAGTGTTTCTGTATGTTTTAGCCCACTCACTACAAATCCCATTTACCATTGCAAGCATCCATTAGTTTTTATTAATTTCCATACATATCTTCTTTCTCCTTCCTCTCCCTCTCCTCTTTATCTTCCTCATCACCCTGGCGTATCTTTGTGTGATTCTGCAAATTATTATTAAGACTCGTCAGAAACAAATGATGAGGAAAAAAAATGTTAATGGTTTAGCTGTTTTTTTTTTTTTTGCTGGGTTTCTAGAAGATCTTTTCACATTCCATGGTTTAGGTAAAAGATAATCCAGGTATTTTTGAACCTGGGCCTTATTTTTCCATGTCTCTTGGTGTGAATGATTGATGATTGATTGACAATTGCACAGCAAATTTTCTTTCCATGTTTCTGGTTAAACAAAAGGACCTTACTCTTCAATGAAAAGGTCTGTCTGTAGGAATCCTATCCATGATATTGTCAGATACTTACAACAACAATCAACACTGATTCCAATTATTTTTTTCTATCAATCATTTACACCAAAAAATGTGGGAAAATAAGTAATAAAAATAGGTTCAAAAAGTTATCCTTTAAGTGTTTCAATTCACTCAATACATGGAAACCAATGACTACCCTCTACTGTAACTTAAGGAATAAAATATACACAAATCGTAATTTATACAAGATGCCTTTTAAAACTTACACGGGTGTTTGCATGAGGTCGTTATTACTGTGCTAAAATTGTGTGTGTGGTATGATTCTTTGACTGCCCACTTTATAATATTTTGATAATATAAGTGTTAGGGTTTTTTCACATAAAAGAGTTTGACCTATGAATAGTTCATTTTTGGGGCTTCTCAACTGATCAGACCTCAAAATGTATGTATATTAATAACTTGGTAATATATAAAGGACAAGTTAGTTCAATTTGAGGATCCAGTCTTTTGGTGGGATTCACAACTTGAGCCTAGTAGTAGTACTGTGTATTTTTGTATTGATTGTTAATGATGTATGATCATATCAGAGCACAGAGCATTGTGTACTGTGGGAGTTGTTCTGTATCCCTGGAGGCATGTCATCATGCTGATTTCAGCCAAGTTCAAGTTCAACCTCAGTTCAACATTTTTACACAAAATAATATGTGTAAAGTTCACATTAAAACAAGATTAGGTAAGGACTTTGAAAACCATACTGGAAAGATAGTGTATTTTGATTCCTAATTTCAAAAGTCATGCACAGAGCAGTCATGAACATTGTTTCGACATTAATTTTTGTGCCGTGTGTGTATTTTCAACCTTGGCGCAGGTCGTTGCATCAGCGTGTATTCAATAATAAAAATGTTTCTAGGGATTTTACTCTACAGCAGGGGTGTCAGTCTGTAAATCCTGCCATGCACACTGCCTCAAGGAGCTGCTAACCCACCTAAAAGAATTTCATTAGTAGGAGCTTCACTTGAGCTTTAGCATCAAATGATGGTCTGAAGTTTTGTTCAGGGAAGCATTTCTTTTAATGGTTAAATTTAAATTATACTGAATAGGAACTGGTCTGACCCTTTAGAAAGCACATTTAAAGTACACTTTTAAAATCGAATTTTTAGTTTTGGAAAAGTTTACATTTTGTAGATTCAAGTTTATTTTACCTGACAGCAACACCAGCAGTAAAATACACCCACTTACTGTACAGTAAGTACACTGTACACAAGCTAATATGCACAACAACAGTCTGTCACATTCACAAATGTTCCTGCACACAAACACAACACTAACTGTATAGACTTTTTGCAGTTTCAGTTTCTCAACAACAAAAAAAAAAAGTCCACAAATCTATAATGCACACACTAGACAAACACACATTCTTGATCAGAATCAGCCTGGGGGTGGCGCCGCCTCACCCCTGACCCTGTCAGAGCTCATCGAATGGGGCAACACCCTCCAGCTGAGAGCAGCGAGGAGGAGGAGAGAGGAGGAGGAATGAAGGATGTTTACAGTGCTTGTGTATATCTGTATCGTAGCTGCTGTCTCACTCTGCCTGTCTCCACCTATCTGTTTTCATTCTTCACCCCTCAGTATCAGCCAAACTTGAACGATTTAAATTCTATCTGGGCTTCAAAACATCTGTCACTGCCTTATCTGTGGATAATGGAAAGATTTAGTGGCATTCAGAATTTTATAGAGTCGACTCCCCTCCGCTTTACTATGTCGCCCCTTTTACTCCACTCCTCCATCTCCCATATATCAATTCTCTCTCAACGCCCACACAAAATACATACCTCTCACATACAGAAGTACACATTCATGAATACATGCATCAACATGCTTACCATCCCCCTCTAAATCCCAGATTCTTTGCTCTCCATAGATAGATAGTGTTGGCTGGTTGGTGTTGCACCACCCTTCTCTAAGCCCCACCACTCCCTTGGCTCCCATCCTTCCTCTGCTTCCCTCTCTCCCTCCTTCCTTCACTTCTCTTCATCCTCTTCCTCCTCTTCCCTTCGGTTGCTTGTGCCACCAGCTGGGCTTGGCAGGATCCCAGGCTGCCCTGAGTTCTGCTCCACTAGCTTTTCCGCTCTGGCATGGCACCACAGGTCCATCATGCTGTGCTCGTGTTTGTGTGCACGTGTTTGTGAGAGGCAAGAATATGTCTGTGTACATTTGAATATACACATTCCCCTAAGGATAAGTGATTGTGCCTTATGAAATACTCCAATGCAATACATTAAATAGAAATAATGACCTGTAACCATTTCCATTTAATTTAATGACTGTTATGTCAGACTAATTTATCAAGGGTGTGTATTATGTTAAGAAAACAATGATAAATGTATCTTCTGATTGCTGAAACAAACAGGTAATCACCTGCTTAGCAACATCTTTTTAAAGATTATCATTATGCCCATATGGTAAATTATATAAAACACATACTGCACATTTCTGATACATTCATGATGCCCACTCATCATTAAACTAAACCTTTCAGTGAATCATCACTATGCTGAGCCATCATAACAACAAACACTGAGGTGATGATTTCCAGTGAATTGTGATGCACTTAGTGGTTACTGATAATGTTCAGTCTTTTATCAACTTCAGCAGTATGCGTGCACGTGTGCACATACAGACAGATGACAAGTAAAAGAAAATACCTGAATTAAGTCCAGTTGAATTCAATACGCCTTTATTCATCCCTGTAGGACACACACACACACACACACACACACATTGTTCTTGGTCACTTCTGCAGACATTACATTGACTTGCATTTGTTTCCTGGAGATTTAACCAAACCCCAACCATAACCACTACTGCCTAACTGTAACTACTGACCCAAAGTTCAGCTTTTCTTAATTGGCAACATGGCATTTGTTCCCAATTGAAATTTGTCCCCAGAACTAGCCTTTGACAGACACACAATGAGAGTAAGAGCCTGGTTCAAGGGCTATAATCTTAAAAAACTAAATTTGGAATTGGTAATAAATACAATAAGAAATAATAAGAAATGTAAATAACTGTCATTAACAACAATCTACAAAGAATACACATTTAAAAAACAGGATTCAGACTGGGATGTTGTCATAAAGGCGAGAACCTCGGAAACATTTAAACCATCAAGAGGCACTTAAACTGTCCCTTGAAACAAAGAGTAAAATAAAATTGTCAGGGTGACACATCTGTTCAGTGACAGGGGAGACTCAGAGAAACAATAACACCTTTAAATCATGAATTGATTTCCTGAAAGCATTAGTGAACAATGGAATGTGCCAAGAATATAATGTGCACATCAGGTGTAAAGTTTATGTGTTTAATTTTTGACATTAAGTAAAGCCAATAGATTAACATATACTCTCTAAGTCATAAAAGCGTGTACATACACTGTATATAATTTAGTGTCCAGGGCACTTGTAGTAACCCTTTCTGTGTGGAGGCCTCAGCAGAGTTTCACCCTCTTGCGATGCTCTCCAGGCTCTCTCGCCTCTCTCGGCTCTCTGCTATCCAGCCTCGCTCGTCCCTGCCTGGAGAACCCTTAAACCTGGGTGAAGAGTACATTGTTTCCACCTGTCTCTCCTCCCACACACACTGACAGCACGTCGACCTGGGCAGCAGTTTGTTTACTCTGATAGAGCTCTGTTATTCGGCTCATTATTCTCACCTCCTCTCTTTCCTCTCTCTATCGGACTCGACACAGACATGACAATGACGGTTGTGTAAGAGTTCATGTGCAAATTAATGCTTGTTTCCAAAGCAAAAAGGTCTTTCAGTGTGTGTGTGTGTGTGTGTGTGTGTCAGAGATGGAATGAGAGGCAGAATGGATTTCGTTTTTATAAAGCTGCTGTTGTTTGTCGAATGAGTGTGATGCTAACGGCTGGCTATACTCAACCGATGGATTTAAGGTGATTCACTGCCAATATTCAGTTTTGTGCAAACTATGAAGGAAATGTTCACAATTTTCTCTGACAAATTCAAATGGTTGTCAGAGTGGAAATGCATGAGACACTCAAAAAAGTGTTACTGTTAGGAGAGATAATGCTATAATACTAATAGATACAAGGAACTCAGAGTGTACACCTCCACCAAGGCTACATGATCCTTCTATTTTAATAATAGGAACTGTTTTTATGCGGCTGCATCAAAATATACATAGCCTTAGACAGTCCTGCTCAATTTCAGTGGTCATGCTTACCATCTTTTCTGACATCTTCTCTTTTCTGCCTCACAATAATTTCAGTAAAAGTAACATGTTAAAGATTTATAAGCTCCAACTCCAACATGAAGTAAACACTCAACACAGTGGCACAGAAACTCCCTTGCTAACCAGTGTCTTGGTGGTTTAATTGCAATGGAGTAGGCCTGCATGAGAGTCTATAGAGCTGTATGGATTTATTTAAGAATTTTAGCAATTTTGTCAAATATGTCATGCCTACAAGAAATTAGCAAGGAATTATCTACAAAATTAATTAAATTAAATGTATGAAATATGGTGACAGGTGAAATTTATAGAAGAACTGGTGAGGTAAGTAATTGCTAGAAATAAGTAATTATTCCATTGGGAGAATTCAACATAGTTTTTAAGGGCCTGTATAGAAGCAAGAACACAGTTATGAAAAATGAATACACTCTTCAGCAGCCCATGGCCTACCGTTTGGCCAAATTTTAATAAAATCTGTTGAGTCGTTTTTGAGATATTCTGGTAACTAAACTAGGTTGAGGTAAGGTAAAGCTGGAAGCCAAAAGGGAATGTGCTTAAACAAAAAAAGTAAATCCTCCAGCAACATTTGTGCGACACTTTATAAAAGGCCACTTTCAAGTTCTGTATTTGCCTGTGGACTATCTTTCCACCACCAACATTTTAATTTCTTCAGTCATTTTTGAGATACTCTGGTCATTAACAGACAAATGTACATTTTACTCCAAGAAATCCATTCCAATTGAAGCGGCTGAACAACAGCATGAATGCAGATGTGATAAAAGTCTGACAGAGGCTCCATGTATCAGCTCATGTGTCAGTCTAACTAGCTTCCTGTTTCTGTGTGTGAGCGCTGTTGAGCAACAATCTAGTTGCTGGTTGTGGTTTGGGGTTAGATCCTTTGGTCTTGTATAAACCCTGGCCCCTCTCTGAGCATCTGTTTCCTCTGGCCTACAGGGTCAATGGACAGGCGCACACAAGTACACTGACACACACACACACACACACACACACACACTGGCATGTGCACTCATATTAAGGAGACCTCCAGGTCTGAATAAGTGTGTTATGAGTCTATAGGGGGCTGTCTGTAAGGTTTTCACGTAGGGTGGATAAAGATGTTGTTGAGGGGGCTGTATTGAAATGCCTGTCAGCTTATGCCTCAGCAAAAGGTGTGTGTGTGTTTCTGATTATGTGTTGTATGTTTATAATCTTGACCACAAGGATACAACTTTCCTCACTCTAACCTTTCTCTTTCTGCACGTTTCTTTCCAGCTGTCCCCTCTCCAATCCTCCTCTAAGTTCAGATGATTTATTTTCTCCACATTTTTATGAAGAGCTCTCTGCTTTTACCTCATCAAGTCTCCTTTTAAACATGGCTTTAAAACCACCAGTATGGGACTGATTAGCTGTAGGGAATAACACGAAACAGACACACTCTCATCTGCCATAGAAATAACTGTGTTTACTCGATTGGTTGGTTTTAAAAATTGAGTCTCTGATTCTACTTTTGGTGGTTTTGGGGGTTTAGATGATGTTTTGGATCCATCAACCATTTTCTGTCAGTGAGGCTAAAGGAGAGCTGGGTTGTGGCTAACAAAGTAAACAGCTGCAACGAATGTCAGAGTGGCAGCAACAGTGAAAAATGAAAAAGTGGAGCAAAGCTAAATACATGTGTCGTTTTTCCATGCTTGCAAAATCTTAAGGAAACCAATGAGATACAAAGCAGAGATAACTTCTAGTTAGTTAGTTTGCTGTGGAGTGTTAGCTAGATGTGCTGCATTTATCTTCTTAATGTAATGTTTCCTCTAGACTGGTCAGAAAACAGCCATTTATGCTAATGACTACTTAGTAATAGCAAAAAATGATCAATATTACTTAAATATACTTACATATAGCACTTTTAGGAGGATGAGTCATGGATAATTTGGTGTTTGTAATTGAGTTTTATTGTCATTTTATTGTATTATTGTTTGTAAATTGTTTGTGTTCTGTGCCAAGTACAGTACAGTTATGTTTATCCCCTCAACATTGACTTAAAGGAAAGATTTAATACAGAAAAAGTTCACAGTGACTTCAGACACATGTTTAGTCTCTGGTGTTTCAGTATATGGCAGTAACATATCTAGCCAGAAACAGTCTGTAAGTTTTGTTGTCTTAAATGGGCCCCCTACCAAGGATGAATCCTTTAAGTTTCCAATCCTCAAGCCAAAGTTTTACGTCTTTCTTCCACTAATGGTAAGGATCTAAAGAGAGTAAAGCAGTCTTTCCATGTTTTGATCTCACAAGCTATCTTGTTTTCTGGTATGTAATGAGCATTTCAGCCTCATGCAGCTTTTACTGCACAGTTGATAAATACTACATTGGCTGTCTGTGCAGAAACCCTTAACCTGAACTGATTCTAATGTGACATTTTAATCAGATTCCACACAAGTATGCATGAATGTGTTCATCATCATCATTACTATTATAATGCTTGGTTTTAGTGATGAGTTTCCGTGTCTCATAATTGCTGTTTTGCAGAGGCCGTTCCACTCTGCCAAGAACACTGTTCAGGACAAAACGCTGTCTAATTTTTTATCACGAAAATGGTAAAATGTAAAAAGATGAATATTGGCACAGCAAATCAGCTATTGGCAGGTTTAGTCCAGAAAAATTGCTTTCAGCCTTTTGCAGCCCATATTAGTTGAGTGTTCGTTCCAGGGTTGCTTCCTGGCCTGTACTCTATAATATCTGGACTTTGAACACACAGCCTCCTGTTCGAGGGGCCTGGGGTCTTTAACAGACAGCGGTACAGCCATAAGTCACTTCTGTCAGACAAGAAGAAAATCAAAACCCTCTGTCACAGCAAGACAGTCGGCTCAGTAAAAAGGCTTGTGCTGCACATACACGCTGGCTTGCTGTCGCACACATATCAGTGACCTAGAACAACTTCTTCCCTCCTTATTTTTTCCCCATTCTCACTTGAGTGTGTGGATGCTTGCCTGTGCATGTGAATGTCTGGCTGTGTATCTGGCTGCGTGCGCGTACGTTGAGATTTGTTGACCGTGCAAGAGGTGTGTGTGTGTGTGTGTAGCTTTTTCGGTTTTGTGAGTCTCTTCTCCACCAGTTCAGCACTAATGAGGCAGGTGACAGTGTGGGTCTGAGCGATGGAACAGAGTGTCAGCAGGCCTACCGACTACAGCCTGGCTCTGCATGACAACATGGTGGGAAGGACACTGGTGAATGGAACAAAGGAGGGAGGGAAGAAGGGACAATGGCTGCCGGAAATAGAGTTTGACCAGTATGAGCTTCTGAAGGCCTGTATCAATAGTTTTGGAGTTAACATGCTCCTGCTGGCATCTGGCATATTTACATTTGACTTGTTTCATGCCAAAGAATTTCCAACAAAATTCAGTGCGGGGTGCCGGATGATTCAGAGCCCTAGACCGGACAAGTTGCAAAATATTATGATAATATAATATAATATAAATTAACGGTATGAAGACCTGGAAGGGACATGGGGGAGATTTAGAGTGTTTATGAATTATTTGGCCACTAGAAACAACAGCTAATGGTTCATTGATGATCAATATTAGATTTGTATATGGATGCAGTCATACCTTTCTGCCCATACTCTGCATTCCTTTTGTCCATATGTGCGCAATTTTCTGAAAGATTCTTGATACGGAAGAAACAGAAATCACGGGTGAAGTGTAACCAATACTTGAGGCACAATGAAGAAATTTAAAAAATGCCGGTACTGTTATGAGTTAAATTGCGCAATTCTCCATCCACATGTTGCGATGCATGACCACCACTGTTAACAACGTTGCCGCTTTTGCCTCTTTTTTAAGGGGTACATTGTTACGACGTCCTTCACCATTGCCATGTTGCTTTCAGAAACTTGAGCTGCCCTCTAGTGGATGTATGGCTTAATATCCATGCCAACGTAAAGGATACTTAGACATATCTGTTTTTGTACATAAAAGGAGCACAGATTAGCTTTTAGGCATCCACTTACATTGCTAGCTTTTCTAGTTTCAACCACATTTCACAATCTCCCCTGCTCTGCAATAAGGATGTACTGCATTAGCGCTGGGGGGAGAGGGGCTGCATAGCATCTTAGATACAACACTTAACCAGCGCTATGCATCAATTGAATATTACTAATTAGTTTAAATTATTAGTATTGCTGATGTTGACTTTCGAGGGGAGCAGCATGTAATCGTTTAGTCAACATGCACATCCTTACTCTACAACAGCATTTAGTTGATGATTAAACTTTTCACTAAAGTATGAACTAATGAAATTCTTTTGGTTTAGGGCAAACACTGCAAAAAAGTCTGGGTCCAACTTCTTTATCTGCCCTTCTGTTATCTTAGAAAATGTACCTTGCTGTAACTGGAAACAGTACAAATAAAAGAATGAAGGAATAAGTAGATGGATTGGCTGGAGTTTGATACGTACTGGAATTGTACAGGAGGGATATTGATGATGTACGAGTCTTATCTGCAAACAGACAGGTTTTAGTGCTGGAATGTATTCTCACCGATATTGTATATACACACAAACACACACACTTTATCCACAAGTCTCTCTTCTCACACTCTCTGTTGGGTACCATCATTATCCTCATATCTATAAATATCAGACTTTCTCTTTTTTTCCCAGCTTCCTTCCTCCCTTCTCTCCCTCCATCTCTGTTTGCTCTTTTTCTGGGTCACCTGCTCGGCTCAGCCCTGACTGAGATATTCCAGCTGAGTTACATTCACAGTTTAGTGGAGAGAAGGGGGAGGATGCACACACACACACACACAAACACATACACATACACATACACATACTTTTGAGGCATAGTTCCAGTGAATCCGATGGATTATCACACTCAGTAAAAGCTGACATAAACATTGTGAAGATAGATGCACAGAATGCTACCTTTTCTTAAGATATTATTAGCCACAATAGGGATGTATACCGGATTGACAACTACAGTATAGGAGCATGCTTAAATCCTTTTCCACTGAGGATCCATGTATGGAGGTTTCCCATCTCCTAAAGGGCTTCGGAATAGTTTGAGAGAGAAAGAGCATAAAAGTCAACAAATGTTGCCAATTTTACACCAGCAAATGGAAGACAGACTTGCTTTGGCAGAGATATTTTTTTCAAAAGGTGTTCTTGTTACCCCGCCCGCAAGCAGACATGCATGTAATGTCATTTTTCCACTGACATGGGTATTTTGAGCGTTAGCCATGGCAGTCTTTACTAATTTCTACTTTCACTGTATATTCACAGCACAGCACTATATACTGTAAATGTACTACTTTCTGATGGCCTCTGAAGTCAACTGTGATGATTCTACCCGTCAGCCCTCTTGTTGTTTGGACATCACAGTTGACAAGAGTTTTTTTGACAAGAAAATTGTGTTAGCTCTTGCCTGATGTGGGAATGGATGTTGCTTGGAGCTTTGTTTCAGACCTACATTTCATTTAATGTAACAGATGGCAATCTTATTGTTCTCTGATCTGCTCTCCTTTGCAATGCTGTTTTCATTTTTTTTTTTTTTAAAGTCCATTGTTACGCTATTGTTAATACATATTAGAAATGGTGGTTGGAGGGCTTTACTTTGAAATGGTTATAACTTAGTGACTTAGTGTAAGAACCAAAGGTAACAGCCACTAACCTTTCTTTTCTATAAAAATTTTTCATTGCTCTTATGTTGTAAAAGAGAACATGAAAAGCAGACAGTGCAGATACAAGAGGTTCAGGTAACAGGTGCTGCACTTTGGACAAACCAGAAACCTTGAAAATGTGGCCTTGAGCCTTTTCGTGTCCCATGAAAATGCACTCGGCAATGTGTTGGTGACACAGGCTCTGCTCACAGTTGCTCACATCATAGTAGATCAGCAGTTTCCAACCTTTTTGGCTTGTGCAACCTCGAAGCCATTTCTCCTTGCAAACCCTAGTAACAACAGCTGAGAGTGGTTCAGCCAAAGAGTTTTCTTTTCTGGCCAAAGCATCGGAGTGGATTTGATCCCTGTGCCAGACAATAGCTGCCCACTTCCTCAAATAATTTAAATACAGAGGACAAATTTGGGTATGTGCAAAATGAACTTGGCAAATAAAGA
Source organism: Lates calcarifer (assembly GCF_001640805.2). Lineage (NCBI taxonomy): Eukaryota > Metazoa > Chordata > Actinopteri > Centropomidae > Lates > Lates calcarifer. The sequence goes on from NC_066850.1 coordinate 12,017,861, forward strand.
GCTCCTTTATCTTCTTTTCAGAGCAAATAAATAGAGCAATGGTTTGTAAAAAAAATTGGCTCTCTTCAAAGTTTTTTCCTAAGTTTGTTTGAAAACATGTTCAGTTTTCTGTTATGGTACATAATGGGGTATTGGTTTTTATTTTATTTTAAAACAACTGAAAAACCAGGACAATCCAGTGAAAAGCTTTCACCTGGGACTGTTTCTGTCCCTCCAGAGGTGTGAAGTGAGAGGCTAGAAGGCCCTCTGATCACAAGATAAAGGCAGAACAACAGAATTAGCACTTCAAACAACAAGGCATTGGTTTAAAAAAAAAAAACAGAAAAAAATAGGAATACACACTTCATATCCGTCCGGGTCAGAGTAAACACAGCCTGCAGAGTCAGTGCCATTTTAATGGGGGATTAGCCTGGATGAAGCGAGAGATAGAGGGAGAGATGGAGGAGAGGAGAAGGACAAACATCCACAACCACTTGTAACGGTTGTGTGCATATGTGTGCAACTGTGTGTGTGTGTATGTATGTTTACCCACTTGATTGCTTGTCTTTGTGATGCAGACGGGGAGCAGTGGCAAGCAGATAGTAACATGCATCTATTTTGTCTATTTTTCTCCCCGTACTTCAAATCTAGTAAGCAATGAATAGGAGGACATGGCCACACAGAGCCACCATCAGCACTGTTTTGCTGTAGCTGTATTACACCCATGCTTAGGTGTCTTGAGTTTAATCCACTGAGGTACTTTGATAACGGAGCAAGGTAGAATTACTGAGAATGTAGTGGTTCAGGACATCTGAACAAAAAAAGTGGAAAACTTGACAGATTGGTGAGATGTTTAAAGTTTTTATGGTGACAACATGTCTCCACTTCCTCCCACTGTACAAAAATGAAGCCAGAATATCTTGAGTGTGGTCACTGCCATCTTTGTGCTGGTGAAGTCATTTGGAACCAGTGATCGGCCGGTGGAGCCGTTGTATCGAGGTCAGGCCTGGCCACCCTCCACAACAAACTGAAGGGGTAAAAGGGAAAAGAGAAGTAAAATTTTCTTGCTGCAAATGATGATGTTATTTGTGTCATCTGTTGGTTACAAAGATTCAGGCCTCAGACCTCTGCTTTGGTGGAAAAAAATATTAAGTACAAGGAACTGCAACTTCTGAAACAAGCACTTAGGGCTATATTATAAAGAAATATTCACGCTTGTCACATGTATTTCTATCTCCCCTTAAGGCTAGGCTGGGAATGCGCCCACCGTTGACATTCTCACAGTGACATACTGCACCTGTTATCCAGCTTTTTCATTGCACTTAATTATCCCATTGTTTATCATGACAGTGAGTCATCCTTCAGTTTCAGAAGGGCCTATATACAGTACAAAGATAAGAGGTGACCATAAAAAGCACAGAGAGGGAGATGTGTCCTCCAGCAGCGGACCAGTTTATAGGCCAGGAAGTTTTATGGTTTTCTTCCACCACGGGCAGGAGGGTTTTTTTGTGGGGGGAATGATTCAGGTCTGGACTCTAAACTCAGAGAGTTTGAGAGATTCATGACTGGGCAACAAGCCAGTGTTCAGAACCAGGCTCCGTTCACAAATCTCCACGTCAACAAGTCAGAGGAAAATCAGCCAGAGAAAAGAAGTCAATCAACAGCCACACAAGGACAGGATGGTGGGGAGGGGGACAGAGAAATAAAGATATATGCGGATTTGGGTTGGATTCAATGGAGGCGGTGGATATATTTCAAAGTGAATATTTGGCAGTTTAGATGGAACACGGATTCCCTTTCCAAGAGAAGATGAAAATGGACAGGAGAGGATGAAAGGATAAAATGGCAGGCAGCAGGGAGGAAGAGAGAGCTGCTCAGGTATCTTAGCCTGGGGACACATGAGAAGACTTTAAAAATCCTAACAAATTTAAAAAAATGAATTGCAGCACACATCACACCACATGCATCAGAGCCATATATTCATACTAGATCCTTAAAAACACTACTGTCATCCCTCTGACTTTTAAAACATAACTGATATCAAGGCTTATTTTCTCACAGAATCTCACTGTTATCTCTTCATATGCACATTTTTCAAAAACATCCAACCTAAAACTCCATGGTTTAAAACAGCTAGACAATTAGAGATGCAGCTTTCAGCACTTGACTGTTTTTAATAGTGTATTTTCCATGGATAGTCAGCAAAGCTATCATGTTACGATGGCATAGTGTATTTTCAGTGCAAATATGGTGGCTATTATAGCAGCAAAACTTTGAGCATTCTAAAACATCAACAGTACTCTTAATTCTTAATGAACCCACAAGCTCCAGTCTATAATATGTAATTTTGGTGACATCTGTGGATACTAACTCAGATATTCTTTCTCTTTGTATAAATAATTGGGATGCAGAGGTCAAGAATATTCCTCTGAAGAGATCTTCACAAAAGTCTGTACAAAGATATTTCAAACACTGAAGCAGAAGCTTAATTTCAAGCTCAAGGCACAGCTTGAACTCAAGATTTCAAAAACACAATGGAGGACAATGAATGTGATATAACAAGTGACCTGTTACTCTTGTTGTTTATATTGTATTTTCCCAGAAATCAGCAACATTGACAAAACAGTACATAAAGTCAAAAGTCAATTAGAGGTTTAGAGCTGTTCAAAGCTCGACTTTGTTTCCTTCAACTGGAGCTTACTGAGTATACAACGCAGGACAAAACAGTACATTCCACTTGGCTGGGTTTAGAGCACCCCTGGAAATCAGGCCTTACCCAAAAACACCTGCTATTTATCGACCAAACAATTAAAGCCCATCCATGTTTCAATGACTAAACAATTAACACAGCACTTACAACCTGGTGGCAAACTAACAAGGCTATTTTGGATCATTCACCTCTCCATCAACCCTAATACCACTTTGGAACAATCCTATGTTTAAAAGTAACAACAAACCCATTTTCATTCCTCGTCTTTAGTCATCTAGAACAACAATCCAGTCTATAAAACAAAAGCATTTTTTTCCTTCATCTGAGAGGAACACAAACATTTTGTCAGATTACACCAGTTTCATCTGAAATTGACTCAACAAAGGAACTCTAGGAAACAAAAGTAGACATAGATGAGACCTCATATTTTGGCTCATTGCCTTTTCATTGCTTTCCTAACCCTAACCCTACCACCACCACCACCCACCCACCCCCCATGGCTCCATGAAGACCTGATAATGTTAAATGATGACCCTAAAAGGTCTATAGTTTAAGTGATAATGGATCTCAATTTCCTTTGGTACAGATTCATGGAACCAAACTACAGGTGTGAATAAAACAGATGCTTTCTTGCAACCACTGACAAAAGTATTTTCCTTTCCTGAGAGAAAGAAAGATTAACAGTTGCACAAGAGGTAGGAAAAACAGAAACGGAGATATATATTAAGATTTGGTATGAACTTGATGGATGGGGTGGATATATTTCAAACTAGCATGTTTGGCAATTCAGATGGAACACAGTTTCGCTTTCCAATAGAAGATGAAAATGGACAGGACAGAGAGCTTCCAATCAACACTTTCCCTCTAAAAGTCATGATGGTATTAAAGAACAGGCATAAATTTACCCAATAATCCCCTTTATATGTCACCACAACTGGAATGCACTCCCACTAGCGGTAGTGCCGAGGGTTTTAAATACAGGTGAAGGCAAGACCTCATATCTAAATAATAGTAATTTGTCATTGCATTCCAAGTTGAAAGATCCAGAAAAACCAAGTAAGGCAACCTTGACAGGAGACTGGTCTGTCATCTGCCGTGTCCAAGATCAAGAATGAACTGCCAAGCTCAACTTTTAAGCCAACATGAGCAAGTAGTCCTAGAAGTGCTCAGCGTAATGGAAACCTTGAACATCTACAGTTCCTTGACAACTGAGCATACTTTCTTTCTTTTTGCTGATGAAGACCATGTGAAATTGCCCCAAGCTTGAGATCAAGTGGAACATGAGAGGAGGTGTTTCAAAGGTCAAGAATAAATTGTTGAGTTTGAAATATATTAAGATTTTTCTCATCTGGTGCTTTTTGGTAGGACAAAGACACAGCAGCAATACTGTTTTCCTGAAGTTTAGACAACTAAAAGTAACTCTTTACAGTTTGGAGAAGATCAAAATTGATAATTGATAAGGGAGTGCTTTGATGTCAAAGTCACCTGAACATCCATCCAACCTCTTGTTTGTTGAACTATAATAATACTGCAATCAGAGAGGACAGACATTAGGTGGTTAAAAGCATTCCAATGAACAAACATTAACCTTATATGAGTCTTTCTAGAGGTCATGAACAAACAACATATTTTGTCGTTTAATTTGAAGGACTTGTTGCATGTGTGTGTGGGCATGGGATGGTCAGAGTGTAGGTAGTGTGTCTGTGTGGAGGCTGGGGGTGAGTGGGTTATGGCATCTTATTACAGAGGTCTGACACAGCGAGTCAAGCAGCAGTCAGACTGGCCATCAGCGCTGAGAGCCTCTTACCGTCGCTCACTTCTCAAGCCACCACCTCCAATCACACTGACGCTGTCCTTAGCTTACTGATTCTGCCTAATCAGGAGTGTGTTTGCCTAATCAGGAGTGCTTTTTTCTACTGACTCTTTCAATTGTAATGGTGCTGCCTCTCTCTCCTTTGGTTTCTTCATTTACATTTTGACACAGCTCTGGAAACGTCTATAAGGATCTCAGTCAAGCTGTCTAGTTTCTTTCTTGCCAGTGAATGTCATAGTTTCCCCTCTCAGTCAGGAACTCTAATAAAAAGTATTCAGAAAAACTTGATCTCTCTGTGAACTGATCACTCTTCAGCTCCTCTTGACCCTAGTCTTGATCCATTTTAGGATATTATAGCTGAATGGAGATAAGAAGATAAGAAATATGGGATAGAGAGGATTGGATAGGGGGATTTTAACAAACATACTTAGAGAATATGATAAATGAGCGGCACATTTTATACCTTTTCTACAGAACATTTGGAGGACGAAAGAAGAGACAGGCAGAATTGGGATGGCTTCAAACTCACCCTGAATTAATTTCCAAGCTGGCTGGATTTCAGCGCTTTCAGTGAGCCTCGTCGGCAGATCCACGCCATGTCACCTACGCTGAAAATCCTGGAGTCCGTGATAAAGGCAAATGAAAAGAGGTAATATAAAAAATCAACATAATCATGTGCATAATCACAACGTTGGCGCTATGCTCTCAGCTTGAGCTCATAACAGCGATATGAGATTGGAGTTTATTGCATTAATCATGTAAACGTTGCTCTTGTGATTAAAGCAGAACTGCTGTTTATTGCTTGTAATTGTATTCGGGTCGGGCTACGCTCCCAGGAATACCACACGCAGCATTAATATTTGATGAACTGACTCTGGATCAGGCGTGGGGAGCCGGTTCCCCTTTTATGTTGATCTGGGCCCGCGGTATTGGAGCTGACCTCAGAGCAGCCCTCATTTCTCTCCACAACACTTCACAGAAGCACATTTGAATATCCACGTCAAAATTGTTAGCTCGCAATATTCTTTTCATTTTTCCCTCTGTTTTTATCAGCAAATCCAATATGGGGCATGAAAGCATGTGTATGCATAAAGAATACCAGCCATATGATTGCTCAAGCAAGTGTGGGGGAAGGGAGAGGATGCAAAGTGCTGAGAAAGAACAAGAGAGGAGAAAACTGTCCTCTTTTTTTTTTTAAACTTCTAGAAGCTCTTAAAAGCAGCACTTTTATCATGTGATACTGCCGGGCTTTAAAAACAGAGCAGGGGATAGAAAGACAGAGGAGAGTCTGTCTTTGAAGGAGACAGACGTACTCTTCACCTTCTTCTCATGACCTCGCTTACCAAAACACAGACAGGCCTGAACACGCAGCAACAATTTTTTTTTCTTACTTGCTTGTCTTTTTTCCTCTTTCTCTCCTTGTAACTCTCTGACTGCCTTTCCTATTGATTCAAAGTGCAACACAAGCCTGCTTTACTGTGCTGGAAATGCTATATTGGAGGGAGTTGAGAAACCTCTCATAGATCCCTGTAAATGTTTTCAGGATATAAACTTCAAAAGGTTTGGATGGATCACTGCAGCTCAACGCATGTCTGAAACATCCGAGGGTCTCTGCCTCTCTCTGCTTTCATGTGACGTCAGATTTAGTCCATGCTGGAGGGGTGAAAAGCTTTGCTGAATAGATTTAAATGCTGGGTAAACATATGTAAAGGCTTAAGGAAAACTTCCTCCAGACGATCTGCCCGTGCAGGCATCCTTGGAAAATTTGACAAACCTTATGAAATCCATGTTTCATAAATGCAGTCAGACAGAAAAATGCCAGAGTCTTGCTGATTCACTCATATGTCACTGTTTTAACACACACAACATGTGTGACAAGTTAAACAAAAGGGAGAAAAATGCTGTTTATGCAATCTGTCATTGTAGGGAGTATTGACGGTTTGGTGATGCAATTATGCAGTACTCGCTGGACACGAAAGCTGAGTTGGTGTTTTTTTCTCCATGGAGCTCTGACCCGGAGGGCTCTGACAGCTCGGCTTTGGACTCCCTCCTCCTCCCTCTCATCTTCCCTCTTCCCTAGATATGTACTACAGCCTGTAGCTGCCCCCCCATTCCACCTTCCAAATCCACCACACACATAAAAACACCAAGCCTCCCTCTCATCGCTCTCCACAGTCACATGACTGCTCCTGATAGAGTTGATACCCCTAGAGATTGCTGATACATGTGGTAGATATGCACATTTTTTTCCACATTCTCAGTCTGGTTCACATGAGATGGATATATTGCACTTTCACATCTTGTGTGATTGATGAATTATACATAAGTTGTCTATGAATACTCAAATTTTCTTTTAATCACCTATTTAGCGCCGATAATCTGTAAATAGACATTAAATCGCATTCTAGGCCGTTACTGCAGCAGAAGTGTTTCCTCTTGGCCTACTTGTACAAACATCTGTTACTTTAATATTAATAGTTAATGAATGCTTTGTAACAATAATAATGTAGAGTTATAATTACATATGAGAATATCCTTACAGTAGTGTTAACACATTTAGAACATACCTAATCCAGCCTATAGGGGATATACACATTTGCAGTTGTTATCCATTAAAATAAATGCAAACTGTCATTTCAAACAGCTGATAAAAATCATTTGCTCTCATAGAATGACATGAGTTCTAGAGTTTAACAAAATAACATCTACAAATGTTTCATCTAAATCCAAAGCTGAATGTGAATTAATTGCTCATAAATATTGATCAGCAATTGACAGATTAAGTGCTTAAGATGAATGTTGTACGTATCTTAAATGTGGCCTTTTAGCGTGATTAGAGCTTTTATTTAATTAGCCATAATGTACATGTGTACAGGAGGTAGTCATTTACATAAGCACAATACTCACTTAAAACATGTTCTTATATGTGCTTATAACCACCCTTTATAGTGTGTTACAAAGAATGATTGATTAATTATACAAAGAATGACTGATGAATCATCATCATTTATATTGTTTATATTTGTATTAGATGTTGAATAGGAATCTTAATATTACATTAAGTGTAACAGATGCGCTTGATTTAATCAGATTGTAATGCAATGTTTACAGTCCGAGCAGCTGTAATCATTTTTAATGATTCTAGGTTTTATCAGAAAGTCTGTCAGCAAACAGCTTGTTAAATTTATATATAATATCAAGTACACAAATCCATCTCTACCAGCACCCAAAAGCCTTTATCAGTTTGTCTCCTGATGCTGTGAAATTGTTTAACAGTGTTGTGTATGTGTGTGTGTTTACATTATCAACTGTAGAAAGCACTGCAGAGAGGTGGAAGGAGGGAAGGAAGGATGCAGGGGAGGGAGGAGGGGTGCAGGGTTGAAAGCAGCTCAGAAGATTCCTCAACAATGAGAAACAGATGATCGTGTTCTTTTGGTTACGCTGTCTGTGTGCACGTGTGTGTGTGAGCTAGTGTGTGTTTTCTCAAAACTTTATTGCTAACACATTTGGATGATCGTAGCTGTGGTCTGCTGTACTTTGGCAGAGCAGTGACACAATACTCCAAAGGTTTTCCTCCTCACAGTCAGATTTGTTTTTCAAACCTTCCCCTCTCTCCTTCTCTTCGCCCTTCTGTCCTTCCATCCGTCCTTCCCTCTCTTTCCTTGCTCGGCCCTGCAGCGGGTTGCACAGAGGTGAGCGTGTGTGGGATGGCATTGCTGTGGGACTGACAGGGAAGCAACAATTTTCTCCGGCCAGTAAAACCAGCTCACGGTTGTCAAGAGTGGTGCCGAATGTTATGAAACAATATCTTGGCAGGCTGTTTTCTATCCCACCCACTGCTGAGAAGCAAGAAGTCATAGTCTATAAACCACACATCCAGAGATGATGACATCCCTGGCTCTTATTAATGCCGTTAGCTTAGTTAGGAGTTTGTTTTTAGCTCCAGTTTACAACCTCCTGCTCCTCTACAAGCTTGCTGAAGGCTTATTTTTGTCAGGTTTGGATAATTTTTCTGTTAGATCACTAAAACAGAAAAGACTGAAGCGAAAGCCAAAAGCCACTGTGTGTTGAACATTTACCTCATACATCATTTTGAAAATAATTTTGATTGTGTGGTATAATAGCTGATATAATACAGCTGTAGGGAAAAACAGCTATCATAATTCAAATTGTTTAATTCTGTTTGTTGCTTTGATTTAGTTTGAAATGTGACTTGTAGCACAAAGAGTCTCAACCAAAAACAAAGAGCACATGCTTCATTTGTTCTCATGGAGTCAGTACAATGGCACCTCATGGGTTGACATTATTGCAGTCCTAGAATAATAAGCACCACATGATTCACCAATGTGTTCAGAAGAAGAAAAGACCACCATAGTACCTCCATATACTGTCTGTGGTTATCATAATAAATGCTCACAGTGTCACAATATTTCATTTTTCTCGTACAAGCGTGTGTGATCACAATTATGCCAAAAAACCTAAAGGCAGGGACACACGTTGCTATTTTTGGGCCGACAATAGGTCTGATTTGGGCGTCACGACTGATCAGACCGAACTGTATGAAGTTTGTTCCACTCTTTAACGGTTGGGACATGGAGTGTGTAGTGTTTCAAAATTCAAATACTTTTCCTTCTACACAAGTCACGGCTCGTTGTTCTCAGTCAGCTACAGCTCTGTTGAAGCACAGCTGCCTCTTATGGAGTTCATTCACCTTCAGCTAAGCCTGCAGAGTTTATTTTATAGTTCTGTTTGTTCACATATTTCTATGAGTCATTTCATCTATATTTAGTGTTTTCAATGTCCATTTTGGTTTAAAAACGTGAGAATATGTGTCCTGTGGGATATCGGGCCGTCTGTGGTCCAGCATCTTTGATCATTTTTCTCTTCCTGTAAAACAGGAAAACATTTTGATGACTCACCTGGAACTCAGATTTGGAATCTGATTTGATTGGAAATTAATCTAGTCAAATCAGATTTGGAGTGACTGTCTAACCCCACCCATCATGTGAAACCACACTGTTGTGGGTAGCTAACACAGGAATACCATAGGAGGAGGTGTGTGTAGGTTGTCATGTATGTGGTGTGCTGCGACGGCTCTCTGCGGATGTTTGTGGTGAGAAGAGCAGGGTGCACCAAAAGTTCAAATTTGTTGAACTCTCACCTAAGCTACGATGACAAATTGCAAATTGTCTGACAAGGTCAGAGCAGGTAAAAAAAGACATTGGCTTGGTAAAATATCAGCATGAAAATGCAGGTACCAGTTCATCTCCGATATCCAGCCAGAAACTTTGAAAATATTAGGAATTCTAAACAGAGTTTGGTGTGTTTGTTACAGTGACAGCACTTCCTGCTACAGAAACCAGGGATCTGGTTTCTGTAGCGTCCTGTACCTATTTACCTCTGATGCCAGGCAAGTTACATAGTGCCGCTTTAAAGCATTTGATTTAAAATAAAGTCCCTCCAAGTTCTGTTTCACTGTCACTTAAAAGTCTGTTCCCATCTCTACTTGTTAATACTCGTCACTCATAAACCTAATCACAGCTAGCAGGAAAAATATTTTAGGGAGTGTCACACACCAACGATCTCTGCCACGTTTGTCCGTGAGTTATTCAACCAACGGAAACAATATTCCATCCACCTGATTTATACTGTATACATGCTTGAGTTTGCCTTTACAACAACATAAATGAAAACTGTGGTTTAACTCAATGCGAGCAGTCCCCAAAAGTAAAGAATGAATTTTTATTAATGATGGTGATGCCATGTGCCTATTTCTATATCAGGGGTGAACTGGTTGTTTTTGAGGTCAAGGAAAAATCTTTGTGACAAGTCGCTTAGTAATTCTTTGATACAACTGTGCTTGATTCAATAGTGAGCATGTAAACATACAGGCTTGCCTTTACTTGAGAAGGAATTCCTGCTCTCTCTCTTTCATTGTATTTTTTGCACTCATCCTCACTCACTCACTCTCTCTCCTTCTCTCTAACACACACACACACACACACACACACATATAGAGTTGCATCAGACACCCATAAATATCACTCTGCCACAGAATGATGTATGAGCCTTTGACTTGTCAGTGTGCCATCTTGAACTAGAAAGACCGTAATACACACTCACACATATACCCATTCATCTCTGACCCTCCACCCATCCCATAAGGCTCATACACACACATGCACACACGCACACACACACACACACACACTGAGGTAGACATGTTTCATCAAACCGGCGAACAACACGCCTGTCCTGCCCTTGGCCAGCCCCACGGCAGCCTGGGAAATGGAGTGTGCTGGCTTGCAGTGACCTCTGCACCGGCAGCAAGCTGAGAACCACGTCTGTGGACTAACACCTCTGACTGGGGAAGTGTGTGTGTGTGTGTGTGTGTGGAGTGTATGAAAGTAATAAAAAATACTCACATGCACAGATATGCACATAAACAGATATTTTTGTAGCCTATGTCTAGTGGCAGCCTGTGTAGAAGAAGATATATAAATATACTGGGAGAGACAGGTGCAGGTATACACACGCACACAGAGGTAGGGCAGTTATTGGTGACCGGGCCCCTGAGGCGAAGGTCCACAGATGTGGTTGGAGATTGTTTCCTTCTTTTGTTGAATCTGCAGGGCTTTAATTGGCTGCTGCTCTATCTGACCCCTGACCTTTTAGCACAAATGACCACAGCACCTGAGACAAAGAGAGATTTCCCATCAGGTATTGTTTAGCAAATGGATTCCATGGACTGATTTATGTTGTTGGATCAATGAGGAGGCCACAGGGGGAAAAAATAATTTCACATCCACTGACATATTGGGATTTGTGTGGTATTTTGCAGCAATATTTATTGTTTTATTCCCCCTCATAAGTGCTGTATGTCTCATAGGCAGAATAAGAATGGAATTAGACCAAAATATATGGGACTGATATCAGCCTTTTATTAACATGAGAAATGATTGTTGTGGTTTGTCCCTGATGAGGAAATAAAATAAAAAAATAAATAGATTTGTTTATATGCAGTATATTCTGTCTATATTGAATTGATTGTGGCTATTAGAAGTCCTTTACCAGAAATGATTCAGATACATTTTGATTCCATGTGATGACATATAAAATTAAAAATGTATAATATAATAATAATAATACTTCACATTAAAACACTTAAAGTCACTAAACGCTACCAGATAAACTGTATGTTATAAGTTTTTGTGGTGATGTTGTAGGAATATTTTACGGGGCTGTGTTAAGTGAATTAGCAAGTGTTAGCTTGCTAACACACTAAACTAAGATGGCGACAATGGTAAATGTTTTGCGTCCTTCATAGCAGCATGTTAGCGTTGTTGTCGTGTGTATGCTAGCATGCTGATGTTAGCCTCACAGAGGCTTATGGCTGTACATCTGTATTCCACACACTGCCTGCATTTTTAAGCAGTCCTGTTAAAGTCTAGAACACATCCCCCTTCTGCTTTAATGACAGATAATCACTAACAAATGCCATGTTACAGCAAACTCACTGATCGATTTTGTACGCATATGGAAATTGAGCAGTTTAACTAAGTCATCTAAGGAAATAAAACACTAATAATATGATGATATACTGTATATGACAAAAAATAATGACCAAATTCTCAGATATACAGTATGTAGTTGAACATGTTTTGTCCTGTTGGTTTTTCCGTCCTGTTAGGAATACTTGGATACCCTGGGGGTAACCCTTTATGCTGTCCTGAACTTTGGCATGAAAACAGTGACATTTAAAAATAATGAATATTGGCTCAACATGTCCTGCCACTGGCAGCTCTCCTCTGAAAATACTGACATTGATGTGTGCCTTGAAAAACCCATGTCAAAGCCTGGTTTAGACCCTGTGTGACTGGTAGCGTTATTTTATTCATGATATGAGAGAATCAGTGTGGTGCATAATGCTTTTTAAGCTATTCACACAGAGAAAAGAGATGGAGAGGAAATTGGGTGAACTGCATGAAACAGAGACACTGAGATAGAGAGGGGTGAGAAAGAGTGGGAGTGAGAGACAATGAAATAGAGAGGAGGAAATGAGAGAGAGAGAGGAGAGAGAGAATGAATATACTGGATTTATGCAGGAAACAATGAGGCCACCTCTCTCCGGTAGAGCACCAAAGAGGAAGTGAGAGTGAGGGCACTTCCTGTTAAAGTGTGCCCAGCACTTTCATAACCCCCCTACAAACAAAAACACAAACCAAACACAATATTAAATAGTGATGAACAACACGATCCTAGAGATGGAGCAGCACCTTCAGTGCAGTTATGTTTAGGTGATATTCAGTGATTAACTAAACATAGTTACTGCCAAAGCAGGAACTTTCAGACTTTCTCGCTATGACAGCTTGTGGAAGAAGTGACAGACTAATGGAAAAAAAATCACCTCCTGCCTGCATGTTCTTTTCAGTTAAGCTGCTATAGTCACAGCTCAAAAACAGCTCATTCTCGTAAATTTTGTACAGTAAATTGGTCTTTGCTCATAACATGTACAAATGAGGAGAAAGTACCACAAATGCACATTCTGACCCTTTAAAGGACATTTAAGTCTAAAAGACAGATATTTAATGAGCAGAATAAGAGCTATAATTGTGCTGAATGAAAGAAGCCATGCATTAGTCATAGATACGGCTGTTTTAGGTAGTTAACAAATGCCAAACACAATCACCAGACAAAAATCCCCAAAGAAAAACTTTAAAAACCCTTTATCATCCCATAAACTTTACATAAACCACTTAAAATATGGTTCGTCAGGCATAAAGTGAGTAACTAAAGGGTGTAAAACTACTGAATTAGGTCCTCAAAAGACCACAGTGGAGCCCTAAATGCAGCTCAGTGTGTGACAGATTTAGGCTGTTTATTAGTAAGGTTTATTTTAAGTGGCATTTCCTCTGTTCTGGCAAATTAAGGGGAATTTAAGGTATTAAATAAAGAGGCTGAATTAAGCCAAAGCCAACAGGGCTGGGCTAGAAGCAACAGGCTTTATAGCAGACATGGTTTTAATTTTGAGGAACTGTGGCAATAACAAATGCCATTAGAGAAGACAGGGGTTGTCAGTGTGAACCATGGTGTCAAATTGTTCAAGGTAATTTCACCCACTCAGATCAATGTTCAACAGAATGATGAATTGATGTTTAACTGGAGTCTGCAGCCGTAGCAGCTCTATCAGGCTGTACTTTTCCAAAAGCAATTTGTTGTACGATTTTATCTCAATAATGACTAAAATGAGATTAAAGTCTTGCAGAAATATTATTAAGACATTATTTAATTTAGTTTAAAATACACTGCCTGTTTTTTTTGTTTTTTTTTAAAGAAAAAGCTATAAAATATTAAATCTTGTAAGACCAATACATATACTGTTAGTTTAGTGGTACTAACTTTCCTCTGTAGTGTAGGCGGGACGTCCCCTTGTCTTTGCTGCCACTTTTTTTGATAACAGTGCTGATAAAAATTTGCATAGTGGAAACATGTATGCTGCCTAAGAAGCAGTATTACTGAGTAGCTGCAGTTTGAAGTTTTTTTTGTGTGTCTTTTTGAGTTTAGTCTGTCGCCACTGTGTCTGTACAGTCTCTGTCATGTGCCTTAGATAGCAAATTACTAAATTAAGGTTTACAGTTTTTGTATTTAGGGGCCTTCCTGTTTTCTCTGTACCTAAAAATATGTAACCTTTTACATTTTCTAGTGAGAAACATGTATATAATTATCTTGATGAATTTTCATGTATGTATATGTGTCATACATGCATATATGTTTGGTATTCTGTATTTGCAGATGTTGAAATCTGATCACAACATCTTATTTCAAGAAAAACTCTCTAAGTGACCATGAGGACTTCTTTAATTTCTGTGGTGAAATCTATTTTAAGCCGATGTGACCCTCTTCACAGAATAGACTTCATGTTTCCTGTCATTTACCATTACTCACATGTCTCCCCCCTTTCAGTCCCATATTCTCATCTCAGCTTACTCAGTTTGTCCTTGATGTCTCCTCACCCCAAACTCACCCACTCACCCTTTGGCCCCCTGCTCTCCCCTCCATAACCTGCCTCCTGCCCCCCTCTCAGGTGATGATTACCTATCGATCACCAGTTCACACAATCGTTTGGTCAATGCTCTAATTGCGTTTTCTCTCTGTGTGGGCTACACAGGGAGGGGATCGATCATCAGCTAATGAGAGATGTTGGGCGGGGAGGATAGAGGTAAAAAGCCAGTTGTTCTAAAAAAGAGCGTGCTATATATGAGCTCTAACCCTCCTCCTCCTCTATTAAATGGTCTCATTGCTATCATTCCTGCATCTCAGCTTCATTATAGCCCACACAGTATTGATGTAAAGTCAGACCTATCAATATCCACACACACACGTGAGGATTTATGTGGATGGACCATGCTGCTTTGTTGTGAAAAAGTTGATGAAGCCTTGAAGTGAGTTACACCTACATTTCAAATCCAACTATGATTTTCTATCCTTGTTGTTGGTCAAAAACTTGACTTTAAATTTCTTATTTATGCTTTTTATTATTGGAAGTAGGGAAACAAATGTTTTTGGGAGTATATATGAAATGCATCTTAAGCCATCAAGTGTCTGAGTGGGCAGATCACTGTATGTGTTTGATTGACATCAGAGCCATCAGGTGCATAGACACACATTGTAAACAAATTTATGCTGGTTGCTGTAGCTTACAAGCTTTTTAGCAGTGATACTTTTGTTTGGATGTTTGTTTGGTAGCTCGTGCATCACGCCAAGGTGCATGAAAACATATGTATACGCCTTCATTTGTGGAAAATGAGGTGACACTACCTATGAAGCTAATGTAGTTTGTACTTTTTTGATGTTTGCATGTTTTGTGATATGTGGCTGCTTCTATCTGGCCAGTGTCGTCATCAGCCCACAAACTGTGATAGTTCTGCTTTATTTAGATACTGTATGGATTCAATAAAATGATTTGATTGGCTGTATGCAGAAAAAATTCTCTGTTTACAAAGACAAAGAACCAAGGGGGTTTTGATAGTGTTTTTAATGTGAGGGCCAGAGCTACTGTCATAGAACTAGCAAATGTAGAAAATATGTACATAAAACCCCCTCTTTGTTACTTCTTGAAGAGTCATGTAACACAAGCAGAAAATCTATAACCACATCCAAACGTGATGTTACCATGTACTGACACACACTGGAGTACACCTCAGCATACGCCTCTTATCAGCTAACTCCAGGATTTTTTAACTTGGGCCTTATTTTCGACTCTTTTGGGGTGTAAATTATTGATAAGTTTGTTTGTGTTATTGTGTGACTTTAAGTGGTTGAAAACATATTCAGATCCTTTATTTAACCAATCAAGGAAGTAGTGGATTAGCAACTCCTCTGGTAATGATAAAACAGCTGTTTCTGGTATTTTGAGGCAGACAAATGCACTGTTTGATTACATTGCAGTAGCTGTTTAGCTGTTCCATCAACACTGTTCTTGCTTAATACTGAAACTGATAACATATTCCCTATCAATCATTTGCACCCAAAAACATGGGAAAATAAGGGCAAGGTTCAACAATACCAGTTATCCTTTCATTTGTTTCCTGTATAGGATATGATTTAATCTGCAGAGTAGATGTGTGTAGCAGAAAAAAAACATGAAATTTGATTTCAGCTGGACTTAGGACAGGTTTAGTTTTTTTTTTTTTCCTTATTGTAATACATACAAAACATATCATATCTGCTATATGTTGAAAGAGTTTTAACAAGGCTTTAGCAGTTTTGATTTGGTTGAATGAGTGTAGTATCTTCATCCTGGCAGTTGTGCGTGTAGGTGTATTGCCAGTTTTGTATCCTGGCAACAAACTGACATGTGATCACTACAACGTATCCCTCCACCACAGCTCATCAGGAAAGACACAGTTTTGGGAAACACAAAGAGAGAACTTTGTTTCAAAAAGACTGTATCTTCGGAAGGTAACTGAGACTACTGAAGCCTCATATTAGGTTCAGAAATAGATCACTTCAGAGAATTTATTGTACATGTGGTATTTGATCTTTGTACAACAAAAAGCTTTGAAATGATCCTTCAAAGATAAGTATTAGTGTGGCTGTTTGTGTTTTTATATACCTCTTACATGATACATGAAGTACGCAACCACAGTGACGAAAGTAAAATGCTTTTCCTCTACTTTCATAGTCTCATCTGTCTCAGCCTCATCCTGTCCTTTTCCTGTTCCCCCTTTCACTTTCTCTACCTCTTTTCCTCTCCGGCCGCTGCTTTCAGTGAGTGAGTGGGCTGAATATTGATTTTTACTGTTGAACTTGCGTGGCTCTCTTCCCTCTCTCTCTCTCCCGCTCTCCCTTTCGCCCCCACAGACACAAACTGACGGAGAAGTTGATTAGGAGCAGCTCTAAATATATCCTCCACCTCCTCCACCACCTCCTCCTCCTCCTCCTCTTCTTCTTCTTCTTCTTCCTCTTCCTCTCTTTCCTCTCCCGCTCGCTCCCTCACCCACTCGCTCTCCCACACCGGTTCAATCGCTCATTCTCCGCATTTTCTCCCGCCCGACTCGCCTGGACGCTGCTCTGCCAAGCGCTTTCTCTTCCTCTCTCCATTTCCTTTCCACTCACTCTGAGCATATCATTTGTCAACCCCCCCCCACAAAAAAAAAGGAAAAAAAAGGAGAGAGAGATAGAGAGACACAGACAATATTTCCAGGTTTGGCTTATAATCATATGATAATTTGACAAATCCAGGAATGATGGGTAAAATTCTCAGAGTGATGTCCATTTGCTGAATCTTGGAGGAATGAACATAACATTTGCAGGGGGTGGGTTAGATACTAGTCAGTTGGAAACATCACACACCTGCGCACATACCAACACACACACACACACACACACACACAAGCACACTCACACATACTGTTCTTACATACATAAAGCCCTCTGGCAAACGTTCTGCTGTTTCTTTTCTGCTTGACTCACCTGCACTTCACCTGAATGAACCCTGGACACTCACATATGCATGCAAGACTATGTGCATATGGGCAATGAAACATGCATTAGGTTTATTCTCATTAGGTTTCACTGTGAAGTTATGTGTGCAAAGTTTATTGTGTTATGTTCTTAAAATAATGTAAAGAGAGGAGAAGGTTAACGGTGCTACATGTAAGTTTCTGCTATCGCTGCATAGCCAACATTAGCATTAACAGTTGTTTCTTACCAAGAGCTTCGACCATTGTTATTATTAAAAGGCATATTTGACTGAGGGCAGACTGGACACTACAGTGACTCTGGTTAGCATGCTAACTTAAGTAAAAGAAAAGAAGTGATAGAAATAGTAGCAATGCATGCATTAACATTGGCATTGCTTTCCACCGCTGGGCACAGCTGAGAGAAATATCTGGTTACATACTCCTCACCAGGTTGTAGCTAAATTTGTCTGTCTGCTGTTTGTGGATAGGCAGCACAAAGAAGATTTTTAGGGATTTTTCAAAACACCCGTCTGCTACGTGGTAACTAACTAAGAGGTAACCAGGGAGTAACGTGATGGGCTGTAAAATCAAAACAATGAGCGTTTGAAGGTTTTTTTTTCCTATATTGTATGTGTTTGTATATCCTATTAGTAGATTATAATGAAAAGAACAGAAATAATGAGTACAACACATACAGTGCACTGAAAAAGGATAGATTCCCCGTGTGTGTGTCACAGCACAGCAGTCATCCTGGTGTAAATGAAGATTAGTAGTTGAGATGATGGTAGGGACATACAGGGTCCAGATGGGAGAGGGAGCCACTCTGTTTACTCTGCATCTATGTCGTCCATCCCTGGAAGTAAACACACTGCACGAAGGCCTTCTGCAATTTAGCAGCACACTGATTGCAGCACGGGACAAACAAACAAACAAGCTCACTGGTCCATTCTCCTGGGCACACATGCCACTTTGCGTCCCCCGATTGAAATCTCATTTGCCTTCTCCTGGTTTTGCTGAACGCTGAGGCTGATGTGGAGCCGAGCAGCCAACCACTCCGCTCATTGTTCGAAAGGGGGGAGTTTCTCATAAACGGAGCATTTTTCAGACAATGAGCATGTGGGCGTATGGCTTTAGGCATATTTGACAGGATCAAATGACTTACACAGAAAAGAAAATTCTGTCGTTTACGAAATAATCCTCCCATACTTATTTCATCCACATCCTCTGCTTATTTTTTCTTTTCCTCTCATCTCCAACCCCCCCCCCCCCTTCTTTAAATGGATTGAGGTAAAATGGGAATCTGTATTCAGTGGGTGGTTTTAAGATACACTGACTGTTTAGATTTGAAATGCACATCACATATGCATGATGACATAAACCTCAAGGCTTGTCCTCAGATCTGCCTGATTTTGTCAAATAAAGAAGCTGGGGGGAAATACAAGGTGTTTATCATGCTGATATTGTTTTGGCTCTGTCTGTGCACATGTGGCTTATGATGAGTACATGTGTGCAAATGTGTGTACCTGAGTGTGTGCTCCTGCGTATGTGCCAGTTAAAGAGTCCGAGGGTTTTTAATCCTTTGCTGAATAATGAGATCAGTGAGTTCAAACAGGCAGTGACAGTGCAGGGTGTGTGTTCGCACAGAGGCAGCTGACTGTAGTCATTTGCATACCCACTTCACAGAACTACATGAGTGTGAATGTTGGTTTGTACCTGGCTTTTGCACTTTTCTCTCACTTTTCCTGACTCACCACACAACATCGGTTTGCCCCTTTTTCTGTCTTCAGGCGTAGCTTCATTGGTGAACATGTGACCTTAAATATCTAAATAACTCCTGTTTACTACACTTATTTATGCTGTGTACTTACGCTACTTTCATTGTACCATGGCCACTGAGAATTTTCAATTCTGAAGCCTCGGTATACTAAGATAACTCTTAAGGGCATCATCTGGGGTTTTTTTTTTTCAGGCTTCCATAACCTGCCTCCAGAGCTACACAAGATATTGTGCAACTGCTTTCATAGGCTGAGTAGTATTTGCATGATGAGTGTTTTGAGCTTGATGTATAAAATTGGTGAAATTTCGCTTTCATTTTAGACACCAGATATGTTTCTGAGCACAAATGATTAGGCACAGAAATGACTTGGTTAGGTTTAGAAACAGATTGTGGTCTTGGGTTAAATAAGTACTTCCTGAGGGGTACAGGACCTTTGTCATCATGGTTATAATAACAAACGCATGGTACATGCCGCAAAACAATATTGACAGTTATTTTTAAAATCATTTTTAAAATCGGCCTCTCACATAAATGCACAGCAGTTTCCTGTGTGAAAAGCCCTTTTTTCTTTTTTCTTTTTATCAACCCATCTATCACCACCAGTGTCTTCCTAATGTGGGCTCTGCATAGTGTCACATGACTTCCACGAGGGCTCACCAAGCAGTAAAACATCTGACCACAACAGATCTAGAAATAAACAGAAACTAGGTAGTGTAGTTAGCTGAAGCACCTTCTAATGAAACTCAAAGTTAACCAAAAGAAAGTTAACACATCACATTGCTTGACAGTTGGTTCAACGTGTACTGTAGCTCCAACGATGAAAACAAAGTTTGATATAAAGAGAAACCAGTTGTAAAGATGATAATTAAAACCTTAAAGTTAATTGTCTCACCATCTTATTCTGTCATGCAGACAGGTGTATGTATGCATTGCTAACTTGTACAGACGCACCAACACCTACTCCAGACGTCAGGCTTGCCAACGTGATTATTATGCAGAAATTAGAACTGTGCAGAGGAGAGCTAAACTTGGTTTGATCTCGCCAATGTACATGCGTTTGTGCGAACGTTCGTGTCTATATGAGCGCAAGAGACAGAAATAGAGACAGAGGAAGAGGAGAGAGATGCTGTCAACTCTCTCCATCCTCCTCCTCCTCCTCAGTGAAGCAGATGTCCAATTGAGTCTATTTAAAGCCGGTGCAGTATGGCTGCTGATGCTGAGAGTGCCGGGCTGTAGCTTTGCATTACTGTTATGTCTTACCTACAGTGTGCTCAACTCAGAGTTCAAATTCTGTGTTTGCTTCCACGCGAACTGGTATTGCCGCTCTGCAGGAACATCAGCTGGAAATTACCTGAAAGCTCATTACTGCAGAGAACCTTACAACCCCAATTTTTGGGATTTTTCAAAACGCTTTAACTTTAGGTGATGGATCTCATCATCATCCTCTGGTTGCACACACCCAGTAACAGCTTGAAAAGCAAAAACTCTACATGATCAAACTAAAAAAAAAAAAAAAGGCAGAGTTTTGTCTTACGTTCAGAGGTCATTTTTCTAGCTAACTCTAAAGTTAAATTGCAGCAGTGTCCTGTCTGTTATCTTTTAGTGCACGAGCAATGACTAATATCATAACCCTGAAAATAACAAACCACAGGTGCTGTAACTCCAATGGCTTTGGCAGAGACTTTCATCCCCACTCTCTTCTGTTGTCCCAGACAATTATCTGAAACAGACACAGTTCTGACACTCTCTTCTTTTTTCTCTCCCCACCTCCATCGGGGCTCATCTGTTTTTTCCCAATGAGCAAATAGATGGGAGCTCAGAATAGGTGGGACTTGGCTGAGGTCTTGTCATTCTTCGCCAGGAATGACGCATCTGCTGCCATATCGAGGGGGAGGGGAAAAAGAAAATAGAGAGAAAAAAAAAGCAGTTATCAACAGGATGTGGTGGTGTCACACAGGAAGTCAGCGCTGACAGGGGTTTGCAGACAGCAAGTTTCTCTGCAGGGCTGTGATGATAACTGCATCACACTTCACATCACACACAGCCAACAGTTGTGTTTGAAGCTGTGAAATATTTCACATTATTGGAACAATTTAATATCTATTCACTGAGTAACTGTAGGTAAATCCTCAAAAGTTAGACTTTTCTCTTTTTGGAGTTTGTGGGATGATAATTTCATTTGTTCTCAATGCAAAACAACTTGTCTTAATAAGTGCAGTATTCTCTCAGTGATTTCAAAAAATGTTTGTAGACTCTGTTCCTTATAGCATATTTATAATGAGGGAAGATGGGTAAATGAGTTGCCTAGGTGGGGTTTACCCTCCTCTACTGTACATCCCTGCATTTCCAGCAGCAGCCTGCCTGTGAAAGAGGGACCAGAGGAAGATCGGAGACGCGTCTGCAGAGCGCAGACTTCGTACAGGAGGGGGCGGAGGGAGTGAGCGAGCGAGCGAGCGAGCGAGAGAGAGAGAGAGAGAGAGAGAGAGAGAGAGAGAGAGAGAGAGAGAGAGAGAGAGAGAGAGAGCTGTGACAGCGCTCATCACCCACTGAACAACCAGGACGGGTTGCATCCGAGCAATCGCTGTCATTCGCAGACGGAGTTTACAGCCTTTGCGCCGCTTTTTCTTTCGATCTTTTTCTGCCGCACCCCCTCCCTCTCCCGGTGCTGCCCAGCCAGTCGACCATGGTTTCTATAATTTCAGACCTGGACCCCCTGAAAAGCTGGAACGTGTTAAGGTAAGCGTCCGGTCAGTTTCTCCACAGCCTTTCGCCATTGTGAACGGGTTGATAGCAGAGAGGGGATAGAGACAGAGGTACGGGTGTTTTGTTTTATTTTTGTTTTTTTTTTCTTGGAGAAAATAAGGGTGGAACGCGGCGCAGGCGGGAGGTCGCCGCCCTCTGAGCTCTGGTTCTGGCGCTACGGTGCGTAATTACGCACTGTTTGCGCCGTTTGGCTACAATCTGCGCCGAGTACAGCGCTCTCGCTACTTTCTGAGCTCCTCTCCCTCTTCTCCTCTGCTCTGTCATGAGTCTGACGCATGCAAGCTGCTCTGTGTCCGCGTACATCTCGTTAACCCCCCGACGCTGTCCCCTCGCAGCGCTTCACCACCACCACCTCCAAACTTCGTCCATTCCAGAGTAGAAGTAAGAATAACACTCGTTTGTCATCATCACCCCCCTCCCTCTCCCCCTCCCACCTTCTTTACCATCCACCCCCCACCCCCCACTTCCACCCCACCCACCCCCATGCTGATTTGGTCCCTCCAAATGTTGACGAGCCTCATGCGCTGCCAGAAAAACAAACAAAAAAAAAAAGTACACCCCCTCCAGGAATTTATCTTGAAACATTTACTCATGGCTGATTGCCTGCAACAGAGCGCTTTTAGAGAACATTAAATTTTATCTCCCGAGCTGCAAAACATGTTTTCAGCGCCGCTCCAGCAACACAGCCATTTATTTCTTGGCAGGACGAGGTGGCCCCCCGATGCACAATTTGATTCACTGAGCCTCCCGTGAGGTCAAAGGTGAAACTTTTCCAGCTCACCTAGTCTTGAGTGAGCACTGTCTCCTTTTTGTCAAACAGCTATTAGACTCATAGGCAGGACATGAGGCTCTATCTCGGACCTGCAAATCACTATGAATACATTCACTGTCATTAAGCATCTCAGCAGAAAAGCCTATGAATTTAAAAGCTGGAATTTAAAAGGCCTTGTCCCTGAATATTTCAGCCATTTGATAAATAAGTCATTATTCCCTCGACAGACTCAGCGGCGGGGACTATCGCAAATTCTATTTTAGAAACGGAGAGAGGAGACAGAACCCTCAAGACCCTCAAATTATTCTTTTAATACTGCCTCTCCCCTCTTTTATCATTTTTATCCCTCCGCTGCCCTCCATCCCACCATCATTATCCACAAATCCAAAATAGAAAATGAGTGGAGTAATGTAGAGCAGGCATATTTCAGTGAACTGCTGATGGACGAAGGGGGGGGGGCTAAATGATGTCATCTCCAAACAGGCAGTGATGACCATCCAGAGAAATAGGGCGTGCAGCTGACCCCACACACACACATAGACACACACACACACACTCATAAATAACTGCAGTAGAGACTTTCTCTCTGGACACACTCTCATCCTCTCCTCTCGGTCTATTTGCTTAACGGGGACAGATCTCCTGGTAGCATTAAAAAATGTCACTTTTGGCTAATTTTAGCACAGATAATGACTTAATAATCGCCATGTTTGCTCGACAAGTGAAAGGTCAAAGGTCAAAAGTGAGGATTTAAGTTTCAGATCTATAGATATTATGCAAACTTTGACACAGGAAATCCAGGGAGGTTTTCGCCGTCGCTTCTTTACAGCGGAGTCGGATCAGCTGTTAGGAAAGAAGGCAGCAAACGAAAAGTGAGAAAACAAAGTGAGGAAGGAGAGAAAGTGGAGACAGAGAGGTATTTACCTCCCCCTTGTCTCTCTCATCTTCTCTTTATTAAACCTTTGTTCTTCCAGATTAGAGGCAGGAGCAGCTGTCCCTCTCCAAAGACGGCGCATCTTAATAAAGACCAGCTTACCGCCGGCCCGTCGCTCACACTCTCTTGGGGTCACACACACACACACACACACACACACACACACACATACACACACACTTTAACTGACTCGCTCACTCATTCCCTCACACACAAATAAACGAGCACTCACGCCCACAAATGCTCTTCTCAATCGTCTATGATAATGAAGCACCTCGGCTGCATTTCTCTGCGTCGTTTTCTCCCTAATGAGACTCACCTCCGTCACGCTCAGACACACACACACTTAGAGACTCGTATCATAAACACAGCATTAACAAGAAAGTGTGTGTGTGTGTGTGCTGCTGTTGTCATTTATGTCAAGCGCCTGGAGCGGCTGAACAAAGGGAAGCGAAAAGGAGCACAAACACTTATATATCGTTTTCTAAATTTTAACACACGATGACGCAGCTGGAACCTGAATTTTCAGCGTTATGGTTGAACAACAGCGACGACTGAGTGATACGGTGGAACTGCAGGGTTGTTTTTTTTTTGCTTTTTTGCTAATTGATTCTTGTTATTAAAAACAAACAAAAAAAGATATCAAATCACAAAGATTTCAAAGCAAGGAAAACTTTAAAGCAAACTATCGATGCAGATGAAAGATGAGACCCTACTGCTGTAGCACAATTAGGCAGCATGATATGCGTATTAGCACAATTAGCTGATTAATGCAGCTCTGTGGAATTTGATTTAGTTTAAATGCAATAAGGAGTTAAAGCAAGTGTTATCTGATCAGCAGCAGGGTGTATCTTCTCCTCTGCAATCTTTATTTCTGTTATATATTGTATCAGTCTACACACGCGCGCACACACACATATACATATAAACACACACTTATTTCCAGAGAGAGCGCAGTGGATGGATGATAGAAATCTGTCCTTGCCTCTCATGATGCACATCACATATCTGAAGTGCAGTTCAGTTATTCCATAATGAGAAACAGCATGCATATTAATTCCATCTGATTACATCCAGCTACCACACACACACATGCACACACACTCTCACGCGGCAAAGACGAGGTGTGCTCTGTATTCAATTAGGGAGGGGAGAGAGGAGAGCTCAGGGTTTTTTTTGTTTTTTTTTAATTCTATTAACGTCTGGTTTGCAGATACAAAGACAGGAAGTTAAAGATGAGGGAAATCAGCCAAAACTAGAGGTTAAGTTTGGAAATAAGTGAAAAATTCTTACCCCTAACGTGAAAATGAGTGCTCATGTTTGAGCTCTGACATTAAAAAAACCCTTTAAAAAAAATCTCTTCGGGTCCGTTTGCACCGTCGTCCAATCATAGAAAATCCTTTCGATTCACAGTGTACTGTCCTGCAGCTCCGCACTAAGCAGGAGGGAAAGGAAAGGGAAGAATGAGGAGGTTGACAGCGAAAAGGGTCTTGACCTTTGACCCCCGCAATGTTGGTTTTAATTAATCTACTTAAAGAGTTTGTCCACTTGCATTATGTGTCGCTTTATATCCTGCTGGACCGGGAGGAGAGGCACAAATCCATCTGCCTAATTACCAAGACCACTGTTTGAATCTTTAAATCCCCTCTGATAGTGTGTGTGAGCATGGCGTGAGAGTGTGTGTGTGGTGCTTTATCTATAAGCCAGACCTTCTCTCCATTCAGGATTATACTGGTTTTAACTAAAGGGTTAGAAAGAAAACATTTCTTACAGACAGTTACTGATATCTTCGGGCTGAAGCTGCTGGTCGTCAGAGTTTTATCTTTAAATTTGAGCGTTTTCATGGTGGTGAGGTAAACACTAAGTTTTCAGTGTTTACTTCAGAATTTCTTTTGTTTTGCAATGGGTAAGGTTCCAAAACAGCAGGTTAGACACTCAGGATACACTGAAGCCATTATATAAAATGAGGCAGGCATCAGTTCATAAAAAATTTAACCCCGTAAATCCTCCAAGTTTGGATAAACTCTTTCTTCCGTCTCCTTTTCCATCTTTCCATCGCAGCGTGTGCTGGCTTGTTGTATATCTTATGCTACTTTTTCCACTGAGCTGAGAACAGTCTCTGCTCTCTCTGCCCTGATTTGCTCCATGAACAAAGATGATTGCAGCAGAATTCGATGCGTGTGAACAATGACGCTGTTTCAGTCACGTGACGTCCTGACAAGCTATTTTCATGGCTCTCTCTTTGGCTTTTTTTTTTTTTTTCAGGAAGAGCAGCTCAGAGGAAACACCTTAGATGGTTTAGATAAATATAATTAAGTTTTTGCTCGTCCTCAGGAGCAGAGCGTTGGTACTTTAAGTGCATCAGAGGTTAATGTTAGAGCTCATGTAGTTTGAATGATGGGAAAAGGTAGGAGTTGCTGGTTCCAGAGAAAGAACACGGACTGTAAATTCACCTTGGTCACGTTTGTTCACACTTTTATTTACACAATAAAGTTTAGTCAAATTGTGTTTGCCAAGTAGAGTTAAATCATGTTAAAATTAGAGCTGCAGTCTGGACTTCGTTGTGGTTTTTATTTTTTGTCAAATGATGCATCCTGACGAGAGTTTGCTTTTTCTAACCACCACATCACTTAAACGGTGTGATAAAAGAAAAATCTGGGTGACGAGTTTAAATATAAGTGATGGCAGCAGCAGGGGTGCTGTGGGGTGGACTCCGAATTCACCCTCCGCTTCCCACAGCTGTCAATCAAGGCTTTGTGACGGCGGAGAACAATACAGCATTCAGCATCCGAGTGACGGAGGCGGACGGGGCGGGCAGAAGGAGAAAGAGAGGGAGGGCTGAATTCCTCCGAACCCCCTGGAATCAGCAAGAGATAATTACACAGCTCAGGCGAAAGTGCGTCACAAAACACAAAAGAGATGGAGGAAAGATGACAGAGAAGGAAGGGGACTGGAAAAGCTACAGAGGAGCTGGAAAGACTAGAAATTACAGGAGAGACGGAAAAGAGGGAATGGGCGCCATGTAGGCAAGACTCCTCCAGGTGTGTGTTGTTAAACACACAGTGTTTTATTTAAAGATGGATATTACACACCATATTATGATCATAGTGTTATCAATATGAGATTTACACAGGCGGAAAGTTAGAAAGTGCACTTACTGTCCTATTACTTCTACTGCACTACTGTACTATCTACTCCTCTACATTTATTTGACAGCTGCAGTTACTTGTTACTCTGCAGATTTATACACAAAATGTGATGATGATCTGATAAAATATACATTTTTATAGATTAAACTGCCCAACAGTTCAGGCCTGTCAATAACAATTAGTTTCATTATTGCCAAATGATCTGTAGAGTCAGTTTTGTCGGCACAACAGTTTTAAACTCAAAGATATTCAGTGAACTGTCATATAAGACAAAGAATAGCAGGACATTCTAGATTTTTCACCAGTACTAGTCATTCATGGCATTTTTCCTTGAACAGAGTCTTAATTAATCCATTATCTGAACTGTAATTGATCCTGTCCTGTAACTCTTCAAATAACTGACTGAGCCTAAACTCTACAACAGTGTATAAAGTTTTTAAAAAATCAGCTCCACTTTGACCATCTACAACAACATCATACTACTGCTTATAAATTAACGTAGCACCAATAATAATCCAGTAACATACGTAATAATATAAGAATCCAATGTTACCCACTGGAAATTAGTTTAGCCCCATCATCAAATTAGTCACAGTAGAGGGCCTAGCACCTCTGCACTTTTCCCCTCAAGGATGTTTTATTTCAAAAACATGGATCATCTTCATCTTTTGTGTGCCACCTCTGAGGTAAAACACTGCATTAAACTCTGCAGTCTGACTGGCAGTTGTGCTGCATTTTGAGTACTGTTACCTTTAATACTTAAGTTACAGGTTGTATAGGGGACTCTTGCCTGTAATGTGGTGTTTTTACATTGTGGTTGCATTTTCACCTCAGTAATGAATCTACACTCCTTCTCCCACCGCTGATGATGTTCGTGCAATATGTTCATCGGTTTCCACTCATGTAAGCTTGAATTTGTTTATCATCTTTGGTTTCAGGGAAGACGTTTGTGGTTAAAATGTCGTTTCTAGGAGCTTTTTCCACCACGGATGACTTTTAAAATAAATATCAGACTGTCTAAGAGTAGTTCCTGCATCTCCTCCAGCTGTCAGAGTTGAAACCTGGCTATTGTTCTGCCTTTACAAGTATATTTCAGTCACACTGCTGCATCGTTTTCAGCCTTTCAAACAGTGTGTTCACGGGTTACAGTGTGAGTTTGCGTGTCCATGTGTGTGTGTATGTTCCTGTCCCATCCTCTGTATTTGTTGCCAAATTCAGCATTCGTCTTGTTTGATTTCTTCCAAAAGTAAGATTACCTACCACAGGCTTACAGATCACACACACACACACACACACACACACAGACAAAGGACATTGTCTGTCTCTTTAATGTTATTTTTGACTAAAACAAGTGTTGTTGCCTGTCATGGCAGATGCAGTAGCTGCTTTTTTTCCCTCTTTTTTTTCTCCCAGCGAAGATCAGCTTAGCCAACAGCAGTGCAAGGATTTAAAACACAACTGTAACACACACCTCACATGATGTGTGTGTGTGTGTGTGTGTGTGTGTGTGTGCATACAGATACCATATAATCAGTGAGCATGAGGTAATGTGACCGCACATGTAAATCAAATGTGCTGAAAGTGTGAGGAATGCCACAGAGAGACCTTTCTTTTTCTTTCTTTCTTTTTCATACCTTGTCTTTTCCTCTCTGTTGTCCTCTTCATTTCTCTTCTCTTTCTGTCTTTCTTTTTCATTATCTCTCCTTTCCTTTCCCTTTTCCTTTTCTCTTTATCTGTCTGCATTTTTTCCTCTGTCTATCTGTCTTTTCTTATTTCTTTCCCTTTTATCTTTTGAGAAGTTGATTAGCTTTTTTAAATTCATTTTCTATCTCAAACTGGTCAATGCAGCCTATACATTAGCCTCAGCACATACACACACATCCAAAACACTCACACACACACACACGCACGCACACACATACACACGCACAAACATGCACTTAACACCATCGGCCCAAAGTGACAAATCTGTTTAATAATGCACCACCTGGAGCATGGCACTCTATCTATATCTCTCTTGCTCGCACTCTTTCTCTCTCTCTCACCAATCCTCTCACCCTCTCTCCTCCTCACACACACAGAAACACACACACACACATACACTAATCATTCCTTCTGGCTGTGTTTTAGTGCTGCACTTTGTTATAGTCTTATTCTCAAAGGTACCGCTCTAAACCTGTGTTTATGCTGTGCAGCTTAAGAGACACAGGAAGTATAGAGTAGACTCTTCTCCACCTTCTCTCTTTACATCGCTCCTTTTTTCTTCTCTTTGTATTTCTCTCCCACCTCACAGTCGTTATCTGCGGTGGAGTTCCTCTGCTATTCTCCAACCCTTTGGGTCGCCCTTAACTAACCACCTTACCCCATCCCCATCCGCTCGCCATCCTCCTCACAGCGATCCTCTACTAGCATGTAACCAGGGGAGGAATAGGGGAAGACAATTAGGGAGAGAAAGAAAGCTGGGTTGGGGGGGATGGATCTTGTGTGAATAAATAAACAGCTTTCGCTTGCAACTGGGGTGGGGGTGGGGGGTGAAGAGGGGATGAGAGTCAGCGAAGGAAAGAAAAACACTGGCACTCTGCCCAGGAAGAAAAAAGAAAAGGAATTAAATCTGTGTGTGTGAGTGACTGATGGATGCTCAAAGTGAAGCCAGAAAAGGAAAAACAAAATGCAGACAATGCATGACCTGAGGCCAAATGAAAAACTGACCACTCATAGTAAGAATTTGCTTAAGCAGGATCACTTCAATAGGTCAGGCTGTGCAGTCCCAGGGGCTAACTGTTAAAGAAATCATTATTCCTCATGTAAATGGATACGTTCTCCATCCATGCAAAAAGAACCTGATAAGTTGATGACAATGAGAGTTAAAGCAAAAAACATGACACTTGTCAGCTTAATATTAAAAGTCTGTTCTGGTTGCATGTTGTTGACATACTGCAGAGGATGCAGCTTGATTGACTATACTGTCAAATATGCATCATTGTGAATACCAGCTTTGGTTTCAGTGGGACTTTTTATTGTCCCATGGTCTAAAAAATAGCTTTTTCTGAATGAGGTTTGGCATGAAAATGGTCAAATTTAAAACATGCTGAATGGCGCTACAGAATATCGACTGTCAGCAGCTTCATTCCAGAAAATATCCGAACAAGCTTTCAGAAACCCGCATTGGTCACACTGCAGAGAGAGAAAAATATAGAGAGGATGAGAGGGAGAGCTAATGAATTATGGGTGGCCTGTGAATAGAGGGAGAAAGAGAGGGAGAGAGACCGAGGCCTGTGCTCTTTCACTCTCTTCCTCCTCCTGGGTTATGGAAGTGTCACGCTGTGAGTGTTGCCATGCAGATGGTGACCCTGGAGTGTTGTAAAAGGAAGGGTGGAAAAAAAAAAGAAGGAAGAAAAAACAGCAAGCTCAAGAGAAAATCAGTTAGACTGAGGATGATCTCTTTTGTTTTTAAAATGCAAACTGTCTGGACAGAAGAGAGCATGAAGTACAGTTGGCTGACTGCAGCGAGTTGACAGTCATCTTTAATCAGTCAGGAACTCTATCAACAGAGATCAGCTGGTTTTGGTTTATGAAGGCACATCAGCAGCCAAATATACCCACAGATAACCAGTGTATTATTATATATAATCAGTTAAATCAAATCATGATGGAGGAGGCGACCATTTGTCAGGGAGCGTGGTGGTCAGAGGTCAGAGGTCAGAGGTCATTGGGTGGAAGAAATGTTTTCAGACATGATACTAGCAGCTGGAAGAGATGAAGCAGAACAGGAATAAAGAAACTGGACTACAACCGTCACACTCACTGCATGCCATGGAGGAGATCATGCACTCAAAGTTACAGAGTGTTGAAAAGCGAACAGTTCTGCAGGGTGGGGTCCAGATAGCAGGAATACTGCATGATGTAACCAGAGCTGATTGGCTCCAGACTCTGAGTCATCATGTCTGTGTGAAAGACAGGAAAACCCCCTTCCACAAACTAGAAGTGAACAAGAGTTGTTTTATTGTAATTCATGAATTTGGGTCTCTAACACAATGTGATGTTGTAAAAGAACTATAAATATACAAAAATCAAAAATTACAACTATGTATTGACTCTAAATGAAAACAGATCTGGTGTGATCCTGCTGACTGCCTGCTGATCTGGAATTAACGAGAAACTGGTGCACAGCTGCAGTATTAGAGGTCTTTGCGAGTCGAGTCCTGAGACCTACCCAGGACCTGAGTTGAGTCTGGTCCAATTCATATCTAGTCAAATCAGGTGAGGTGGGACTCTGTTCAGGTTCTGGTTAGTTTTCATTGGCTCTGTTTCAAAGCTGCTCCATTCATGCTTCACTCTCAGGTGCTCATTCATCGGCTGCTTTGCCACCAGCCGATTAGGAAGATGCAGTCATAGTCGTGCAGGTGCACATGGTCACATGCCAACACAGTTTACTGCTGCAGCTCCCCAACCTCCTCCCCGTGTGCTACGTTTTTGCTGTTGTTGACTTAACTGAGACAGTGTGAAAGTGAAGCCAGTGTCCTGTCAATCTAAAATGTAAAGAAAGTGTGCATACAGAGCCAAATAATCAGAATTAGCATTTTAAACATAATGAAAGCATAGTCAATAAAAATAATTCTCTCCTCTAGCACAAAAGGATCAATAACGCAACTATTACTTCCCCATGTACTGCAACTCTGGAGGCTTCAGGCTTTCAAAATTCACTGTTGCAGTTTCAAGAAATTCACAATCATCCAAAGACATTTCTAGCCCCAAAAAGGAAGCAACAAAGCAAGCAATATTCATATTACGTTTTGCATGCTGACACATCTCTGTTGGATCTGACTGCAATTTATGGCAGTTAAGTGTCTGGGATAACTCATCGGTTACTTAATGCACTTAAAAGTGACATTGTTGCAGTAGAACATTTGCGTGGGGTCACTGATTTTAAACTGGGGGTGGACAAAATAATAAAAACACTGTACAGCTGGAAACTCTTTTGTTGGATTGTTTTATCATACTATAAGATGTACTATTTATTTTGACCATCCACTCTACTTCTCGGTAAAGAACAGTGGATTTGTTTAAAATTACTTCACTGCAACAAAGTTTTAAAAGCTGCCACTCCACCAGGTACAGAGCTTACTTCTGAATTTGGTGCTTGAAGACCAAAAAATTGGATAAAGATGAAAATGTCAAGAGAGGTGGAAAAGTAGTGAAAAGCGAGTGAGAAGTGAAGAGGAGACAGACGGTGTTACTGCAGCTGCAGAAACAGTGTGTGTTTTCTGGGAGTGGACTGTTGCTTAATGTTCTGCTCGCAGTCAGATGACTCAAAAAAAGAGCCCCGGAGCCATCATGGTCATTACATCTCATACTGTGTGTGAGTGTGTGTGTGTGTGTGGGTGGTTGTGTGGGTGTGTGTCTGAGAGTAATAGACAGCGAGGGAGAGAGAGAGGGAGACATGCGTGTGAGGTGGGAAGCAGAAGCCTGAGCTCTTCCTGTTGAGGTTAGTGTCAAATTTATTGAGGATATTCACGAAGCACATTTAAAGGCAACTTGTTTTTACCACTTTGGACATTGCATTGACTTACATTAATTCCCTGGAGACCAAACTTTAACCATCACCACCACATGCCTAACGCCGACCTTGACTCTATTCCTAACCAAAACCAAAGTCCTAGCCTCAGAACATAAGGGTTGAAATTGTGGGGACCTACTTTTTGTCCCCAAGTGGATGTTACGTCTCCAAAATGGGACTGAGTGCACAGATTTATGCCCTCACAATGTGATTAATACAGCTACACACACACACACACACTCAGCGGGTGCAGCAAATCCTGCCCTTGCAGCCTTGAGTATATTTCAAGCTTTCTTTCTTGGAACCTTGCTTATTTCTGTCTTCAATTCTTTTCTTTTCTTTTCTTCTCTTTTCCTTTCTTCTCTTTTCTTCTCTCTCAGGACTGTATTGCCACTGTTTTAAACAAAGCATCTTTGGATCTTTTGTGTGCCTCTCTTTGACATAATCCTGGTGTCTGTTGCCGTGGTTACACTGTCTTAATGTGCCATTGATGTGACTGGATGTATTAAAAGCATCGCTGACTCCCGGCAAAAAACTTTAAATGTGTTTCTCTATCTCTCCTCCTCTCCCTTCCTCCCTCCCTCTCTCTCTCTCTCCCTCTCTCTCTCTCTCTCTCTCTCTCTCTCTCTCGACTCTGTGACGATCATGTTTTCTTTGTGTGTCAAACAGTGAACACAAGTGCACTTGTCTGTGCCACTTTGTTACTGATAGGATTTAACGGGTTATTTTTGGATTGCAACTGATACAAGTTGATATCTTGTATCATTATTCACTATCTTAGAATTTAAATTTGACTGTTTTCATGCTGTAAAATTCAAAACATGCACATTTTTGCCAGTCCAGAAGCCTCTGAGATACAATTTGGAATATAACCGCATACTCAAACTCTCCATTAAAACCAGTAGAAATGAGCGTACTTGTTTGTTGTCTGATCAAAATGTAGACTCAAATCAGGGCTTCCGATACGCAATCAGTCTAGTATTAATTAAATCAAAACTGAATGTGTAATCAAAACAGATTTATTCTTGTAATGCTAGCGTGTGTGTGTGTACTACCAGTGTGTTATTATTCCAGCCTGTGTCATATCTTGTGGCCATATGCACTGAATGTGCAGGCAATGAGCTCAGCCACAGCAACATTATGACAACATTTCATCTCATCCCCTCGACGCCGTGCTTTGGAAGATGACGGTAATTTGGACGAGATGTTTCAAGGCCTTGGGTTCTCTCCCCTCGCTCGCTGTCAGTCCCTGGTGCACCGCAACATTAAAGCGAGACTGGAGCGTGAACGTATGGCCGGCTATTAAATGGCAATCACACACAGAAGAGCTCTTTTATAGACGAACACATTTCTGCTTAATAGCTCTTGGAGCAGAGTCGTCCAAATATGACATTTCAAATGAAAGCCCTCTGAACACCAGCGCCTATTAAAATCTTTGCTGAAATCTTTCAATTTGTCAGTTTTTACGTGATGTGAGTCAGAATGAAATCTGGATTGCAACTTGAATTCTCAGCTTAGTTATGTGATCATGCTTTAAAGATTTCATGAGTTGCATTGAACATCACAGGTGTCTGGCTCCCTCTAATAGTGTCATGCACAGTTAACCTGCCATACATCACAGTGGTCGATGTTCCAAGCCGTCCGCAGCGCCGGCTCTGCCCGGTGGAAGTGCTGCAATCGCCTTGTGAGCTCTCTCCGCTCTTTGTCCTGAGATTACTGGAGCCCCCCCCCCCCCTGCGCCACCACCCCAAATGGCTGCTTGAGGGCGGAGTTAATGCCATCAGCAGGCCCTCTGCTCATCCCTGGGAGTCCTGCTCCACCCTGCTCCATTAATTTCAAGTGCTACTCATATCCTTGGCCCCCTTTACTTTCCATCTCTCAGCCCCCCCCTCCTTCCATCATCACCTTGGTGCACCCAGCCCAATCTCAGCGCTCTCCTGGCTCATTTTGAGCTGTAATTGGACAGGAGTCCCGGGGGATGGCCGTCAGCACGCCCCAGTGCCTCGCGTCCCATCTCCAGAGTGGAAACACGCCCGGCCACGGTCGATAAGCAGCGCTCCCCGTCAGTCCAACATTCCCTCCTCTGCTAACTTTCAATGGGCAGAATGACTGGGCCTGGCTTTAAAACAAGTGTTCTCTAAGAGCCCAAAATAGGTCCACAGCACGGTTCAACCTTCCTGTTTTGTCAGGAACTTCCCTATGAAAACGCACTGCAACAAAATCTCCATCTTGTCAAGTCTTACACATGACTTTTTCAAAACAGTGAGTAAATCTTCAGTAAAAACACTTCAGCCTATTTCCAATGCAACTGAAATTCTGAAATCAACTCTCATTTTTCATGTTTCTACTTTAGTGACTGGTGTTACTTATGCATAGACATCATCTTATAACAAGGTAGTTTGTTTGGAAACAGACAAATTGTCCTCAACATTTTAGGATTTATTGGCAAACTAGGGTCAAGTTTGTTTCCATTCTTTAGATATAAATGTCTGTATCTTTAAACAAAGACAACTGTGCCAGGCCGCTTTAGTGTAACTGAGAAAATTAAACATTACTTAAGAAAATGCTTTGAACAAATGGATTAGCCTTTGAGTGAAACTCAACAAAGTAGTTCCACTTAATTAGAATTATGTCTTGTCAACTGAATAAGAGAAAAAATGTGCCACATTCTAAAAGCATACTTTAAAAAGGCTTTATCATTTGTAACTGTTGGCTTATTAATGGTTAATAAAAAGCTAAAAAGACAAATCAGGTAAACAATTCATTGACAATTAATAAAACCTTTGAAACAGTTTTAAAGTATGCCTTGTAAGAAAGTGGCACTAGAAAGCCAATGTATCCATCATTTTTGCAATGGAAATTCCTCAAACTTCACAGAGAACCACAGCCATAAGTGCATGAATATGTGAGTGATGTCCTGCCTTTTCATGCCAGAAAGCACCTTATTGCATTCATCCAGTGACTACATCAGGCACAAATATGATCCTGCCACTGCCACAGTGTCCCTCTCTACACACCACCCACTGTCCAACACACACAGTTGTATATCCGACGGTGGTGTGTTTGGATCTCTCCCTGTGCCAGCTTTCCCTTGAGCAGCATTTGTGCTGGTAATCTGTCATGTGAGCCCGTCTCATCAGAAGCACAGGAACATTTGGAGCTGCGAGCAGAGAGGCAGGATAACACCCTAAAAGCTTCCTGCTCCTCTCTTATTGCCCACGGCTCAATCCCAACTATCTCCAATCTCTCTCCTCATCTCCTCTTCATTATTGCAAAAGCTTGACGGGCACTTGACAGTTGAGGAAAAAAATACAAACCAAACTGGGCCTGACCTGAGCCCTGTTGGCCGTCACAGTATACCTGCAGCTCCCCCCAGAGGCTGGCCCGCTCAGGTCGTAAAATCTCTCAGCGAGTGTGGTTTTTGAATTTTGCCTTGATGATGAAGTTATTTTCTTTGTCTCTGACCATCTGTTCACACTGTAGAGCTCCCAGACAGCCTCAAAACATCCAGTTTTATATAATCATTCTCAATGCTGACCTGCCCTCTCACCAGCTCTGCAACAATTACAGCTGAATACCGGATGTGTGTGTGTGTGTGTGTGTGTGTGTGTGTGTTTGCCTGTTACCAAGTAGAAAAGGCTGCCGGTAAACGTGTGTGTTGGAGCTGTATTGGCATTCATATGCCAGCGGATGAAAGCGGCAGCGCCGTTAATAATTGAAAGAGTACTTAACGACAGGAGCGCTGCCCTCGCAAGACAGCTTTTAATAACTAGGAAGGTTTCATATTTCTAGTTCTCCTCTTTTTCATCTCTGCCCCCTCCCCACTGCCGTCGCCTCCCCCACCTCCTGCCCGCTCCTCTCTTCTTCTTTAGAAGCTTTCTCAGCTCTATTCACAGGAGCAAAGGAACGCCACTGAAGAAGCATCTGTCTGCCATTTAAAAACACAGCAGAATAAAGATGTGTGTGTGTGTGTGTGTGTGTGTGTGTGTATTTACACTGTTAAAGTGAGGCACATTGTGTTGGATTGGATAGCGTACCATGCCTATTGACAGCAAAGTCTATTTATTACGTCTTCCACATTATCCCTCTGTCCCTGCTGTCTAGTTGAGAGATATGTATTTGTTTATGGAGGCGCTTCGTCTCTACTCTTAATGCGCTCGCCGCTCACCCTCATTAATTCGCTTGATGGTCTTTGATTTGCCGGGCATCACTAAGTCGCATTAAGAAATGTATTTCCCAGCTCTTACTTAACGACGCTTCCAGAACCAACGCAATTAAATGCACATTTAAATGCTCGAGGTTTCCCTCTAAATTCATGAGTGGAGACAGGCGCTTGATTAGCGCCCTGCAGAAAATTAAGCAGCCGGAGAAAGGTGATGCTGAGCTTTTTGGTGAATGCCACCTTCTTTAGTGCACTTTCTTTTTGATAGCATTGCACTCATCCTCATAATAAGAAGCTAATAAAGGCTTTTACAGTCATACTTTCTTCAGAGAACACTGTCAGAACTAACTGTTCTCCAATAGGTGGTGCTATGATTTCTGTCTACTCTTAAAATATCAAAAAAATACTCAAAAAAATATTGCCTTCAGCATTCATTTTCTACACAAGTTCAAGTACACAAGTTAATTTACCCAGATTTTAAGATAGGAACCATCTCTTCAGCAGAAAGTAGCCCTAGTGGAATTTGTTCACAATGATGCTTGTCTGGCCTATCTGGGTTCTTTTTAAACTGTCTGCAAGGCTACATTTCATTTCATTGCAGTATTTTTGTTTTGTAATTTGGATGACCTGACCTTTTAATTGTTACTGGGAGCTGTAGTTTTTCTAGCATAAACTGGATGCCAGGCAGGAAAACAACCTTGAGACGTTCCCAGCCCGTCTGAAATCTCGACACCAACAGATATTCACACACTGGACAAACCAGAGTC
Source organism: Lates calcarifer (assembly GCF_001640805.2). Lineage (NCBI taxonomy): Eukaryota > Metazoa > Chordata > Actinopteri > Centropomidae > Lates > Lates calcarifer. Next base: position 12,055,209 of record NC_066850.1, read on the forward strand.
TTCTGTGCACCTGTCTGGCCTGAATCTAAATTTAAAGAGTAATCCAGAGACTCTGGAGACAAATTAAACATTGGCTCTTACACAAATAAATGCTGGGACCAGTTTAGTGAATATTTTTCCCACCTTAAAGATGATCTAACTTGGCTCCGCCACAGGAGGCTGCTCCTCAACAGCTGGCCTTCTACAGTTATTCAATATGTAGTCTTTTGTGACATGACAACCAGTGCTCATGGCTATACTATGAAACATTAATTGTCTCCCCTGTGTGTGTACAAACAGTCTACTCAGTGAGTGAATGACTGAATGAATATATACATAGAGGTTGTTAACACACTTTGATGGCTTTCCCCCCCCCAGTTTGTGCTCACTCATCTCATTTGCATATATCCATACCTCTTGAGCTCTGCAGTTGAATAGGCCTAATTGAATAGTTGATCACATATTAATCTAATTAGTCTGGTTCAGTTGTGGTCATTGTGCGCTGAATTCATTTCTTCTGTCTTGTTATTGTGTTCTCTCAGGCCGGAGGCTGTCAGTGGCCCCAGATGGTTTACTGTAGCAAGCACTGCTGATCTGACTGGGAGCTCTTCTCCCTTTGTCTCCGGATCAGACTTCCATACTGCACACTGATCACAGCTACAACAGATAGAGAGAGAAAGTGAGAGAGACGACAGAATGGAAACATGGGATCAAGAGGTGGTGTGGGGAAAAAAAAGTTAGGGAGAAAGGGAAGAAGGAAAGAGGCAGAGAAAGATAGGACCATTACCGTCAAGGGTGATCATCACCATATCCGAGTTTTCCATGAAAAGGCAACAAGTGGAGCCTAATGGGAAATATGCAGATATATGCAAATGTGTGTTGGATGGGTCGCCCAGAGGCCCAGTGGGAGATTAAAGCTCTTCGGGATGGAGAGGGCTGTGGAGGAGACTAGTACTATGAGCTCAGTGCTGCCATATTAAACAGAGAAAACCAACCATGGGCCAATTGTAGGCCTTGTTGTCAAGCTCATCTCCATTAATCTCACAAATAGATTCATGCTGATGGCGGCAGACTCCAAAGTGATCTGTCAAACCACATTGGAAGTCAGTGAAGTGATCCGTGATGGACATCTTAAATTTGATAGCATCTTTGTGAAGATGGAAGCCTGGTTCCTTTCTTTGTTTTACTGCAATATCAGATGTGGTTACTGTTCTCCACAGAGGGCCCCTCTGTGTGGATTTGATGGATGAGATCCCAGGACCGATATTTCACACTCTTTCACAGGTTGATCGGCCCAAAGTTACTCCAGCAGAGAGAGAATGAAACAGAGAGCAGAGGTAGAGGCAGTTAAGACTCTACCCTCAAGCTCTCCACCATTCACGCTCCACTTCCACATTTGATCCACGGCAGTCTGTCAACCTGAGTCGGCAGCTGCTGGGACGGACATGTTGCTGAGAGAGTTACAGGTGTAATACACACCGAGCAAAAGAATGAATGGGAGGAGGCATTTCAGGCATCCATAGTTACTGGAAGAACAGAAGAAAGTCCTGTTAATTTTTGTATAGACAGTGCTATGAAGTAACCGGCAGATGAAAAACTTGTAAGGCTTGGATGGGCATTGAATCGTCAGCACAAAAGGGGACCTGCTGCTTTAGAAAATATCTGGTTCTTTAGTGAAAAAAGTGTAAGAGGTCAGCTGTGACTCCCAAGGAGGATTTTTGTAAGAAACATCCAATTTTTGATCTTAAAATTCTGTTTTGTGGTTCACTGAATTTAAAACCTGATAAAACATGCATCAGTTTACTTTTGGATTCTGGGTCAATTTCAGACAAATTCAAAAATTGTAGTGCAGTACTTTGTGGTGTTGTTCAGCACTTTGGAGCACTATGTGATTGCTGCCAAGTAACTGGTTGCTATTAAGGCACTAGATATTTCTTATTCAGCATGTCAAATTGTTGATCTGTCATCAAGATATGATTCAGGTTTGCAAAACTCATGTCTGAGATGGGATACAAGCACTGATTTCTGACATTTAATTGAGACCCTACATGTTTATCCACCACCTGATCTCTACACCATTAGTGTTAATCACCAAACACTGGCGTTACATGTGAATCATATGCCACAGAATCATCCCCTATATAAGTACTTCCTCGTGATAGTAGGCTGGTCCACTTCCGGCCATCTGCAAGATTTTCATTACATGGCTGGCTGCCATTTTTGGATACAATGTTATGACTACAGTACTGTATTTGCCAGCTCTATACATGGCCCCTCAGTCTTAAATCAGGCCTGCATTGGCAGGTGTTACATGTCAAATGTTCACATCTGTCAGTGGTATTTCGCAGCATCATAAATGTCCAGTTTACTGTTAAACATACCATCCGTGCTCTAAGAGCACCTATAAATCAATACTAGAGATTTTCAACCTCACGCCTCCATACCTTGTGAAAGACTCTCTCATGTTTTTGTCAGACTTATAAATGAAAAAAAAAAAAAAAAAAAAACTTTCTTTTTAAATATAACTGTACAATGTTTTGGTCCTCAGAGCTTAATCAAGTATGTTTTCAAGACAAGCAGAGAGACCCTGAAGAGTTTGGGTTATCACGGGTCAATTGCAGTTCCTTTAGTCTCATTCTCTTGAACCCTATTAGAGCAGAGCAGGGACAATGCTCTTGTTTCATGTTGGCAGTATTAGCTTAATACATTCGTACTGAGAAAGCTGTATGGGCCTGTATGCGTCAGACTTCCTGCTGTTTAAATCTCTAACAGACACAAAGAGGCAGACAGCACAGCTAGACTTTAGCGCCCACATAAATTCCCTTTATGCCTTGTTACAGATTACCTTCCCTCTCTTAACTTTCCAAAATGCTCTCTGTTCTGTTTTGTGTCTTTTTCTGGGACTTTTTTTGAGATGCTCCTTCCTAGGAAATGACTTTGTTGGGAACTGTTCTTGACAGTGGAAATAACCTTGGCTCGCCAGTCTTTTACTTTCCTTATACACTCGCCTCACTTCTGTCACACTCAGCTGTAATCTCTAAGCCCGTCCTTCTTTCTCATTGCGTAGCAGCTGTATCAGGATGAAGTGAAACAAGATGTGATCAGCCTAATGTGATTCTCATGTTTCAACAGACGCTTGCCTAGTCTGTTTTTAACTTACATAACCCCCTTCATTCTTCTCAAACAACGCTGGGACTTATTTTTCCTACTTTTGAGGCATGTTGTCATAAAGTGAGAGTGTTCTGGGACTTCTTCACTGTATCCATGGAGAAAACCAAACAGTGATGATTAAGTCACAAGCCCAGGTTCAGGCATGGAGCCAGCCACTGATTAAGGCCATTACTTCATAACTAGGCACTGCTGTTTTCTAGGAAAACTCAGAGCATGACATATACCAATAAAGAAATCTTTACAAGAGCTAATGGTGTGAGGGATTGTCAAGCATGTGAGAGGTGCCTCACTTTGAGTGTGTCTTTTGCTTTGTGGGGATGTGGGTGTGGTAGAGGCAGTCATCCCCTGGGTTTCAGGCCGCTGGACGTGCTCTTGCAGCACTGCCTTCTTTAATGGTATTCCTCTGCACATCTACTCCCTGTTACATCCATCCATCCTTTCATCCTTACATTTGTCCCTTTCCTCACCCTCTCCGCTCTGCTTGTTTGAAGTACATGGACTTTCTTTGCTTTGCTGGTTGTCCAACTGTAATCAATCCACGAGTCCTGGATGGTTTGGATGAGAACATAATTTTCTAACAATCGAAATAAGGTTTTTAACCCCGTGCTGTTTGCCGCGTCCCCTTTCTTCAGTCCATTTATCTGTTTCCCTGCTGTGTCACTGCCTTTGCATCCAAACGCTCATCTAGGAGTTATGTATTGAATTTTAATGCCTGAATGGAGAGCCTGAAATTTTTATACAACTTACTCAATACTGTAAGAAAAAGTTGTAACATTAGCTTGAGGCAGAGTGGATTTTTGTCAATAAAGACGTTATGCAATAAATGTCAAGGGAACTACACTTGTCAAATAAATGACATAGCGACATTTTCAGGCAAGAGCTTTCAGTGAAATTGCTGTCCACTGCAACCTCCACAGAAATGTCACTCCTTACTCATTGTAGTTTACAATGACAGAGAAAGAGATCTGGATAGAATTTCAGTTGTGCTTCCTGGATGAATTTAATGAAACTATCCAACAGTATAACAGCTCCATATCTACCAGCAACAACTACCGCTTCAATAGCAATGCTTTTGTTGTAGATACATTAAATATATTTTGCTAATGTATTTATATTTTTTGAATACATAACCTTACTTTTAATTAAGAATTTTCACACTGTAGTATCGCTACTTTTGATTGAAAGCAACAGTCATGGTGATGGTTCATTGACTTGTACTAAGAAAAATGGAGCCTCTGTCATTCCCACTCTGCTCCCCAAACACCTGTTCCTGCTCTGTGTAACTGTGGTGAGCAGGTACGATCTCCCCCTAACTGAGTGATAGTCAGCAGCTTAAACTGCTGGAATCAGGTCCAGCAAGTTCAAGAGTAATGCTGAACTGTAGATCAGTTAAAAAGACTTAGAAGTCATTAAAAACCAGCGTTCCTCTCCAATATCCAGCCAGGAAACTTTGAAAACATCAAGAATTATAAATGGAGTTTGGTTACAGCGACAGTGCTTCCAGCTCTGGAAGCCAGGAATAATGGGTAATTCAGTTCAGAGTGGGACTACGCAGTCAGAGCTTCAGTCAAGTGATTGATAGGCTTTGTTTTCTGTACATGAAAAACACTTAACCACTTGGACTCACTAGAATTCCACCTGTTGCTGCAGAGGCTGTGGCTCCTCAGCAAAATTATTTTGTAGCTTTAAGCAAAGGTCCTGAATTCTTCAACTCATGTACATTAACAAGCTTTCATTATAATTTTATGGCCAAGAGTTGATGCTTCAGTATGTATATTTTTTTGGCCTGGTTTGGAAAGCGTGATGTATGGTTAACGTCCACCTTCACCAAAAAAACAAGAACCATTTAGTCCACTTAGTATGCAAATTATAAATACAACAAGGAGATTCACCTACTGTAATCGTTATCTCATTTATTGGACACTGACTGAAATAATGCTAATGTCAAAGCCGCTACTGCACTGTCTTCTTTTTATCCTGGAGCAGCACTCCTTTATCACAAAGCCCTCAACAAGCACTCTTTTTTTCCTGCTCATCATTTGTTTGCGGTTTCCTGCTCTCAGCCATGGTTATCTAACTGTATGCAGCCTCCTACATGTGAAAATTGAGCAAGCTCACTGGAGACGCTCTCATAGGGTCTGGAGTGGGACTTGTCCACCAAGTGGGGGTAATTATGCAAATCCCTGCCTCATCCTCATTGGCCCGGGTCAGGGCTGTGATATTAATGATTAAGGAGCGATAGAGTGACAGCAGAAGGAGAAGAAAAAGAGGGATTGTGTGGGAGTGTAAGGGATTTGACTCCTTTTCCACATGTGCCCCCACATACCACATCACATGCACACATATACACATGGGTATTTGACTCTGTGTGTGTATGTGTGTTTCTTCATCTTTCCTCTTCATCTTTCCGTGTTCTTTTCTCTCTGGTATGTGTTCAGCAGGGGAAGAATCAAGCCCTTTATCTCTCAGCAGTCAACACTTCCCGTTTCCACAGTGACACGCTGCTGCGTAGCTACAGCATCTGGGTTGTATCCGTAGCGACCCTGGAACCCCTGACAGGCCCTAATCTGGAGTCACAGGCCGCAGCAGGGCAGATTCTGTTCTCTTTCTGTGTGTATGATCTTTTACTTCTATCCTCAAGAGGACCAAATGCCTCCACAGACATAAGAAAAGATGAGCAAATTCCATCAAAGTGGAGACATTTACTGAACTTCCATATGGGGCTTGAGCTTAAGAGTACAGTTAAGAATTCAAATGAGGTTCAAGCTAAAAATAAGGTTAAAGGAATTCTTGGAGAATTGATGTGCTAGTTAATATACTGTAACTCAGGTTCTGTAACTCTGACAACACTCTGGATAGCAGTTTGATGCTAACACCTTTGCAAATACTGTCTTTGACAATGGTGTCCTTCTGACGCCATCTTAAAAAGCAAGAACTACTAGCAACTCTCAAACATCAGCAACTTGGTACCCAGTATATACTTAGCAACTTTGTGGCATGTTTTTAGCATTTACCAAATAGCATCAGGTGCGTTACCACCAACCTCTGGGCTGGTGTATGTACAGATACTCCCCAGTCACACAGCAGCGCTCATAGCGGACGGTCACATGGTTATATTCACACAAGCATTTGTCATGTACAATCAGAAATGTTGGTTTTAGCTGCAGGATTACTTGTTACTTAACCAAGTTGGCCTTTCTCAAGAGGAAATCAGGGTACAAATACCACCTAAAACTGACATATTACATTACTAGCAATGCAAAAGAGTTATTTGAGTGGCAGCTGAAGGCAATAATTTACCACAGCCACAAGTATAACTTTGGCTCCTGTGGTTACCAAATTGCCAGTCTACATGTAACCTGCTTATTCTTGTCATTCAGGGAACAAATGGAGCTTTTAGATGTTCATCCCAAGTTCAGTATTGCTAACACCTGCATGTGTAGCATGAGTGTGGCTGAACATGTGTTCGCAGATGTGTGTGATTGTTTTTAATAGTCCCCTCCCTCAGATACTTGAGGGCGTCTACGTCTCATTTAACAAGTGTGTAATGTGTTTTCTGCACAGCGAAGTCATGCAGGGCTCGAGTGCGTCAGTATTGGATCTCTGAGTTAGCGTTGTTAGCTAGCAGCTGCTGAAACCAGAGCTCCTCTATGAAGCCGCCTGAGCCCCGAGAGACCAGAAACCCTGCCAAAACTAAAGCAGGCCAAATCCTCCTCTTCTTTCCCTCCTTCTACTTACTCTCTGTCTATCCTCTTTCCCCCTGTCCCCCTTTTTCCTCTTCCCCATTCCCCAAGCATGAGCAATTCACAGTTAATTCAATTTTCCCCCGGCTGGGCTCACATGGGACAGCATTGGAATTCCGGTTTGTCATGATAAAATGATTACACGGCATTGTGTTTCTCCGGGCGCCTCCCAGCGCATTTATTAGAATCTGTCAGTGTCGATGTAGATCGGCCAGCCAAAGTGCCCGTCTCCACCGCTCCTCCTCGCCACCCCATTTCCCCTTCCCCTCCCCGAAACTGGTTATTCCTTATGAAATACGTCGCTCCTGGCAGACGCATAATCTGATTACATCCGCTAGATTAAAAATATATTGAATTTTTTTCCCCTGCTCTCCTCTCCTCACATTTTAACCCGTCTTTCTCCTCTTCTTCCCTTCTCTTCTTCCTCCTCTGGTCTCTTTTTCCTTTTCCATCATCTGCCCTCTGATGTCAGTTCTCCAGCATTGGCCTTTTTTAAAATGAGATATGGGACTGTCATATCATCCACCCTCAGTAAGACAGATGATGGTATAATGATTGATATGTTTTATCATTAGTATTAAAACTGATGGCGGTCTCATTTTTATTTCAAAGGCTTTTCCACACTGTGCTGGAGAAGAGTTTATTTAGCAGGTCATACAGTGTAAAAAACATTTTATTAAAGTTACATAAGAGGAAGGTTCTGCTACAAAGTAGCCCTGATTCTCATAGTCACAGTGATGTATTAAAGAAGACGTATTTAAGTGCAGATTTCTGTTCTCTGTCTTCCAACCATTCTTCTAAAAGAGGCATGGTGGATTTCGTGGTTAGTACTCATTCCTATGCATGAAATGCTATCATGTTCACATGCTATATATTAAGTGTTGAGTTTGAAAACATGTTAAGCATGCACTCGTAAGTCAGTGCACAGTGGGACCTGACTTAGTTTGAATTTTTAAGGCTGATGAGGTGCGTATATCCATATGTGAGCAGATGTTTATTATTCAACAGAAACATTTTCAAAGGGGATCTCTTAAATGTTGGTGTTTAAAGAGTTGTGACCGAGATATGTGCAGATTTTACAGTTTCTTAACAAACTCAGAAATATCTCTGGTATTTGTGTCCTGCAGTTTCTTGTTAGTTTTGGCTGACTGTTGCGATGATATTGATAAGCTAAAACTGGCCAGTGTGTTAGCAGCGTTGTGGTGCATCAGGTCACCATATCTGATGCAGAGGAACTCTTAAGTGACTGATACTGCACCATAAATATAAATGATCTGTTATTTCACATTCAAAGAGCTTCCAAGTACTTTAAAGTTTTTCCTATCACTGCATAGCTAACGTTTGCATTATCAACTGTTTACTTACCAGTCTAGAAGATGCATTGCGAGTTCAGCATCAAACTTCATTCCTTTACTCACAAAGAGCTGTGTTCAGTGATGGAAAGCAACACCAATTTTAACTCTTGATTTGCTTCTAGTTCTATCACTTCTTTTTTTCTGCTTAAGTTAGCATGCTAACCAGCTAACCCTGGCCATTCTCATCTTGTAACACCACTTTGCAATAGTGAGTGAGTGTAGCGTCCAGTCTGCCATCAGTCCAACATGAGAGGATGAAGAAGTAGCGCTGCTAACCTCTTGTATTGTAAACACAACAATGGCTGAAGCTCTTGATAAGTAAACAGCTGTTAATGCTAAGTTGGCTATGTAGCAATAGCAAGAACTTAAATGTAGCACCTTTAGAAATGTAAAAGAACAAGATTGGCTTGAACACAGTAAATATCACCCAAATGTTGTGTCCCCACACCCCCAAAACATTTTGTCATCTGCTGCATGAAGACACCAATCACTATAACAGTAAATGAGCTCCTATTGTGACAAACACAAAACAGTTTTTTCCAGTAATAGAAAGTAATCAGAAAAGTTTTGAGAAAACATAAATGAGGTCCTGATTCTGGCCTGGAGTCCCCTTTAAGTATGTTGAAAAACAGCAGAAATAGTTAAAATACTGAAAGAAATTGAGTCCTTTCATCTGATTTTCATCCCTTTTTGATTTTCAAAATGAACACAGAGGGATTCTACATTATTTTTTATTCTTTTTGAAAAGGAACTACCAAAAATAAAAATTAAAAAACCTATCTCTAGCTGACAGTATGGAAAGTTACATAAGAGACCCTTCTGCTCTTACTGTGAATCACTTGCCTTAATGTCACAAAGTAAGAAAAATATGAATAAAACTTCTTTATTGTGGGAAGTCATAGCTTCAACATATAGTTGTATTTTCTGCAGCCACTCTTGCCCTCCTCATCTCCTCACATCCCCTTCTCTCCTGTCTGGATAATATTACAGCTTATTATTTTTCATATTTCCATCCCTCCCTTTGCCCATACTGGCCTGTCAGTCAAGCTGTCATGTGTGATTTGGAGCTGTCACTCCAGCTCTGGGTTTCGGGTGTGGGGGTCCGATGGCTTGTTTACTGAGATGTGACTGGAGGTGTCAGGCTGAATAAGCCCACCTCACCCTCCTCACCCCCTCTCTCCTTGTCCTCAAACCCCTGCATGCACCCAGGAAACCCCTGTGGACGTGAGGGGTTGGGTGGCAGAGTGCTTGTGCCAGGTGGGATATGGCTAATGACCATCTCAGAGTGCTACCGTCAATTTTTTTGGGTGGTGGGTTTAGCGTATGCGCAGCCCTAGGTGCATGCATGTGAGTGTGTGTGTGTGTCAGTGAATGTGTGTATACTCATTCTCTCAGCCAACCAATTACTGTCCCGAGGAGCCGACAGCTGTCGCCACCATCGTCTTCTCTTTCACCGCCATTGCTCTTCCTCCTCCTCCTCCCTCATCCCTCTTCTCAGTTGACAGGGGGGGAGTCAGAGGGGAGCCTCAGCCCCAGGTCCTGCTCCCTTGGGGAGTCATTACACCACTGTGGGACTCTCTCTCTCTCTCTCCCCCACACACACACACATGCACAGAGCAACACACAACTCTCCTCTGTCTCTTTCTATCTATCACTATGCCACTATATCCTTCAATTAAGCCTGTGGCTTTTGCTTTGGGGATTTGATCCACATTCACATTAAAAAAAACACACACACACACACACACACACACACACTCTCTCATCTAATCCTAATGTTCCTTCTATATTTGTCATTACCCACCCCCAGATGGGACTGGGTCCATAGGGTTTTGTATATTATAGAACCTTGCTGATCAAAGCAGAGTGTATAGAACTGACACGTTATCCTCAGCTGCTCCGAGTTTTGTTGTTTTTGGACAAATTCATTGGAAACTTGCGGCTTCTTGTGCACACAGTGAGTTTCTCCTGATGTGGTTTGCCACGGTGGCAGTGGTTACAGCGTGTGTGTTGCCACCGAGGTGCTGTGCCTCTGCAGCGCTCCACTATCTTCCCCTCACCACTTTCTTTCTTTATCTGAGACTGTAATACAAACCAGATTGGCCTTATCTCAGCTCTCCCACCACACACACTCCAACATAGCCTGGTTCTCGCTCTCTTGCTTCCTTCTTCATGTAAACACACACACACACACACACACACAAACTCTCCTAGAGCTTACACAAGCTATCAGTCTCAATCTGTGAGTGGATATGCCAGCTATTTCACTTAACCATGCGGGGTAAGAATGTTGGCGGATGGGGAAAAAAAGAATTTGGAAGAGGCACAGAATATTTCACTTCAACCATGAATGCTGTGTATAGATAAGGAGCACCTCACTCTGAGTGTGTAACTGTTTGTACATACGTGCTCGCATGTGTGTTTCAGTCTTGTAGAGATTTACCTCCGACACACTCGTTAATCACAGAATTCATTAGTCACTGAGTCTCTAATTGTTTACTTTCCCCTGCGGCGGTACTACACAAGGTTGCCGGCCCTCCCTGTTACAATTTTGGAAGAACATAATGGTAAATTAATTTTCCAGGTAGCTCCGATTCGATTAGTCATTTCTGAGTACACTCTATTAGCTGGGAAATTGTGCATTTGGAAGTCAGAATGGAGAGTCTGGGTTTGATCGTGTTGCTTACCTGGAAAAAAGACAAAGTAGAAAAGACTGGGGGGGGGAACAGAAAGAGACCCAGTGAGGAGGAGAGATGGAGTAATGAGCCTGAGGGATGAGTTGGAAGAGAAATGGTCTGGTCTGCTTTGAGTGACTCTGTAATGTAGACTGAAGCCCAGTGAGAGATGCAAGATAAATTGATCCATTAATAAAGCCATAATCTACTAATAAGAGCAAATTGATTCACTAATTGGGAGGTACATCACAAGTGATTCAACTAAAACAAGACCAGTAGAATAAACACTGGATATAAAATGGAGCCCCAAAACACACTTAACACACTTACTTTTATGTTTCATTTCATGCTAATGTTGTGTCAAACACTTGTTTATACTAGTGTGATGTAAGTAACGTCATTACTAAGACGGTATTATTAACTGGCTAGCGGAGAATTTTGAAAGCTACAATCAGTATTGTCTTCTTTCTGTCACTTTTATCCTTTCATCGCTCATGTCATGTGTGAGCTAATTTTTGCTCTCTTCTTCGAGTCATCAGAGTTAAAACCAGGCTAAACTTGGATAAAAAGAAAACATTTTTAGAGGTCAAGTTTGCACATAACCTTTGATTTAACTGTTTTAAAATGGCCGTGTTGCAGCATGAAGCACATGCTAACTACGTGTTGAAATACAGTCATTAAAATGTGAGTGAGCACATGAAACCTAGCGAGTATCTTAAAACTGACTTCTCAACCAATCCAACCTGGTTTTAACACAGACCTCTTGGCCCCTAAAGATGTCACCCATTAGTAAGGCTGAACAGCCAATCAAACAGCTCTCTCACTGACTGCCTCTGCCAGTGATTTAACATGCTGTATCAGCTAAATGGCCGCAGATAAGGGCCAACTGGATCCGCCGGTGCTGGACACACTTGTTAAACTACGTGTGATGTTTGGCACCTGATCCATCAACAATGATCTAACAATGTCAGGGCCCCTTGTGCCTGGAGAAATCAGGTCATTTACGTTCCAGTTTTGTGCTCTAGAATCTAGATTGTGAACTAGTTTCTGAACCTGGTGAACTAATTGGTTTCATAGTGTCTGACCTGACCTGGGTGGAGAAAGTGCAGCTACGTAAAGCCTCTTCTACATGTCAATATATGGACATATATGCATGTATGTTGCACAAGTATGCATGTCACTCGCTGTGTTTTTATGTGTCACGGCCTTAGCTGCATATGGATGAGCTAACACGGGGCAATCTGCGCTTCAAGGCACACATGCACTTGAACACACACAAGCACGTCCACTTCTTTCACAATACTGAAATACAGATGCAATAGACCATATCACAAGTGAACTTACTGAAACTATGCATTATAGATCAACACTCTCTCTCTCTCTCTCTCTCTCTCTCTCACACACACACACACACGTATGCAGACACACATTCTTCTTCCTCATTTCAATGAATCTCCACGCACGCTCACACGCCACATCACAAATGATGGGATTTAAACATCAACAGTATGAAATATTCATGTGTCAGTGCCAGCCGCTCGAGCAGAACTAACACCAAGGGGGATTTGCCTTCAGATCTGAGGATACTACTGCATTCATCCCTCTCTCTCTTTCTCTAACTCTCTCCTTCTTTCTCTCTCTCCCTGTTGTGTTGCAACATTCGGAGCCATTGTCACAGAGTTGTGTACCAATGTGTTCCTGAGTATTGTTCTAGTTTTCTATGATATTGCCTTTCCACGCTCAAGTGTTGTTATGTCTGTCTTGGGGGTAAGGAATGACACACGTCCTCACCCTTCTTCACTCTTCACTCAACATGTGGGGAAGGCAGGGAAGGGCAGGTGGGAGACATTGAGAATGAGAAACAGAGGGGAAGAGAGAGAATGTAGAGATCAGGGGCCGTATTACAAAAACTTTCTTATCTTATCTGTTTGGTAACCATGGTAATTGCCATAGCAAATTAATAGTTCCTATGTCAATGTTCCTGTCCTAATTTAAGATAGGAAAAGTGTGTTACACAAGTTTCCTACCTTCCCTTAAATAAATTCTCCTAACTTTAGGATAACCATTAAGCTGTTCTAACTTTCACTTTTGCTTCGCCTAGCTAACTTGTTTAATCTATATGACTGCTCTTTTATTGCTTTTACACAACCAAATGTCATTGAATTCATCGAGGGGATTATGGCAGACCCTAACGATGTGTTGAGGTTTGATAATAAATCCATTATTGGTAAATACAGGCTATCCCGGGCCATGATCCTGCAGTTAGCCAAGCAGCTACGACCATCTTTGTAAAGGTCGACCCACCAACATGGGGGTTTTGCAGCTTTCCCAGTAGCAGACCCAGCAGAGACTATGTCAGCCATCTAAATCCACTCTCTCTCATTTATCTCATGAGTTAGCGTTGTTGTAAATCTCCCAAAAAAAAAACCTCTTTGGATTTTTCTACAGATGTTACCAACACTTCTAACTCATGTGTTTTGAAGTTGAGTGCCTGTTGTTTTTGTTTCCATTTTTTGTACGTTTCAATGAGAAATATTATGGGTTACAAAAATACCTCAGTGAGAAGAGATTAGAAAAGTAGTGTTGGTTTCCAGATAACAGACATGAAAGTTAGGAGTCAGGATTCCTAAAATGAGTTATCTATCTTAAATAAAGACATAAGATAGTCATTTTCTTTATACAGCCCCAGGACAGGGTGGTCCAAGTGGATTTCAGACCTCTGCACTTAGTAAGTTAAGACAATAACAGTATAATCTTTTAAAACATTTGCTGAAAACCAGCCTACAAAGTGCTCCAAACAAAGCAACAAATTAAAAGCACAGATTAAAACAAATGGAAACACATCTAGGCAAACAGAATAAAGTCTCAAGTAAACTCCAATACATGTATGTCTAAAAAGATGAGCATCATATCTCTTTTTTAAAATGTTCTCATAGGTCTCTGGGTATTACCAAAGGGCCTATGTTCTGCCGGGCCGTTGAAGCATTTAGTCAACACCATTTGCGAACTCAATTTCTATTTCAGTTTCCTTTATTTCATCTTGATAATTTACTCAGTATCAATACTGCTTTCCAGGGAGTCTTGGCTACTTATATTGAAAACAAACAATTAAAAAGCAAGCACTAGCTATAGCTCCCAGAGCCTAAAATACTGCATTTTGGGAAAACAATCCACTACAAGCAGCAATATAGAGATTTGTAAGTCTTTTGAGGGCTTGTAATGGTGCCTTTGAATCAATTTAGTGGCTATTTTTAGGGCATGAGATCGCACCAAAGACACATAGGTCATTTCTAACTTGCACAACTTCACACAGTAAGTGTAAATAGCCATTACAGATAGCAGGAAATGACCTGTTCACTTCTTTAATCTGATGTAATTCCTATTAACTGCATATTTGGATACAATGCAGCAATACAGCAAATGGTATACCACTGCACTAGTGTGTGTATACATGCAAACACAGCCAGTTCTGTGGTCTAATACTAAGCCAGGATCACTGGGTCAAAATTTTAATCCAATGATTCTGGGGTGTAGCAGAGAAAATCAGAAGAGCCGACACTGTAAAAACTTTGCTGAAAGTATAAAAGTACGGCAGCACAAGATTTAAAAAGTTTGAGGAGTTGTGGACAGAAAGTTAGAGAGTAAAAAAAAAAAAAAAAGGTAGGAGGTGTTAGGTAGAAAAGTTTGTGGGAGTCTTAGATTGCTCCGTGAAAGCGAGCATGATGGAGTATACAGAGATACAAAGAGTGCCAATGGGGGGGACTGGGGAGTCAGATATGGGTCCAGTGGTCATCGTTCCTCCTGAGATTCATCCCCTTTTCCATTTAAAAGATGTGATTACACCGCAACAATGCGCGCACACACTTTCACACACGCGCCTCTGGCAGCGGTGATCCAATTTAGGAGGTTAGAAGGGAGGGATAAGGAGATAGAGGGAGCAAAGAGGGAAGCGGAGGGGTGAAAGGCAGCCATGTAAGAGATGCAACGAAAGGAGAGGAGAAGAGAGCGTTCCCTCTCTCCCTCTCTCTCTCTCTTTCTCGTTTGTCATTCTGTCTGCGCTGTATGCAGATGAGGAGCTAATATGATATCTCTGCTGAGCTGATGGATGTTTAAAATGATATGGCAACCCTGAGCAGCCTCGCCGCATGCTGCCTGCCAGGGTTGGTGTGTGTGTGTGTGTGTGCGTGTGTGTCACTCAGTGAAAACTATACCCGTATCATTCTAGCAATGACATATACTCTCAAACTTTCAGCAACTTCTGTTCTTTTAGTCGTGTGTATAGCAAAAGAGTAACTCAACGACTTAGTAGTTGTCATGGTGGTAATGAGAAGTAGGGGTGGCAGTGATGGGTGGGGGCTGGGGGGGATCGGATTCTCCACAGACCTCATTAGTTACAACTTGGGTCTTATTTTCATAGCTTTGGCCATCATGTCTGTCAGTGATAATAATGTTGAACTTGTTATTTGTGGGACCTCAGAATACAGCAACATTGCTAAAAGGAAGTCTAATGGGAGCATTAGAAACACAAGCGATCAGATGATTACGCATTCAAACCTCCAGGTTAGCTCAATGTATTTGGAAGAGCCCCTAATCCCACCTTGACCAGCGCCAGCTTTTTTTCAACCTGATCGCCTCACTGGACTTCTTTGACTCTTTGTAGCAATGCTGTCATGTTCCAAGATCAGAGCAACAACCCCAATAAAAGTAATGACCAAAACTAAGTCCCCTAGTCAAAATAACTTGGCATGATACTACAAACTACCTCTAACAGCTGATTCCTTTCTTTAACGATTAACACATTAATAATTTAGCCCATAAAATCATGACTAATTCCATCCACAGGTTTCTAGAACATCTGGATCTTCAATGTACATGGATGTAACAGAGATAAGACAGCAAATCCTCACAGTTATATGCTATATATGTAAATATGCAGCTACAGCCAGCAGCCACTTAGCTTAGCACGAAAACTAGAAACGGGGGAAACAGCCAGCCTTTCTCTGTCCAAATATGACAAAATCCTCCTACCAGCACCTCTAAAGCTCACTTCCTGCGATCTTGTCATCACTTTAGAGCCAACTGGCTGTAAAACCAGAGATGGTAATGATGTCACCTAATTTTAAGTACTAGAATTCTTTTCATTCCAATCACAAACCATGATTTGTGTTTGGAAAATCATGGCTGAGACAGTGAGATGTGCATCAGCGCCTTGTTGTGGTAAAACCTGTGTTTTGTTGATCAATATTCAATCAAACTGCATAATATTCATCATATAAAAGGTCAATGATAGTTGCTGGCCTATAAAAGATTTTTAAGAAATCACTAATGCTGAGACACAGTAAATTATTGTTTTAAATCTACAACACTAAGTGCCTCAGAGTTTGTATATGTGTATCTGTCTGTGCGCATTTTTCCCACATTGTCATGGTGGTAATGAGAAGTGGGGGTGGCAGTGAAGAGTGAGGGGGGGCAGGACTGATTGGATTCTCCACAGACTTCATTAGTTAAAACAAAGCCAGTTGTCCATTTGGGCTCTTTCACAGCCTAATTGATATTGATTTACTGATTTGCTCAAGGGTGATTTAAAAGCATGTTTGGTGTTATCGTCAATGCTGCTTTTCCTCTGCTCTGTCCCTACCTCTCTCTCTGTCTCTCTCTCTGAAGGCATTAGTGCTCCGTCCTTCTGGTAACGAAAATAACTCACAGTAATGGGGGATTTTGCTTTCTGGTGAAGTGTGTTTTCCTTCTCAAGTTGACTTTTCTCTTCAAATCATATTTAACAACCATGCCTCTTTACATACTGTCTCCTCCCACTTTGTCATTTCATCACCATCACATTATATTGTGACATAACTGAGGAAAACTGAGGGAGATAATTCCTTTTTCTACCTAATTTCCCTGTGTGATCCAGACTTGTCAGTGCAAGGAATTAGTGCATGTTATCTTTTCGTTGTGAACTCTTCAGCTATGATTGCACTGATGGATCGTCACTATCCCCCTAGCTGGATAATGATAGTTATCATAAATGGTTAGCGGTTGCCTAAGTGAAGCATTGAGATCAATGGCAGTGGTGTTAGTGTTCGAATGAAGGAGGCCTTTTATCATGTTGATGGATGGCAGGCCTGTCTTTAATGTGACATGTTATGATCATATCAATTTGTCCTCAGTTCTCATCGACATCACTTTATTGCCTCTCCGTCTCTCACAGTCCATCACCCTGCACTGTAAATTCAGACTTGAAATGGCAGCGTGCCACAACACTCCATAAACCAACCATTTCTCTTCCTCTGCTACTTTCCTTCCTCCTCTCTTCCACCTTCCTGTCTGGCATCTGCTCTTTCCTTCACTTTAATCCACCTGATTTCCACTCTATTTTGATACCTCTCTTTGTCTATTTACTGTTCTCCTCCCCTCACTCCTTGACAGGCATCAGCAGGCAGCCTGACCAAAAGAGTGAAGGAATCAGACTGGGATTAAAATGTAATATCAGACTATTAAAGAGATTAGTGGTTGACATTTTGCAGTCTGAGCTACCCCCAATCTGATGAACTGGCATTCATGATATTGATTTATTCCCCGGCTTCTTTTATCGGTCCACATTCACGTGGACAGCAATAGATCTGATATGGTGGCCTTTTATGAGGCACCTTGTCACCGGGGCCTTTGGCAGTAAGTAACCGCCGACTGTGCTGCCAGAAATGATTGTTTAGGGAAGTGAAGTTTATTCATCAAATGTGTGGTTTTGAAAGAGCAGCAACACGAGGGCAGATAAGGACTTGACTGATTTCCGTTTCTCAAGTGGACAAAAGCAAAGTCTTAGTATTGAACCTGCTAATGAAAGCTTCAGATGGAACAGCATCGCCACAAAAGGGCCTTAATTATTTCCATTTATGACAAACCATCATTTCAGCTCAATTATGTTGCACATCCGTTAGTGCTAACAAGGTAGCAGGACGTGATTGAGATTCCCTATTAGTCTCTCTGTCAACACCTTTACAAAGAGATATGAGCACCACAGGCCTGATGTTAAAGGAGAACATCTGTTACACTCAAATTCCAAAATTTCCATCCATTCATATAGTTTTTTACCCATTTGTTTTCACCAGATCCTGACTCCAGTCCTTCAACCAACCAACCATCCGTCCATCCACTTCCACACCCCACACTGATGCATCCATTCAAACCTTTTTCAGGAACCTAACAGTCAAACATGACTTTTTATAGAGCCTATGATAGAATTAAACTTGACGCCTGTGCCTCAGAGTACAATTTGAATTTGATACTGCGGTTTATAGTGCAATGGCATTGCCTTTCTGACCGCCTGAGTGTTGTAAAATTGTTTAAAAGGACACCTCAAACCAACATCAAGGTTTGATCACCAACATTATAACCGCTGTTCTAAATGTGGTTCACAAAGCATATTAAACTACATGTAGTTACATACACAACTACAAATCTTTTTATCGCTGCATTTCCAGGTAATAACTCTTTTTGAAACAGACCGAATCATTTTTGCAGCATTTTCTCAGGTGTAACTTCTCTGTAAGTTTAAGGATTATTTGGTGTTAAAGAAGCCACAGCGCCACCCTCAGGAGTGGAGGACTTCAACACATAAAAGCAGATAAAATCAATTGTTGAATATATATGTTGAATATATTCTTCATCTAACCTTACTTCACATTTAATTTCCCCCTCTATCCCATCTCCTCCAACCTTCGTCCTCCTTCCATGTTCACTTTGCACGATCTTATCATCCGGCCACCCGGTAATGGCCTCACTCTCGGCTCCACACACACTGGTATCGAATCCGTCGCCCCAATCAAAACCTTAATGCATCTCAATTTAACCACTGTTGTAACACACACATGCACCCCTCGCTCTCCTTCTTTCTCTCTCACTCTCTCTGACACACACACACACACACACACACACACACACACACACACAGAGTTTATTGTGTTGTGAGTAGTGACGGGTCGGGGAGGGCGGCATCAGTAATGCGTGACGCGTGCCTCCATAACGCCGGCCTCATTTGCATGTGTGAGGAGGTCTGGGCTAATGGAGCTGATCTGTTGCGCTGTTATTAAATGGGGAAAGAGGAGGGGAGGCGAGGGAGGTGGGTGGAGGGGGGGTTATTATTAAAGAGGAGGAGGAGGAGGGAGGGAGAGACAAAAAGAGGGGAGGTCTTCTCTCTTCCCCCAGAGGCATGATGGATGATTCAGGAGTCTCCCCTTCACTGAGTTTAGGTTGTTGTATAATTTGCAGTGGTCACACAGCAACACACGCGTACATGTATGTGTGTGTGTAAGTGTGTTGGGACTAGTGTGCATACCCTTTGAATATCACGAGGTAAATGAGGCCTAACACACTACCACCACTTCTCCCTTTTGTTCACCCTTTACACTCAGGTCGTTCCTCTCACTGCATTTAAATGTCCTCAATATGTCACAAATGCATGCATGAACGCATGCATCCCCTGCTAACACTGTGCACACACACAGTCAATTCCACCTGCCAGGGCACTTGTTTCAGAGCCTTTCAGAGCAACACATGCACAGTTTTACTGCTGTGCCATTCCAGCATCAAACAATACAGTTGTTCCTTTTGAACTGCTGAGGGAATAGATTGTAATATAATGTTACATTTGTAGATTTAAATCCCCAGTGTGATTTGATATAATATTTGTGAGGTCCTGGAATATCTATCTATCTATCTATCTATCTATCTATCTATCTATCTATCTATCTATGTATATATATGTGTGTGTGTGTGTGTGTGTGTGTGTGTGTGTATATATACATACATACATACATATACATACATATACATATACACATACATATATATATGGATGTGTGTGTGAGTTTATAGACCATAGATATAGAACGTCTGGGCCATAAACTTTTGCTATATAGATTTTTAAATAATATAAAATATATAAATGTCCTCAATAGAAATATAACAAAGGGTTGATAAATGTTAATTATCATTAATTTCCATGCTTAGATAGCATGCAGAGAAACAAATCACAAACTGCCAATCATGTGTCTGGAATAGTAGTGTGCATTGCACAAGTTAGGTTTTAAATTAATTAGGTTAGATTTTATAATTATAATTGTTTGTCTACCTCAGATTTGTGAAATGTTCCTCTGTGAAATGTTGGTCATGTTAAAAACCGCAATAATTATTGATATCAACTGAATAAATTTTTATTGTAATAACGTTTTTAGCCATATCTCCAAATCTTGATGAAATAAAAGATTTTAATTATATTTCTATTCCCCAAATTCTCCAGTCCAAGTTTTTACAATGTAAATTAGAATGATAAAATATTAATAGACAATTCTCAAACTGCTCCTGCAACTCTTATGCTGTCTGTCTACATGCTCAGAAAGGGTCAAACAAATAACAGTTTTGCCAAATTATGGCTGAACACAGTGCTTCTGGCAGTGCTTCAGAGCATCCAGGAAGATGATACCATGACACAAGAGTGGTAAATTTAGCGTACAGATGGACAGCAGAGAAATGGATTATTATGCAGGAGGAGTTTGCTAAGTTTCTGTGTAGGTTTTTGTATCTTTCTCCCACTGAATTCAAGTTGACCACAGCTATTTTTCTGCATCAATGAGGCAGGCAACTTTCAAGCCTACAGTTAGATTTTGGTTGGAACATCCCTTGATGAGCAAAAAACATTTGATTTAAACAGAGTGACATACATGAATACATCTGAGTCAGTGCTTATATTAACCGCTGAGTCACTCCGAGTTGCATCTTTCCACACCAGCATACACCATGAATGCAGCATCAGTCACAGGATGATTAATGAAATGGCAGCTCGTCTGTGTCACTCAGGTCTCGTGTCGACCAATCCTCTTCCCCCTTCAGCGCTTTGGCAGCTGTCTAAGAGACCCATCCTCCAATGGGAGCGTGTAGATCCTTCTGTAGGCAGGCCAACAGCCCACATCTGACATCATGTTAAGACTTGGCACAGTTTGGCAGAATGACACTGGCTGTTTCACACACAAAAACACACACACATGCACACATACGTACACACCTACAATGGAGATAAGATTGAGACGAAGAAGGAGGTGGGAAGTCTTAGGGGGCTGTGAAAGTCAAGTGTGCGAATGTATTTATCAGTGTTTAAAGATATGTGTGTGTGTGTGTGTTGATTGGTTGGGGATTGTGGGTACAGTATGTGAAGCTGGGTTGTGTATATGTGAAAGACAGGATGGCAGGTGAGAAGAAGAGAAGAAGTGTTAAAAACAAGAGGGAGAGAGTGTTAGAACGACACAGATGGGATGCTGAGAGGAGGATGATGGAGAGGAGGAAACCATTTAGGAAGGCAAAGAGTATTTTAAAACAATTTTCATATTAGATGAGTCGTTTAAGCATCCTGTCAAGAGAAAATGTCAAACATACTCTCGCTACAGCTTCTTAAATGTATGGATTTGCAGTATTTATCTGATTTAGGTTTTTGTAAATTGAATATCTTCCGGTTTTGGATTGGTAGTCAGACAAAACAAACAATGAAAAATGAAAATGATATTTAATTGCATCCCTAACTTGATCCAAAACATATATTTAGTCTGAGCACTTACCAGTCTTCTTTCAGCTTCATCCAGTAACCTGGATTCTTTCATTTCATTTAAATGAGAAATCTGGTTTCCATAATCAGGATTTAGAAAAAAACCAAATTCCCAAGCTAGAGACCTGGTGGGGAAACATGTTTTTTTGTCCATGTATAGGTGTAACATGCTGGTTTCTACAGGGTTTTTACATGAGAGCATGTGCACTGCAAAGACTTCAGATAAGTACGGCCTTCAGTCTAAGATAATTATGGTTTCTTTGCCCAAGTGATAAAAAACAAAAAATCACTTAAAAGGCTCCAACGTGGGAGCGCCCTTGTCATCAATGGTGTTCAGAAGTGCAGTGACAGCTGGTTCATAGTGTCTCCCCTCATGTAGTACTAATGCAGAGTGTGTGCATGTGTGTGCGTGTATGTCAGATCTTCTGTTAATCACAATGTGTCCAAATATGCCCGTAGTACTTGCCGGGTCCTGCCACCTGCTCCGTCTATGCGGCAGGCTCTGGCACTGTTGCCCGAGGACTCCCTCACGTTTCAGCTTCGTTTTACGTCTCCGTCAGGCTTGCAGCAGTGTGAGGCCTGCAGGAGTTTGTGCACAGGTTCACACACGCCGCCAAAAAGCTGTCCGTCGTGCACCATAAGTCTGGCTCGTTTCCACCTGGACGCTGTTTTCCCATCTGTTTCCATCCCAGTGATCAATTCTGACCCAAATCTTGTTGGCTTATGCAGACCAACAAGGGGCGAATGATACTCCAGAAATCAGACCTAAAAGCTTTCTTGTTTTCAACAAAAGCATGTTTATTTTTTTAAGTAGCTCGGTAGTAGGGAAGATAATAAGATTCTGACTGGATTCAGTCAGTTAAATGGAAAATGTTGCAAGGATAAAATACAGTCAAAATCAAAACGGTCACTTGTGCAATAATAAAAATACTGCAGTTATTTTGATTTTTGAAATAAAATAGCTTTTCCATAGAAACAAATGTCCTGCAAAGTGTCAGTATTTCATGAACCAAGACAAACAGCTTTCTTTTAGGTGTAGTTTCAGTGTGTTGAGTGAACAAACTAAAAAATAAATAAATAAAAGAAGACTCCCACAGTCACAGCAGAGGCCACACAGTTTGATTGACAAGTCATCTCTGGGAACATCAATGCAAAAACAAACCACACTAATGAATGCTTACATAGATTCATTCTTTAAAAAAACTTGGATATTAAAGTCCTGAAAAAGCCACATGAATCCATATGCTCTTGATGCAGTTCCACTTTGTTTTGGGAATTCTGCAGAGCCACTGTCTTCACTTTAATGTCCTTTTGCGTCAAGTGAAACAGCAAGAGCAAGAAACAAGTGGAGTTATTTCATCCTAATGGTCAGAGGAGACATTATTTCTAACTGAACATGAGGGCAAATTAGATCAGATTTCAACACATATCTGGCAAATACTGCATATTTTTAAAATCCATGTCTTGAATGTAAGATCCCGTGGCTCTGGATTCGTCAGATTTCATCATCCTCATCTGAATATAAGCTAAATGAGAGGAGCTCTTGGTTGTTTGGCTGTGTCTTTGGCATCATCATTACCCATAAAGTTACTTTAATGAAGTTTTATGAGGGTATTTACAACTGCCTCTGTTACATTTAAGCTGCAGTTAATGTTTTAACATCCAGCTTTATAATGTGAGTTAATAAGTAATAAGAGCCATGGAGTGTAAACGTTTTGCGTGTATATATGCACGTAGATTCAAAAATATGAGAGATGGTATGCGTGTGTGTGTGTAGTGGAGTTTTATGTGTAGTAGTTTATGAGTGTGTGTGAATGTGGTGTGTAAACCTGGGAGTGCGAGCAGTGTGTGTTTGATGTTCCATTTAGCCTTTTTCATAATTCATGGCAGTGGGAAAATGGACTGAAGTGGAGGTGGCTATTGAGTATGTGTGGGTGTGCGTGTGTGTGCGTGCGTGTGTGTGTGTGTAGGTGTGTGTGTAGCGGGATAACAGGATGAGTGTTCTGAGATGAAACAGACAAGAGTGTGTCTTTGAAATGCAAAGAGTGGTGATAGCGGTGATTGGCCACTGTGTTGAGGAGGAGCGAGGAGTTTTTTCTCAGCATTTCATCATAATACACACACATGCACACACCCTCTCTCTTGCTCTTAACACACAAACAGACACACACTGGTTATTAATGACAGCATTGTCAATTCATTATTATTTTATTTACCTCTGTGACATAAAACCTGGGCTAATTCGGTACAGCCCTAAGCTCTGGAGAGTTGTGTGTGTGTGTGTGTTTGAGTGTAATGCCAGCACACACACACATGCACACACACATACACACACACAGTGTCTAGTGTTGGGGCCTGGGGACCAATTTATTTACATGCAGTGGAAGAGGAACTGAGAAAGGGATAAAACAAAAAGGGAAGGAGAGAAAAAGAGGAAACAGCAGGGAATTATGGAGAAAACCCAATGGAATGAGCAAGTTTCTCTACTGTTCCCAAGGACAGACAAGACCAATTTACTATTTAGATGGCTCAGAGCTTGTGTGTGTGGGTTTTGTTTTGCCAGTATCTTATATGATTTGTATCATATTCCCAGAAATGCTGCCTTCATCGGTGCCCAGCTGTTTTACTTCCACTGTTAAGAAGTAGCAAAAGTAAAGTTAAAGCTGCAAAACTCTGTACCTCCTCCTTGTTTCAGTTTGGAAACAAGACAGCAGACGACAGGGCGTCATCTACGAATGATGCAATCATAGTCTGGGATCATTTACTGTAAACATATGTGAAATTGTAAACTTCTGAGGAGTGTTGTTGCCATAGATATGAATATGTGTTCATCAGAGGCCTCACCAGAGCCCATAGGCAGGGTGGTGGAGACAGGAGACAGATTTCTGTGGACCTTTCTCTGTCTTTTATGTTTCAATAAGGTAGTAAAAACAGCAGTGTCATCAGCGTACAATGAGAGAATAGGGCTGGGTCAATAAGGCTCAGTCATTGGGAATGAGTCACTTACTTTTGTTAGCATCCTAGCTTTGACAGTGAATATCTTTATATCATGTTATATGTTTCTTTGTTTAGATATTTAATTTGTTTCAGTTTTTTTAGTAAATTATTTTTATATTTTTTTCTGATGTTCACAAATCTCTTTTTCTTTTTGACTTGCAGGCAGGACGCCAGTGACCTCTCTGGACCGATACAAAGGTACTGTTATACACGTGTTATTCTTTTTCTCCCTTTTTGCCTTTTACCCCTCCTCCTCCTCCCTCTGGCCTGATCCTCAGTGAGGCATGCAGTGTATCTCCAGACTGCAGGCCAAAGACCTGACTGCTGGCCACTACAGTGGAGTGGTATTGGCGGTGTTGTTGGGTGGGGTAACGTAGAAGGACAGGGCACAGATGAGACGAGGTGGCGGGCAAAGAGAGCAAGAGAAATAAAGGGAGTAGAGAAAAGGGAAATTGGAAAGGGGAGATGTGACACGGCTCAGATCTACGGCCGAGGAGGGTCATTAAACTAAACCCTTCGGCGACAGAGCGGCAGATCAAGCGAAGGGAGGGCAGAAGGGGAGAAGAAGGTTTAAATAAGGGCCGATCTTAAAATAGCAATACCTATTTCTCATCTGAGGCAGAGTTAACAGGAAAAGGACGAATATCCTGCCCTGAAAACCATCAGTGCCCCCCACCCCCACCTCTCCCTCCAAGTACTTTTAACACAGAGAGAGGTAGTGGATGGTGAAAAAAAGGGTAGGAACTCTTTTTCATCTGTATGATCCATTTAACACCAAAGGATCACTCATGAAGAATTATAATGTTCCTATAATCCTTTATGATCAGTGTTATAATCACAGATGCTGCTTACTGTCGCGGCACTCATTAAATATTACAGTTTGAATAAAATGGTAGTGCAACTGGTTGTGTACCAAAGGCCCTAATAATAGAAAGTGGTTTGGTTTTTGGTTTTTGCAGTGTGGATGAACCAAGCCTTTAAATGCTTCAGGGGTTCACATGAGAACAGGATGTGATTATTTAGCTTTTTAACACTGAGTGGCAATGTTTTCTCTTTCTCTAGTCTGTTCATGTACTGCTCTGAGCAGTTGTTGAGATGAGTTTATTCTCGGTCATTTTTTGAATGGAGTCTTTTATGTCAGTAAAATTATATCTATTGCAGGAGACAAATAAACTATAGTGGATTTGTGATGCCTCAGTTACGGTACCTGATGATACATTCGTAAGAGTTTGGACTATGTTTG
This sequence comes from Lates calcarifer, assembly GCF_001640805.2. NCBI lineage: Eukaryota > Metazoa > Chordata > Actinopteri > Centropomidae > Lates > Lates calcarifer. The sequence continues at coordinate 12,080,963 of NC_066850.1, forward strand.
GTGGTGCATTTAAGGACTGTGAAATCTGAGAGTAGGTTGCTCAAGAACCACGTTAGGAGAAAATCAAACTCAGCAGATGAGCAATAAAGAAACATAAATATTGTGTAGATGGAGAGTGTGCCTTCAGAACACCCCCCCCCCCCAAAAGATGACAAAGTGTTCGCAGTGATGGATCACCTATATCAAGCCAGTTTTAAGTCTCTGTGAGCTGCTTTTCATTCTGTTGTGAAATGAACTGAATCTAATGGCTCCCTGGAAAGTAAGAAATCCATTTAAAAACTTTCGGTATATTTGGCAGTAATGTAAAGAATATGTGATTTTAATGGGCTGGATCATGTCCGACCACTGATGTAGTCTTTTAAGTAACTCAATGGCTCTATGAATTTAACTTTAACTTTTTTATTTATTGTTGTTTTCATCAATATAACTTCTAAATAAGCACTTGGCACTTTGGTAGTGCAGGAAGAAAAAGGATAAAATGTCAGTGTACCTAATTTTCTCGTAACAGAATTAGATGATGTCGATTTTTAACAGTATAGTGCCTGTATAGTATCAGTCTAAAGCTTCAGCTGATGCACACAGCAGGTAAATCAGCTCCGATCAAAAACAAGATCCAGCACAGAACGAGACGCCGGCGGAGAAGAAGCAAAACACGGGAGGAAAAGAAAGAGCCGATGACTGTGGCTGTGAATAATTAGGCAAAATAGTTTGCTTTTGTTTTTCTGTCTGATTGGAGAAAATAGGCGAGGCTGTGACTGTCGCATGAGCTCACACACACACACACAAATGATGTGTGTTTCACGCTAATCCGCCACACAGCTGCGTCATTCCGGAACGTGTGTTTACTTCCTCACTGCCTTCGCCACCGCCACCATCACCAACGCCGACCCCCCACAATCCCCTGCAAACACACACACACACACACACACACACACACACACACATACAAAAAGAACTGGGCGTATAATTTGATCCTGTGTGCTCTCCTCCTCTAATGAAGCTCTCTGGCGGTTTGACTGACACCCGGCTCGTTATTTAAGTGTCTGTTTTGGGCCAGGAGGAGGAAGAGGAGCTGAGAGGAGGAGGAGGAAGAGGAGACGGGGGGGGGTGAAAGAAATAGGAGAAGTGGAAACGGGGGAGCTGAAAGAGAGGATAGGGAAGGAATCGGGAGGATGGGGAAGGATAACGGGAGGGCAGGAAATGAAAACAGATTGGAAAGATGGAGTAGGGATGGAGGAAAAGAGGGGTCATGGGAGTGGTAGGGAATGGAGGAAAGGAGGCAGAAATGGGGGGTGGGGGGGTTGAAAAAGGAGGTAATCAAGAGAAAAGAAGACAGTTTGGGAGGAGGAAGAGTTGATGCCGGAAACAGGGGTGATAAAGGGTGTGAAGGGATTGTGTGCTTGAGTGTGTATATCAGTGTGTGTGTGTATAATTGCAGGTCTTTGTGCTGATAATGTTCTTTGAAGGCACACAGCTGATAATTAGCGAGTGTGGCTCCACGGATGCCTTTCAGCATTGGTCATTATGAGCCACAAACCTACTATTGGCTCTGACATGACCTCCTGAGACAGGCAGGACGCCACACGTGCACGCACACACGCACTGCCCTCACGCGCAAAAATACACAAATCGGCGTAAACAAGCGTTGATTAGTGTATGAATAGCATCAGCTCACAAGTGGAACAGATACAACAGCTCTCTAAAGGCCTCAAGTTCCTCTTTGGCACGAGGGGTGCAGGTGTGTGTGAGATGCACAAATGTATACACACACTTCCTGTTTACAGAGCCACACACACATAGACAGCAGAGACTATAATTACAGGGATTCACACAATGTGGCGTCCCGGTACGCTGCGTCCGTTATTGCCTCCCCGGTTGCCACATGACAACAGCGGTCCCCTCGCCACAGCAACTGCTCGGCGTGCCGCTTCTGGCCCCACCCCCTCAGTATTCCCACATCTGAATATTTATGAGACAGAAACTGGTTCGCTGCAGTCAAGAAGACACTGGCTGGAGTATTCTCTCTCCTCGACAGTGACAGTTATCAGTGTTAAAGGCTCCTTCCTGAGCTCTAATTTATCCCCCAGTGAGAAAATGCCCGACAAGAGATGCAGTGTGTGGAAGACGCGCCTTTAAAAGAAAAAAAAAAATGCAGTCAGCATAACTGGCAAAAATGCTCTGTCATTTGACAGTAAGGAGGAATTGGTTCAGTTTGGGCGTTTGGCTTCGGAATTTATCCAGAAAGTAAAACACAATGATGCTGTGTGTCTTGACAATTGGGACAACAACGCAGGCTTTTTTTCAAATACACAGTGATGATCTCACAGGCCCGAGAACAGTCACTCCAGCTTTTTTTTTTTTTTCTTTGCTTTCTTCTTCTCTGTGTGTCTGAAAATCAGACCGAGACTTTTCTTTGTCTCTAACAAAAGAGGATGAAAAACCAATGACTTCTCTGCTCCCCAGCAGCAGCCTGATGTACATTTATGAAGGGTAAACACAGGTTCAAGTGCAGCAAGTGAAGTCTTAAAGGGTGATATCTATCCTGACAGATTGTGACACAGGAGAGACAGACAGAAAGCACAGGGAGAGAGAGAGAGAGGAGGGTAAAACTGTGCAATGCAATCAAAATTCCTCCTGTATCTAAAACTGGAACACTGAAGTTCAGTCTTGACCTTGGGATCAGTATGTCTGACAAACTAGTCTCTTTTTTTTTTTCAACAGAACTACCTCGTGTTATGTGGTGTATTTTCAGCTGCAAATATCTGAACACAAGGTAATACAGTGTTTTAAAATTTAGTATTTCGCTGGTATAGGCTGTAAAACTAAAAAAGTAATTTTTGGTGAACTGACCCTTTAAATTGTACTTGTTATCATATATTTTTCCACCGAACCGTCGCACACCGCCTGTCTGTCCTTATGTCACGTCTGTCACAGCAGGAAACATGGGTTTGTTTTTTTTTTTAATTGTGAGAGGCTGCGCTGGTGTCACGCTCGCTGTTCATCCATTTTTCATCTAAACACATGAATTATGAAGAGCTGCTAATGATGGGGAGGGACAGTGGATTGGGGGGGGGGGGTGTCTGCAGAGGAGCTGGACATCTTTTCTTCCCTCACTTCTCACAATCTGTCGTCTCCCTTTCTCTCAGGAGTGTTTTCTTTCTCTCTGAGTGACACAGTAGTTCAGTTTGTGGACACACACACACACACACATACACACACACACACACACACACACACACACACACACTGGGTGGCAGGTGAACATACAGTGGCTTGGGAGGGACTTACTTCTGTGTGTGTGATTCAGACCATTGACCTGGAACACATTGGCTACTGAGAGAATAAAAACTATTACACACACTTTCATTCACTTTCACACACACTCACACACATACCGCTGGTCTCTAAGCTCAGAGTCTTCATTACTGCAGTAATAATAATAATAATAATAATAATAATAATAATAATGGACTTATACACTGAATAGCTTCAGTATTTATTTGTAATATATAGTATAACATGTTATTATTAGTAGTATTCTATAGTAGTATCATTATTACATCATTGTTACATAGAACTTCTACTACTAGTAAGAATAATTGCGATAACAGTAACCTTTTTATATATTAATATTTTAATCACAGTTCTATTATTTTCTTTTTGTGATTGAATATATAGTTTTCATATGTCATTTACCTAACTTTATTATTTGATTTATTTTTGTTATATAATGGTTTACTTTTAATTATATATTTTTTTATTTTGTAAGAATAGTATTAATTATTTAATAATTAGTTATTATTAAATAAACATTTAATAATAACATTCAAACATTATTTAATTGCCTATATATTTGCTCCCAAGATGGCGGCAGTTACAGAGGTTACCATGGTTATCAGTGACACATGCTGACCTCATCAATCCACGAACACACACTTTCTCACGGTGTCCACTCTCCAGAAACACTGCTGCTATGAGAGCAGACTCATCCAAATGAAAAACACACACACAGCACATACATATACACACACACACACACACAGACTACACACAGCAGCATGCCCCCGGGTTTTCTGGGATAGTGGAACGTTTTCTCTTCCAGCTGATGCTCTCTGAGGTGGTGGGGGGAGTGGAAGCGAAGATCGAGGGTGTGTCTTCTTCACATTCCAGTGCTCTCCTAAAGCAAATATTTATTTCTAACACATCTTTTGTTATTATTGTACATTCATCACACTTCAGTTCTGATTGCACGCTCACTCTCACAAGCAACTTGTAGCCCAACAGAAACCTTGTTGTCGCTGTAATTAATCATTATTGCATTAATTTCGAGGCATTTGCGTGAGTACCATACCACTCACGGTAAAGAACAACACAGGTTGTCTTGGTTTATTAAATCACTTCTGCAAGTAAAAATCCTTCCATAACAACGGAGTGATGTGGAAAAAACATCTTATGTCTCTGCTTCAGTTACATTTGCTCGTTTGCTCATTTCCATGTTTTTCTTTTCCTGTTTTTCTGTGTGTGTGTATGTGTGTGTGTGTGTGTGATGCTGGGGGAACTCGGTATGACGTTTTTTTTTTTTTTTCCACCTCTTTTTTTGAAAGACTCCAGATGGCTGAGAGACAGGTGAGCCAATTAGCGAGTCTCACTACACAGCAACATCATCACACTGGCGGAGCACGACAGCCAAACACACACATGCACACACACACACACACACAAAAAACACACCAACAAAACACATCAACATTCCACATGACTCTGCCGTAGTGTTAACATTACCACCATAATGCTCTGATGTGTCTCCCAGTCCATCAATACGCCGTCATGAGCCTGTCGATGTCGTTGTGGATATGAAATTGATTTTACAATATGTAACGATGTTGTGAATGATGACAAATGATGCTCTAATTTTAGCTTATTATCACCATGGCCTTCAACATACAGCGCTGTGTGCCTATAGTGTGTCCCATTATGCATGTTTTATACGACCCAGAAAACAGGCATAATGGGCAGATTTGAATTGATTTGCTTTTGTATTCATTTATTTTCAAGGAGCCAAAAATATTTCAGCAAGCCTCGCTGATGTTCATTATAATTCTAATGAAGTCGAAATCTTCACAAAAGAGGAGAGAGCGGCAGGAAGACAGCAAGTCTAAACACAACAACAACCTCTATCTCTCTTTCCCTCCTCATCCCTCCTTCTGTCTTTCTATCCCTCTCTCACGTCATCTCTACCGCTCTGTTTCAGTGCTGAATAATGAATATTCGACGTAGAAAATGCAGATTCTGCTGTTAATGAGCCATCATCTGCTGTGGAAAATACAGTCACACCTGACCCCACACACTCCTCCTCTCCCAGCATCTATACAGGAACAATACCTGCACATGCATTTATCCATACCATACAACACACACAGCCCACCAAGCATAAATATGTATGTGGTTTTTGGTGCATCGGTTTTGAGCAGGAACCAGAAATCCCACACTTCACTGGTTAAAGAGTGCTGCAGGAATGAGTCTTAAAACCCCTGAAAATAAGTTTCCTGGTCCCAAAAACACAGGAAACACAAGCTCAAGACATTTTCTTGTTTTATCCTACGACATAAAATATGTCCAAAAAATATTTCACTTTTTTTTTACACTTTTATGTGTCTTAAAAAAGAGCACTGAGAGACAGATTCAAGCCCTGACCAGTTTCCCTCCTCCACACAGTTGACCAATCACAACGTGAAGTGGGTGTGAATGTCAGATTCTTGGTTTCAGAAACTTACATTAATAGATAGACACAGGTCCCGAATCTGACGTCAGACAGGTGTTGGGGGGCTGATGGGATTCTGGAAGCTTCTCGACCATCCAACAAGCATCGATGAATCATTAAAAAGTTGGGGTAGGTTGTTATTGTACACAGCTGTAATAAAACTTCATGGTCTTACTTTCCAACTAATGTCATGTAGACTTGAGGCTTGACGTGGACCTCACTAGACACATACTTGAGTGTTTGACTTCAGAAGGCTCAAAGTTTGCTTATGAAGACTTGTGATTTCACAGGGACTTTAGACTGGCTTTGATAAGACTTGATGCAGAGACATGCACTATAATAACTAATTAGCAGCATTGTAATTAGCAGCGAGCGTATGTTACAGACAACGACTGTAAATACAAAAACATAAGACCCAGCTTGCAAATACATGGGAAAAACATATACAGCTGTTTCCTGGCATCGATCTGACTGCAGTCTTTGTTCATGTTTGTACATAAACATAATGTTTTGTAGAGAACGGGGGTGGGAGGCCGGGTGAATGTCATCCTATTTCCCCATCTTAATAGCTCATGATCCTGCCATCGTTCTGCCTCCTAAGCCTCTTCCCGTGGATGACCTCCAGGGAAGATTGTGTTGCTGCTGTTGGAGTACAGAGGAGTTGATTACGCGGCAGTGCCGGGGCTTTGTTCTGAGCACATGCCCGTCCTTGGCTTTGGAGGGAGAAGCAGAAAAGAGAAAGATGAAGAAGAGGAAAACGGAGAAAAGGAGGAGTCTTATCTCTCCCTTGAGGTTGTGCATTCCTTTCATTCCAGATTGTCTTGGTGACCTTCTGGCCCCGCCCCGGTTCCTCCCGACCCACCGCTGCATCTCTTGTTTACTGTCCCATAATGACATTGTCACTGGCAACAATACATCCGCTTATCACGAGGTGTCGGCCGCCACAATGGATGAATGGCGCTGTAATGGAAAGGCGAATTCGTCCTGTTGTCATCTCCAAGTCTTTGGAGGCACTCTCCTACTTGGCCGTGTGTGCCGTTGAAAGATAAGATTAATTCTTCATATTGTGGGCTGATTGCAGAATCTTGTATCTAATGCAATTTTTATCCCCCCCCCCCCACCCCACACACACCCCCATCTTCCCTCCTTTCCCCTTTTCTTTCAAACTGCAGAGTCAAGCATTTTTTTCCTCTCTCTTTGGGGAAAAAATCTAAATAATTTATCTGTGTTTTGGTGCATTTTTCCCCCTCCTGTACTTAGAGGGAGAGTGGAGAGAAATAGAACGGAGACAGACGGGGGAAAGGCAGATGAGTGTTATTTTTTTCTTTTTTCTTTTTTCCGTTTTTTTTTTTTTTTTTTTTGAATGGGATGAACGTGAGCAGCATGCTGACAAGAGCAAGAAAGGGGAGCGAAGGATGGCAGGAGGGAGGCAGAGGGGTGGAGGGAGTGAACCCTCGCTCGGCTGGAGAGGGGCCTAAGAGGAGCCTGCAGACTTTGGTAATCCCTCTTTTATTAATGTGAAGCCAAGCTCAGCAGAATGCAGGCTCACAGACATAACAGAGCTGCTCACAACTGACTGTCTTTAGACCTCACTGTCTGTCTCTTATATGCAGATCTGCTTCACTGGCATGACTGGCCGAGTCCCACCCCTCGCATTTGCCAGGCCAGTAAAACTGCCAGTCAATTAAAGCGGCGTTCAGGCGTACAGTCCGGCCCCAGTCCACCGCACTTCCGCCCGCAGAGTTGAGCTCTCAAGTCTTTTGATCCCACTCGGGTCCCGGCCTTGGTGTTTGGCACAGAAAGCATCCTGCGTCCTTGCCGAGCCCTGCACGTTACCATGACAACCTCCCTTACATCACTCAGTGCCCCCCATGTAGCCAATGGGCATTGACCTTTCGCTGTCAGAGCGTGTTAGGGAGCAAGAGACACACAGAGAGAGAAAGAGAGAGGGAGAGATGGGGAGGAGAGAGAGACCGAGAGAGAGCGAAGCAGGCACTCGCCGGAAACAACAAACACAAATAGGTCATTAAATTGTAAACACAATTTAAAAGAGACAGAGGCTGCTCGGTTTGAGCCGTGGCCTCAAGTTACTGCGATGTCAGCGCCAGAGTGTGTGTGTGTTTCCTGTGAATGACAAAAACAAGATGCTCGTCTTCAGACGGCATGATGTCACGGCTCAGCGGGGAGCCGAGGGAGCTTCGAACATATAAAATGTAAAAAACGAGCGTTTAATGGGGCTAAATTTGGCATATTGCAAGCAGGAAGCTTCTGGATGGTACCAGTTGCCCCCTCCCCTGCAACCCTGAGCTTCTGTTTCTCCCAGACGCTGCCATATGTCCCCTGTTCTCCAACAGTAGCCCTTCAACACAGAAAGCACGTGTGGGGAGCAGGTTTAGAGCATCTAGCAGATAGAGACACACCTCACAGAGGTCCTTGTTAGAAGACATGAATTTGTATGTGGTATTTAGACGTACCAGTGTTAAAGGCAATTAGATGGGATCACATAAAAAAACAATCATTTTTGCAGATAAGTTTATGGGGAGTTGGTGCTTTTCCTTTGATATAGATTTGGATCATACTTGCACACTGGCCTGATTAGAAAGAATCCTTGAAGTATAACATCAACTGTCTACGTTGGCAGCCTCACATGTTAACAGTTGCCTTTTGGTATACACAGATCACAGATGGCACTGTCAGGAAACTGTATATGAAATTCTCATGTTTACCAACCTACTGTATCTGACATGTGATTGCAAAAAGGGGAGAGGCATGGAGTCTAAAGGGCAAAACACAATGCATGTCACTTAGCATCACATCATATGACACACTGGATCTGTTATAAGTAATCAAAATACATAGATGGTATATCAGCTGACATGGTGTCAGTCATTGGTGTTGCTTCACCCAACACCATGGCTTGCACAAAGTACAATAGACAAGGATGTTTTTATTGTTTAACTAGAAACCCCACTGTATGTTGTTTCTAGACTCCATTGCCAAAAACAATAATTTTACTGAGCAGAACATGGTGGTTACTGGAATGCCATGATCAGTTAGTTTGTTTCTGTTAGTGTGTGACTTTCAGTGGTGGAAGAACTGTTCAGTATCACACAATAACACAAACAAACAGATGGAGGCAGTGGTATTCCAGCAGCTCTTGTGTTCTGCTTGGTAAAATTATAAAATGTTTTTGTCAATGGAGTTTGGTAGTGATATATAGTGATGTAGGATTCCTATTCATAATGTTGTCAGACACTTATAATAACAATCTGAGCCTGTCAGTGACGAAAACAAGCACTTTAATGGACGTACTTTGATGCAGACGACTGTCCATTGGATTACATTGCAGCAGCTGTTCGTGGTTGCTGGGTACACACTTGGTCAATACTGCACCAATTCCCACAATTTTTGTACCTATCAATTATTTACTCCCAGAAATGTAAAAACAAGGCCTTATTTTTCGATAAAAATAAGGTTATCCTTTAACTTTGGTGAGTCTGTGAAGGAGGTGGTGAAACTGCCAAATGCAGCTTTAATTACTCTGAGTTAGCATAAATATGCCCTATTGTCAGTGTAAATGACAAATTATTAGTCATCATTGTCAGCCCTGAAAACTGGGACATTTGTAGAACTTAATTGTCTATGGTAATTTAAAGACTTTGTCTCATTCACCAGCTTTGTGCTCTCTTTATGCCCTGTATTATTAGGCTATTTACATTCAGCTTTCTCTGTAATAAACAGTAAGCAACATATGATCAGTGGCTGCAGCATCTGTTTGATCTGAGGAAATGCCTGAGATCATTATATCAGAGTGCCGGTTAGTTCTGTGGCCCGATTTGTGCTCTTAGTCACCACTTTTTTGTTGACACACTCGCCATGTGTCAATATTTGTCACCATTGCACGCCTGCCATCAGTTTTGGCTGAGACAAAGTGCAGTGAGAGGCCGGTCCGATTTGAATGGTAAACAACAGAGGCGGAAATGGGTAATTAAGTTAGAAGTTAGCAAAAGTGTCTGCTGCATTTTAATGGCGATGGCCCATGCACGCCGGATAATTTAGGATTTCAATTGTTGTTGTTTTTCAGTGAAATGCAGGTGTTTTGTGAAGACAGACGATTTTGCCCTGTATGCCAAACATTCTAATGAAGCTCACGTACAATCCATAATTTTAACTATCCCCCACCTGCCAGCTAGCCACACACACACAGAGTACACAAACAGGCATAGGCATAGTACCCACACACATACACACAATATGCACTAATGAAGCTGTTCTCCTCTCCTCTCTTTTCGTTCCTGGCTCAGTGAAACATGCATAAATCATAATAAACAGAGAGATGAATTTTTAATCAGCAGCTCCCTGCCTGTGTCTTCAGCCTCAGCCTCCTATGGGGAGGAGAGGCTGTGATGTGCCAGGTATATGGAGCTGGATCTGGCAGCGCCTCCTTCGGGAGGGCTACTCACTGAGACGTGCCTGTCTGGGCTGCCTTCTTCCTGGGCATGATCTGCTGGACTGGGCCGTCTCTCTGGAGACCAGACTGGCCCGGGCCGAAACACGTTGTCTGTACCTGCAGGAGGCTTAGGTCCAGACAGAGTGGGACATCTAAGGAGGGGCAAGCTTGTTCTAGTTACAGCATCATGGTTGCACAACTGTGATATAGCTGTAAATAAAAAGTATCATTCAGTCACACTTTCACCTCTGTATGGTGTTCATGAAAATGCATAAGTATAAATAAAATATATATTAGGCTGAGAGGGTGGGAAACTGAGCAAATATTATCCTTTAAATTTATCTATAAAATTTTGTATGTATTTACAGTGGTAACGCCTTATCTTTTTTAAATTTTATTAGATAGATACCAGGAATTGTGGATAGTTTGTTTTCAAGGGATGAATGAGCTGTTTTCTAAAGCCAAGAATTTCCAGAAAGTATTAATTTACTCTTTTGTTCTATGAAAGCTTTTCTCTGTGGAGAAAAGATTGACATGGCCCCGACTGTTTTCCTGATATTTGTGTAAAGCTTAGGCAAGAATGCAACGGCCAAGCTGGGCTTACAGCATCTAAGACGTACAAACGTTGATGTACGTAGCTGCACATAAAAGGTCAGTCAAAATACCACATCCAGTGGTAGTATATATATTTTTTGTGAGACTCTGAATGAGACAGGGACCCCACAACTGGTATGGGGCCTGGGAATAATGCCAAGGACTGTAGATATTGCGTATCTTTGTGATGTAGTAATATCTTGTTTTCTGGTTATTTATACTCCTGCGTAATAAACTCTGAAAATTCCATGCACGCTTGACTTGATGTTGAACTTGGCGTGTTTCCATCGGTTCAATATAACTTTACTATGATATACACGATTTTTTTACCTCATAAAAACTTCATGAAAAGATGGCAAAGCCGAGTCAGGTCAGTTTTTTTCCCCCACTCTGTGTCTGACTGTACATCTGAAGTCTGGACCGGGTTGAGCTGTGCCAAAAACACGAGAGATGATGTGCAGTAAATGTGAATAGTGGGCATTGTTGGCATGGCACTGTGCCACTCTGGGCCAGGCCCAGTGGCCGTGCAGGCAGTCCAGATCTGGACTGGGGCTAGGCTGTTCCAGAGCTGTAGTATTAGACTCAAATAGGCCCACAACATAACAACATGAGCTGAGCTGTCACAGGGGATTACTTCAGCTAGGCAAGCCAGCGGGGTCTCCACTGCTCTGCTGCTCTACCAGAGAGAGCGAGGGAGAGAGTGGAGGGGTGGGAGGTGGGGGTGGGTAAAGGAGGAGGGGAGAGGGTTGGGGGCGGGGGGGGTGCTTGTTTCTGCGTGAGAGAAAAGGGAACAACGGCAGAGGCTGAGAGGAACAAGGCGAGAGACAGAGAAGCAAAGAGAGGCAGCTTGTTGAAGACGACAAGCAGCAAAAAAAAGGAAGAGAGAGAAAAAGAAGAAAGAGAAAGAGAGTACAGCTTGCAGCCTGATAAGGTGCATTTATTTGTCTGTAATGTTGGAGCACTCGTCCGAGCTGGGCTTTGTGGGGAGAGTGTGTGTCGATGCCGTGTGCTGCCCCCCCCCTGCAGCTGCCAGCGCAGGATACACGAGGACCGACGAGCTGCTGCTGAGGTACACACACATACACATCTGTCTGCACACACACACACACACACACACACATACACAAACACAACACACTTGTGAGCGCCCATTTTTCTGACCCAGATGCTGCGTTTGTGCATCCCGCTCGGGGACTGTTACACTTCCAAATAAGGTGTGGCGTTGTTATTGCATGGTTGCTTTTGCATCAACAATTTTTGTGAGCATGTTTAAGTGGAGGGGGGCAAGGAGAGCGAGGGGGGACTTAACAAAGTGCAGGTGCTGGCTCATTGCTTCATTTGAGAGGATTTGATGTCTGGGGTTGCTGCTCCTAACAGGTTTTACTGTAACACCTCCTACCTGGGCACTCTGTCTGAGCGTTGTCGTTCGATGGCAGGAGATTTCTCCCTGTTTCCCTGCAACTGTTTGCCCAGTCGAGCGTAACATTCAACGTTTGTACTTCTCTTTTTTTTTTCGCCTGTTTTTTTTTCTCTCTCTCTCTCTTCTGTCTCTCTGTCTTTGTCTCTGTTCACACTTCCTCCTGCTGTGTTAGCACTACTGTTTCCGGGACAAGCAGTTAAAGCTGAAATATTAGGAAGTAGAATGTGGCGCCGTTAGCAGCTTTTTTTTTTCTTTCTTCTTCCAGCTTTTAAATTAAATATCAGGCAGTTCTGTGTCATTCACCTTTGACATCATGCATACATTTCAGTTTTTTTTTTTATTTATATACAGTATTTATTATACAGTTGTTGTTTTTGCCCTTCAGCTAATTTACATTTTTGTGTTATTCCACCCACATATACATGAATATGTATCATTTATATTCTTCTTGTTTTTTGCTCTTTGGTATCAAGAGTTGTAGTATCTTGTGATTCTGAAGTTTCTGCTAAAAAAATACGATATCCTAAAGTTTTTAAGTCCCCAAAAATACATTTTTCAGTCTGACTACTGTGTATTTCATAGGATCCTTCTCATGAACAAGAGACTAGTCAATTCACCTGAGACTCTATATCTGTGTTATTTTCCGTCCCTCTCACTGGTTTGAAGGGGGCGTGGCTCTGTTGGTACATGGTGCTGTCAGGTATTTACATTCATTCATCAGAATTTGACAATATGTGGTGCAAATTATTAACAGCTTTAGGGCTGCTTGCTTTGATTGACATTGTATTTTTGATTGAGGCACTCAACTTTTCTTCAATCATTACTTATTTCACCAAAACCACCTAATATTAGAGAAAAATAATTCGGACTTGACTTTAAACACTAGAAATGTGTAAATTTTGACATAAAACTGGTTAGATTTGAAGTTGCTGGTTCAAATTTCTGGCAGCATTCACCTCCAGTTGTGGCAAAAAACATATTCTGAGGTGTTAGTGGGGTTTCTTAAAGCATCATTTAAGAGGAAAGAGACAGAGGGGAGTGTCTCCATGCTAAGACCAGAGGAATCCACTCAACCAAAGCAGGATTTGACATTTTCACACAGCCTGAATCTGTGTCTTTGTTATTTATTATTTAATTTTATTTATTTAAGTTTTTCTCCTTTCTTGCATGTGTTGTACACAGAGGAGATAATGGATGAGCAGAGGGTGATGGAGAAATAGGGAAAATGAAGAGAAAGGGGAAAAAGAGGAGGAGGAGGAGGAGGAGGAGCAGTAAAGCGGGGTGGGGAGAGGAGGGAGCATCTCTGCTCTGAAAATAAAACAGCCAAACAACAGAGATCCTCTCCAACCGTACTGTATTTCACCTTTCTGAAAATCACATTTTTATTTTAAAGTTCCCATTACTGATAAATTTTACGGCGATACCCCACCAGTCCCAATTTGTCTGAACTCCCCTCCTGTTGCATAAAAGATTGAGACAAGCGTCTGCCGCGCACCTGATCATGAAAAACAGTCATGCTGAGGTTGACTTGTTTTGCAACGAGTCAACATATTTCATTGATGTTTGCAGGTAGTAATTTATTGCACCATAATTTACTGACTGAATCGGTGAATGCTTCATTGGGTGACAAATGAAACTGCTTTTGAGGCATGCACTTCATTTGCAATTTCCCGATGAAAAATATGACTTTGAACGGTTTCTGCATCAGGCGGTTGCTCTGAGCGAGAAACACGGGGGAAATTTTCCAGAGGTTTAGCTTGTGTGTGGGACAGCAGAGAGACTGTAGCTGGGTTGAGGTTAGTGGTGTACATCAGAGGACAAATGTCCTTGTGGGACAAGAGTGACCAATACAGCAGGAATAGACAATGTAGAGTGCAGTCAACTCCAGGGCTCGCAAAGAATCGCAAAGGACGGTACCAAGATTCTGCACTTGTCACTCAGTCACTGTCTCAAAAGGATTTAACACAGAATATTAAGCATAGTTACTTTCTAAAGTTTATTTTCATTTTCTCAATATATTCTTGTCCCATAAAACTGTGGGCAGTGTACGAAAAAAAGCACCCTCAAATTAAAGCTGAAAGGGGAAGTCTACTGATTTACACATTAAGATCAGTTTACTAGTCACTTGGAGAGCCCACAGCCTGTAAATACAGTTGTATAATGTTGTTTGTTGACCTGAAGGGAATGTTGCTTCAGTATCTTGGCTTTGGCTCAGTGACTGCAAATTTTCAAGGTTGCATTACAAAGCAGGGGGTAGAGTTTGAAGCATGTGGATGTGTACCATGCAGCGAGGGTCTAAGGAAAAGATGTTGCTAAGCTGAGCTGCACTCATACCAGGAACCAGCAGTCAAGGTACCTCAGCCACCGCAGCATCGATTTGCCAGGTCATTTTTAATCTGTCTCTCACGAGTCCTCTAACTTTATGAAAGTGCGGTCCATGGAGTCACTGTTTCACTTCAAATCCAATGTGCCGAAGTAAGAGCAACACATATGTCACTGTCTGTCGACTCACAGTCTGTGCTGTATGTGCGGAAGTAGGAGAGTAAGTGTGTGAGGAAGCCTGGTGAAAGTTCAGATCATCAGAGTGTCTGTGAGTTGATACTAGTATCTTTTTGCTCCACCCCTCCTCTTCCCTCTTCCTGTCTGTCCTCTGGGTGTACTGGCAGTTAAACCAAGCGTCCCCTCCCACTTACGCCGCACAGTGTGCCTATCTAATGGTGTGAAGGATATTAGTCTTCTATTAGAGATATGACCGTTGGTTTAGAGTCACTGCCTCTCCCTCTCATTTCCCCAGATGGGTCAGGGCAATGGGCATTAAAACAGCCTCAGTCCCCCTCCTCCCCCATCTGCCCCCCCCCCCCAGCCTTCTTGAACCTGCTAAACCAGCCGTCACAGCCTCGGCGAAGGGAGCGCACCTCGTCTCCGCTACAACGATTTAATCTGCCGAGCACCTTTTCAATCAAAGAGTGTCAGGCGTGGGGCTGCTCTCAACACGACTCTAATACAATGCATGGACACACACGTACAGGAAGTGAGGGCATGCGGGCGCAGGCACTGGCACGCGCACACGCATGCACAGCACACCCTGGCGCAGATCGATACTCGCAATCATACAGGTGACAATGGGCGCAGGTTTATCGGCCCCTGATTCACACCCTGCTATCATCACCTTCACACAATCACACAATCAAGGGGTGGGGGCTTTGTGGCAGGGGTGGGGGCTTGTGGAGGGGGGGGGGGTTGCATATGTGAAAGAGGAGGGAGGGAACAGAGCACAGGAGCTTGCAGGTACATGAAATGTGTGAATATGTGCGTGAAATGAATTGAAATGGGTGTGAAAGTGCATCTATTTGCGGGCGGATGTGTATACACCTCCCTTTGTGTGTGTGTGTGTGTGTGTTTGATTGTGCATGAGTGTATTAGAAAGTGGTTTCCTTCCATTGTGTGTGTATAGCATGTGCGGGTGATGTGTTGTATTCCTCCATTTTTCTGAGTGTGTGTGTGTGTGTGTGTGTGTGTGTGCATCTGTGCACGTACAGTACATCTGTGTATGTGTGTGCATGTGTGTGTAAGGATGTGTGAGGGTGTGTATGTGTGTGCCGGTTGTTATCAGAATGACACCATCCTGCTCTCTCTCCTGCAGCCCCAGAGGATCAGTGGAGCTGCACCAGTTTCAAATGAAAATAAATGAGAGGCAGTGACCGCTACTGCCTGGGTCCCACTTTAATGAGGAAAAGGAGCAGAGAGGGAGGGAGGAGAGGGAGGAGAAGGAGGACAGAGGTGGAGGAAAGAGGGGAGGGAGAGGGAGGACGGGGGGGTGGAGCGAAGGCAGGGGGAGAAATTGGAAAGTGAGGGAGAGATTGGTCGGAGTTGGCGACGAAGGGGCCGAGAGAGACGAATGGAGATGGGGCGGGGGGGTGATGAATGAAGGGCCTCTCCCTGTCACCGATGCGATGGCCAATTACAGTTGGACCGCGCTCCGATGCACTGCAGGTGGAGCGGACAGTGTTTTGAGTGGCCGGAGAATATCCCTCCATCCTCCATTTGCATTGAGAGGAGAAATCACTGCACTGTGTGCAACTTAAAGCAGCTTTGGAGGTTTACTGTGTGACTCAGTAGCACCACATCTAATGCCATTACACTTTTTGCAGATCTGAACCGCTCTATACAAGTGTATTTTTTAAACCCTGTCCAGCTAAAACCCCGTATCTCCAGATATAGCAGGGTTTTCATTTCACAGATGCCCCATTAAGAATTTTTGTTCCTCTACTTCTCAGGCTAATTAAACTCTACAGAGAGCCTGTCCCCACCTCTTACACATATTAAAAATCATAGAGGGAAAGGTATCAGGGGCCATGGCTCTGTAATAAGCTAGCTCAGTAGCAACTACTTGACTTGCTAACAGTATGAAGAGTGACAGGGGGAGCTGAATGTGCTTTGCACTAGCTGGGGGCGTAAACACTTTTTGCTGACATAGATCAAGTAACCTCAAAATCTTTGGTGTGATGTCATCAAACAGGATGGAGTCGGCTCTGCTGCATCATTGCATCAAACTCAGTTTTCAACCACCTGAAACAGCACTGAGGAGCTGGTAACTGTTAGACCGTGCTACAACACAAGAACATTTCTTGTGTTTAATTACACTTTTTTTAGTTGCCGAAAAGCAACATTTTGGAGATACCTGATTTTTCCATCTATTACAGTTTATAGACGGTAGCTGCTGTCAATAGAAAACATGTCAAATACTCCCAATTTTAATATGTTTAGGCTTGTTTAATATTTTTTTGCGCATGAGT